>NC_133169.1:3659942-3974302 GCF_040802235.1 Manis javanica
CCTTTTCACAATCGGTTTGGGGAAGTTGGTGATTTTTAGGTGCAAAGTTCAGAAAAGGTCTGGAGAAAATATTAAAGGGCAGAGAAAAGAGGCTCAATCCTCCTTTGTGCCTGTTTTCTGGAACCCACAGAGACACTGGCTTGGTGCTCCCCAGGATTTATATTTTCTGCCGAGTCTCCGACTAGCAACATGTGGGATGTTTCAGTCCATTTATCACAATTAGAATTAGTTATGTTCTCATTGACCAATGTCGGCTACAGCTTTGTGTCCCTTTGTCAAACTATCGAATGAAACCCAGCCAACAGGCTGGCTGGGATGAAGTGAACACCTTCCAAATGCCAAATTGTTATTTCAGTCGGGCGCAATTATCTGTCTCTATATTTTTAACCAAGATGAAATTAATAAAACTGCTATGGCCCTGGCATTAATTAGGGGGAGGATTAGAGCTATATCAGCTAAAAAGGAGGTGCAAACACTGTAATCTTGCTACATGTTTATTTTCACACTACTGAAAATAAATAAAATGGGACTTAGGTTGGGATTAGGTTTCTTTTGGCATTAGACAACAGATGCCAATGGAATGCAGCAGGAACACTGAGGTATTAGTGAAGATATTGTGGAATGAGTAACCTGTGGTCGTACCCCAGCTCCCCACCTCTCCGGTAGCCCCATCTGGGTACCTAAGAGAGGATTTTCCAGAACTACTTCTGTAGTCTCCTTTTCAGCGGGAACCGAGGCAGCCGAGTCATCTGCAGGGCTTGTCACCTGGCTGCCATGCTCGGCTTAGCTAGGATTCAATGAAACCATTGCCAGATTCCCCATACAGCACCATGCTGTCATAACAACTAAAAATACAAAATGGAGTGTGCTTTTCCTAGTCCTGTAACTGAAGTCACGGGAAAGAGTTTGGTCTCTTTCAGCCTCTCAAGATTCCAGTTTGGGGATCCTATTTTTGGATAACAGTAAATATGTCTGGCTTTTCTGACTCTCTAGGCATGCTGTCTCCCCACCCTATTAGGTTTGTGTTTTATCATTATTATCATCTAATGGACAAGCCCTGATAGATAGTTACCTGACCACTAAGGACCGGACTGCCTTGTCTGACAGGCCCAATTAAACTCTGTTCATATAACAAATATCTTTAGCATCCAGCCCTCCTGGGAATGGACCATGGGCTTTAGCTAGACTTTGCATCTGGCCCCATCCCATTCTGCCTCCCCTCACTCCCCTATGCCCCATGGAATCCCATAACTTGATTTTTGCAAGCATGAAATATTACTGAAACACCATCTCATCAAATGCCTCATTTTTTCCCCCCAGGCCTTCCTTATGGATTGTTAGCCCTCTTTTGATTTTTCTCACTGGGAGGAAACTAATCTGTCTTTAGATGCACAAAATAATAGTCCTGTCACACGCCACCCAGTCGTGGAACAGGGCTCAGCTCGAGAGCGGGTGCGGGGAGTTACTCTCCAGTTTGCGTGATCCCATGACGGGTGCTCTTCGGGTGGCCATTCAGGGCCCCTGGACATCTTTCCAGTTGTGCCTGGCATCTGAGTGGAGAGCAGGTTATGTCCTGTCGCTATAGGTGGGTGTCTGGGTGGGTCAGAGAAGCGTCTGAGTTGGGTACAGTCGCCAGGAGAAGGAGCCATTTGGTGGGAAGCCTGGTTGGCATTCTGAGAGGATGTAAATGCATTGCTCATTCTCAACTTTTTGCTGACTCTCTGGCCCTGACACTTCTCCAGGCAAGAAGGAACCGTCCTTTATCCCTGGAGCACCCGGGTTCTGCTGCTGCTAGGGGAAGGCCATCTTTGCAGCAGCCTCCTCTCCCTACACCAAAGCCATGTGGTGACTCTCCATTCTCCTCCTTATCAAGCCTCAGGAACCTTTAAAAGGATTTTTGAAAACAAAACGAAACAAAACACCCCCTTCTGAACTCCAGATTAGCCTCCTAAGCTCATTAAAGTTCCTTTAAATACCAAAATGATGGGCTCCTGGGGACTATCCCCCAAACCATATTTTCATTCTTAACATTGTTATCATTCACTGTGCAGCAGATTAAGGCCAGTTCCCCCTGGGCCCAGGACCAGTCCCCCCCCACTCTCCACAGGAGGGTCCAAATATGTCTTTGTTTGAGTCTCCAGATAGCCTGAACCTGAGTGGGAGCTGATGCCAGCTTGGCCCTGGGGCCCCCAGCTGCAGGCCAGAAAAGAGGTTGATTTCTCTGGGACAGGATGGGGCCCAGGAAAGGGGACAGAAAAGGTCCAGAAGAGTTGAGTGAGTCAGGCATGGTTGTAGAGTTTTCAGGAACTTGGTAGTCAGCCGGACCTCTCCCTGCTGCTGGGGGGAACCGTGAATGGGCGGGTGTTCTGACTGCCTGGATTTAAAGGTCTGTCTGTGCCCTAGAGAGTCATGGTGGCTTTGGGGGCCCAGCAGAAACACAAAAGCCCCACCTCTTCAACCCCCAGGCATTGCTAGTCTGGCATAGTCCAGAGGTGGATCTTTACAGCCACACCTGCCTCTTGCCTGGTGCCCTGTCCTTTATTTCAGCCTCCTCTGCAGAGAGCCTCCTTAATACATCCCACCCCCTCTCTGTCCTTTCAGGCTTCCCTGCCTGAAGCTGGCTCTTGGGGAGAGCGTTCTGCTTTCGACAGTGGAACAAATCCTTTTTCACATAACCATCCTGAGATTCCTCCCCTGCTGCTGGCTCCCCTCGCCCACCTCCCCCCACCCCTCCCCACGCTGTGGTGGGGATTCCTTTGTGCATGTGTCTTGCACACTTACAATGACAGCCACCGGCTTCCCAGGGACATGGCACAGCTCTTCAGAGACTGAAGCCTGTGGGCAGTGCCGAGAGGTGGGCTTGGGAATCCAAAGGGGAGAAATTCTGCGGCTCTGGCTGGAGTGTCGCCTGGTCCCCCCACCTTTCTGCCCCGAGGCTCTTCCCACTAGATTCCCTGGATTCAGCGACAGCGCTGGTTTTCCAACCCATTACCAGGGTCTCAGCCCAGCCCTCCCTTGCCTGTCTTAGCCTCTGAACCCATCTTGTGACCTTTTACATTTCAAATCACCCTTTGTACCGGTGAGAGCCTGCTCTTTGCCAGCTGTCAGGATCTTATGAAATGATTCACATTGGAATGTACGTGATAATGTGGTATTCTCCCAAAGATACTTTTTAAGCTTGAAAGGTGTTCAGTCAAAGGAATGGCTATCTTATGGTAGAAACAGAGGCCCTGGAAAGGGACCAGTAAAGGAGATAATTTTGGGCAGAGTGCAAATAGCACTTTGGTGAGTGCCTCCCTGTTTGTCTCTGGGTAGGGCTGGCGGTGATCACACACCCAGTCGTCTTCTGGGTTTGTTTTCTTTTGTGCTCTGTCATTGGCTGGGGTCTTCCGTTCAAAAGCCCATGCCCATAAATGGAAGGGCGTTGGACAGGTGGATAGCAATGGTTTGGGCACTGCACAGCTCTCTCCATTACTGGAAAAATAATTCAGAACACATGTCCTACTGTTAGGAGACGTCCACGCCACCATTTCCTCATCTATACAAAGAAATGTAGTTACAGCCTCATGGGAGTATTGCAAGAATGAAATAAAATGGTGACTACGAAAAACCTTTTGGGAAAATATGGAGAACTATATAAGGTTGGGTATATTACTGTTTTTTATTTTTTATTATGAGTGAAGAAATGCATGTTCTTCTTAAGAGCTGTGTATGGTGACCCACCACAGTGATGCAAAGACTCCGCACCCAGAGTATCTGGGCTTCAATCGTTGCCCGGCTGCTCACTAGCTCTGTTCCCTGAGTGACGGTCTTACTGTCTCCATGTGTTGTTTCCTCTCTCTGTAGTGGGGATAATAATAGTGCCAACCTCATAGGGTCATTCTGAGTTAATATTCATGGAGTATGCGGGTGAATGCTTGGCACGTGGAAAATTCTAAAAAAGGATGTGTTGAGAAAAAAGCATCCTTTTCAATTTCCAAAGAGCCTCCAGGTATATTATCATTATTGGACCTCACAACAATTTTTAAAGTTAGATAAGAGGAGGTTTTTTTTCCCTTTTGCATTTTATAGTTGAGGACACTGGGGCTCAGAGAGGTTAAGCACTTGCCCAAGGTCACATTCTCCGTCCGGAGAGAAGCAGGGATGCTCTCTCCAGCTGCCGACTCCCGGTCCAGTGGCCTTTCCTCTACATCACACCATCTGCTGCTCGAATTCTGGTGTTCACACCCCGGTGAGATCACAATTCTCAGTTTGTCCTGTTGAACCAGCTCTTGAGAAACAAGTCCCCACCTGCTAGATACTCGAGCTTTTAGGCAGCCTTCTGATGGTCAGCTGTGAATATATAATATATTCGTGGTTTTAAAGGAAGGGCTTTGGATTTAGCAATAGCCTGTGGGTTTGTGTGTGTGTGAAGCTGCTCGTGTACACCCGTCGCCTCTGTGTATCAGCTCCTCCAAAGCGCAGGGCCATCTAGCCCACTTTGCCTGCCCCATCCCATCTGCCGCAGTCCCCTCCGCTCCTCCGGCAGAGCTCTTCCTCCCACTGGAAGAACGTCAGGAAGGCAGACGAGCATCCATTTTTCTGCTCTGCAGCTCCCAGAGTTGGCTATTGGTGACTTGTTCTGGGAGCCTGTGTGTACATTTGGCAGCAGAGCTGTTAGAAATCAGCTCTGGAGCCTTCCAAACTTAACTTCCGTTGGGACTAGCCAGCAGCTGTCCATCCATCCCTTGGATAACCCTTTCCAAGTTTTCTTCTGAGTTGTGTTGTATTTTCAAATGAGCCCCAGCCCCAGCTAGGCAAGATCTCACCGTGCCATGGCGTGAGGCTGATTTCCAGAACTGTTGACTCTCTCTTGTTTATTGCTGGGTCTGGCTGGATTGAAAAAGGGATGATGGCATCTTAGTTTTTAAGGAAATTAAGTATTCTTGCACTGTATTACTTCTCTCACCGGTGCCCACACGTGGTTCTATTAAAACTAGTTCCAGTCAATTTTAGAAAGCTGAAACGTTATGCCTGAATTTAATCTCTGTAAACCGATGTCTAATGAAACTAGAGATTTCAGGTAATACCTGAGCAACGGCAGTGCACGTTACCTTGTTGAATGTGGGTTTCTCAAATTTAGAATTAAGTGGAATCTTATAAACAGTTGGTTCATTAATTAAATCACTCATTCATTTAATCATCAGATTTATTAAATTCCTTTATGTGCCAGGTTCGTAAAAAAGTGAATAAAACAAAGCACAGATGTATTAACAATCTGCTTAGAGACAAATTAAACAGATGCTTAACGGAAGAAGAGTAAAATCATTTTGAGACACGGCCAGTGGGACGGAGAACTAACCTAAAGTGTTATACGTCATCTTCATAGCGCTTAGCACAGCAGGAAAGACGTGTTCTTTGCCGGTTCACTGTTTGCCTGCGCCAGGAGATCATGAGCTCTATGAGGGCAGGGACCTTCCTGTTTTTGCTTCATTTTGGTTCTTTGATGCCTGTGTCTCCAGCATCTCACGCCATCCTTGACAGGTAGGAGACTTTAGACAAATGCGTGTCTGCCGAGTGGGTCAGTGAACCAAGGAGGGACTTGCTTGGGTCGTTGCAAAAGCTTCATGGGAGAGGTGACGGACAATAAACCAAAATAAAGGCATTGGAAGCTGTAGTAAGCACTCTGGACATGATGAATAGCACATGAATACATAACCAAGAGACACGAAGCTCTCGGGTGTGTTGTCATACACATTGGAGAAGGGGAGAATGCCAGGGCGAGCGGGGTTTTGGAAGACAGGGCCATGGGGATGGGGGGCAGTTCCCAAATAGTGGGGCCGTCTGTCTGCTTTTGGGTCTGGCTGCTAGTCACTGGTAACCCCATGAGGAGGAGTTCTGTCAGAGGCCTGGAGGAGATGGGACAGCATTTTAATGCATACACAGTAAAAAAAAGGTGAAGCAGTAAAGGCGGCGATGTGGCCAGCTCATCCGAGGAGATGGGTAGTGGAAGAAAAACCACAGGACCAGGGGTGGAGATAGGAGGCAGGGAAGATGGTTTAGGGTGGGGTGACTTTGAGCCTAGCTGATGTCTATGGTGAGGTTAGCCAGGAAAGTGAGGGGTTGAGGGTGCAGGAAAGGAGGCATCCAGTAGAGAGGAGAAGCCTGGGGAAGTCAGGTAAACATAGGGTACAGGCTCTGTCTCTGTTCTGGTCTCTGCTGGCCATTCATTCCCTGTGATCTTTGTGCCTTTCTCCACGGCCTGGCTGGAACTGCTCACGACAGGACGGAAGCCAGCAGAAGGTGGGTCTCCTCTTTCTGTTGCTCTCGGGGTCTCTCCTGAGGTGGGCACTGCAGCTTCCCATATAACTTCTTTCCCAAGGTCACCTTCGTTCCTGCGCCTGGGGGAGGCAGCAGGTTGAGGCTCCGCCCTGTGTCCTTCAAGACCTGTCGTGGTATAAACCTCACTTGTCCATCTTCTGATTCCACTCCTCGTCCATGCAGGGCTCTGTTTGGTGACAGCCTGGTCCAGGGGGTGCGTGGTGTGGCTGAGTGTCCAGGACAAGTGTGCAGGCCTCCCCAGGCTGGGAGCAGGTCATTGTGCTTAGCAGCCAAGCCATCCACCTGCCGTCACTTGCAGGCCTTTGCCCCGTGGTACTCAGAACTCTCAAGAAAAGGGAGTCCACACTGGGGACAGCTTGTCCTGTTGACCACAGTGACCTGGTCTTTTTTCCTGTCTGTCATTCTATTTTACAATTTTGTTTGCATGGTTGGTTCATGGTCTCACTTCCCCGCCCAGAGGCTACAGCGCCCTCATGATAAGGGGGTTTTTCAGAGCCCCAGGGCTTTAATTGTGCCTTTGCCCGTGCTGTGGCTGGGCAGGCCTGGGCACATTGTCTGACCTCTTTGAGATTATGCCGTTGGCTGGCTTCAGGGGCTTCACCTGGAGCTCTCTGAGGTGCGGAGCATGACTACAACCTGGCTGACCTGTGAAGAGGGTGAGTGCCATGGCTGGACAGGAGTGCGAGGCTAATGAATGCCTCGGCGGACTCTTCCCTTACGTCAAGGGCTTGCATACCATCGGCCCGAGGAAAGAGAAGCTGACAGGGTCCTCAGGAGCCAGACCTCTTAACTTAGGAGGGAATGAAACTGAAATTCGTGCTACCAAGGAAGCTGAGTGTTTTCCAACAGCTTTGCCTCTGTGGCCAGTAAATCCAGTGGAAAATGATATGTGATAGGTTATTTGATATCATAGACCGACCTCCCACCCACAGTTGATTGATGGAATGAATTTTTCTGTGTTTCACCTGGTTAGAAGAACTTAGTTTTAGACTGAGCTCAGTGGTGCTGGAAGGGAAAGATGGGTGGCGAGCTGTAATAGGAATAGAAATTGCCCTCCTTCCTGATGTATTATTTTTCAGTTTCCCTGCTGGCAGTTAGAGAGCCGGGGCCAAAGGCACTGCACTCCTTTAAGTGGCAGGGTGGATACAGTGGGATTGTTGGGAAGCCATTAGTGGCCAAACCTAGTTAGTATCAGCTCAGGTGGATGCCCTCCATCACTGGCCCCTTTCCCCCAACTCCATGATTAAAGGATTAAAGGGCTTCCCCACTGAACTCCCTTAAAAATTTAATGATGTTCAGCCTTACAGAGGTTGAACTGTTGTGATGAAGTGATTTCAGCTTTGCCCTGACATCACTGGTTACTCAGACAGGAAAGAAGGTTCTGAAGCTCACGTTAGCTGCCACGCGATAAGACCCACCACCAATAAAGGCACATGCTGTGAGATCCAGGTAGCTCATATTCCTGACTTTTTACCAGACTGAGCTTATTTCTGGGGACAGGATGGAGGGAGAATGTGCCCTCCCAGTGGACCTGCAATTAGCGATGGCTTCCTTCCAGATAGTACTTATTCTTCTTCAAATTGAATAATGTTTTTAGGAGAAGCTAATGGACAGAGAGGTCTCCCAGGCCTTGGTCTGATGTTGGAATCACACATAAGGGGCCAGTCAGGCCTCAGTGGTCACTGCAACCTTCTTTGACATGGAGCATGTGCTTTGACTTGTTCTGTTTTGGGCTAGTAATACACACACACACACACACACACACACACACACACACACACACACACACACTCTGTCCCCCTCTGTACCTGCGGATATGCACATGTGGGATCACAGTGCAAGGTAAGCGGTGCCCTGTGGCCAGAGAACTAAGTCAATAGTTCTTGGTTTTAGTGGGGACCCAACCCATATCTTCAGATTCACCAGCACTGAAGGGTAGGTAACTAAGCTAATCAGCCACAACCCAGCTTAAAGTCCATGGTGTCAGCGCACAGTGAGTGTTCCGGGTGGGGGCAGAGGGTGCGTGCAGCAAGGGGTGAGTAGCTGGCACTTTCCAGGTTGGTGGCATCTATTTTACTCACGAGGTCTCCTTGCACCTCACTGACAGCCTAATTACTCAGCATTAAGAAGTCCTATATTTCAAGAGTCATTTCTAATTTTAAAATCTTATTTCATATAGGATCTCCTGGAGTTTTTTTTTTTTTAAGCCCACTCCTTATTTGGTTGTGCTGAGGGTGGAGTTCAGATTATTATTGTTTTCCATATATAGTTAATTTTTAATTTTCCCTTCTAAAATGTAAGCTTATCTTGACTCAGTTTCTTTTTTCTCTGCTCTGAATTTACCATTTAATTAGGGATATTGTTATATTTAGGGTCAGACTTAGAACTGTGGTCCTAATTCTCAGTTTTGGCCAGCCTGAAAGATGCATTTTAAAGCATTCATTTATTTACCTCTTTACCTAATATTTATGGAGCAACTCCTGTGTTCTAGGCATGATTATAGGCACTTGGCATCAAGCAGTGAACAACAGCAAAGAAGGTCCTGACTTCATGGAGTTTATTATCCAGAGGAAGAAAAACAATAGAGAAATAGTGAAGTGTATCTTCCCCCGGGTGTTGGACTTTGCCTCATACTTAAATATCCGTTTATTTAATATTGTAACACACCCTACTTGCCATCCCCCTTAAGTTCTCTGTATTGTCTCTTTCCCCAGCCATGCATCACCTTCTAGCATTTGCCAATATACTGTTTCCCCATTAGAATGTAAGCCTCCTGAGAACAGAGATCTCGGTTCTGTTCCCTGATGAGAACCTGGAACATGTAATGATGAAATTTATGCACGTCCAAACCCAGGAGAAACAGTGCAAAGGACAGATTCACCTAGTGAACACATCCATCATTGCCGATTCTGTTTCTCAGTCCATGTTCATTCTGCCAGGTAATCAGACAGCATTTTTGTGTAATTGTGTCCAGGAGAATCACTTCACTCATTCTTAGAGAGCTCCTTAAACCGATGTGCTCAGCAACAGAGCTGTCCCAGAACTGCTCAAATTTAAATAAATGGTTTTATTCACAAGTCTGACACCTGGGACGGCCTGGAGAGACTGGTTCACCCACTGGACTGTCTCATACCAGCGGCAAACAAAAGTGAAGATGGCGGTGGGGGAATGGTTTCCAGACATTCCATTCGAGCTGGGCACTCTTTCTGAGATGGCACAGATGTCAGGGGAATGGGGCTTTGGGGGCCCTGGGGGTGGCAAGACTTTTCTTGGAGATAATGGACCTGCTTCTTAGCTCTATTACTTTATTCCTCAAGAGCTTCTACAGGAGCCCAGCAGGAGGGGCAAATGTGAAGGAGGCCAGTGTGTGAGAACTCCAGAAATGGCGCTATTTGGAGACTGTTTGGAATAGAGGTTTTAAACCTGGGTTTTGCTTCAGGATATCATGAATCCCTTGAATTGCTTTTCCAGAAGTGGGTTGTATGTGTGTGTGTGTGTGTGTGTGTGTGTTATCTAGGGGGCAGGGTTTCCATAGATCTTATCAGATCCTGGAAGCTGCCTGTGATCCCCAAATGGCTAAGAGTTTGTGATCTGAAAGAAAGGGAAAGTATTAGGCACATTTTCACATGGAGATAATAATGTTGTAAGAATGGCCTGTGGGAAGACAGACCTCCCTTCCCCCACCTCCCACCACATGGACAAGGGTTCAAATCCCAGCTCTGTTATTTGGCAAATTAACTTCTGAGAGATCTGACTCCTTATTTCTAAAAGGCAGAAACTATCTCTTTACATGTGTTATAGGGATTAAAGACTATGTGTGTTTATACAGCATCTAGTAAAGATCCTCAGTAGTTGGCTAATTATACTAATAATTTCTTCACTAATGTTCAGTGCTGCCAGTCAGCTGTAGATTATGCCCATATGGCCAAATTTATTCTCATACCAGTGGTTCATTTCTTTCATTACTTTTAACCCTCAGCATACTTTTCTAAGAATTCTCAGTGGATATACCTAATATTTTAGAAGGATATAAGGGCAGATAGTTTGCCTTGTAAAGTAAAAACACACATCAGATTCAGGAAAGAGAAATCAAGAGCAAGAGACACTTGGTTTGAGAACAGGTGCTATAAAAACAGATTAAAATCTACTTCCTTAGTTGGTTTGTATGACCTGACCGAGAAACTTAAGCTGCAGGCATCTAGTATTTATTTGTTACATTTGTCCTGAACTGAAAGATATTAGCAAATTTGTTAAGTCGGCTTATGTTTACCCTTCTTTGCCAATAATTATGATCATTTCTTGGCAACTGAAGGTTGAACTGGGGCCTACTGACTTGATTACAGCTGTCAGGAGGAAATGATGCATTTGAATTTCACAGTTGTGTGAACTTCCCAGGTCTCATAGTACATTTATTAAAGGCTCAGTCTCTCTCAGAAGGTACCCACAATGACCAGATTTATTAAGTTATTGATCATCCTTCATAAACAAGGTGGCAGAATGGATCCTAATTAATCAGTTTGCAAACAATAATTTAGTGAATGGATGTATACTCCAATTTTCAAATGTATTTATGACACTAATTAATTTATGCATGCATTGTGTGAGTATTTTAGCTTTTACAAGGCAGTTCAGAGCCTTTGAATTTGTATTTTCTTTTGAAAACCACATGTATTTTTCTCAGTCCTTGTAAAATTTACTTTGAAGCTGCCACGCAACATACCACAGTGGGCACTGAGAGCCTAGAGACAAAGTTCTCGAGAATCTGGGATAACAGGCACTGTATCATGGAATCATCACCACAGTCTCACTGGAGATGAGGAAATTGAGGCTCACAGAGAATAAGTGACAGTCCCAGTGTCACGTGGCTTCTAAGTGGTGTAGCTGGGAATCAGGCTCAGGTTTTCCAGCACCCTTTGCCCCATGTCACAGCTGCGTGTCTGTATGGCAAAGCCCTGGAGATGCCTCCTGTTCTAATCACCAGGCTGTGCGGAAAGGTCATGCCAATCCCTTCCATGGAAATTTAAATTTGAGCAGTTCTGGGACAGGTCTGTTGCCAAGCACATAGGTTTAAGTCACTCTCTAAGAATGAGCAAGGTGATTATCCTGGACACAACTACACAAAAATGCCATCTGATTACCTGGCAGAATGAACATGGGTTGAGAAACAGAATCAGCAATGATGGATGTGTTAACTTGGTGAATCTGTCCTTTGCACTGTTTCCCCTGGGTTTGGACGTGCATAAATTTCATCATTACTTATCGTATTTGTATCCTGAGCACAAGAAATATTTCTACATTATGCATACACGTTCATGTGCATATACATGTGGAAACTTTGAATTTAGAGATGAAAAGTAGTTCATAGGTCTTGCATAATATAAGAGCCAGCCACAGGAAACAGATTGCCTGATTTCTAATCTTTAATTTTTTTTATTTTTAAAGCATATCTCCTATAGACTGCATATAGCTGAGCCTTGCTTTCTTTTTAATCCATCGTGACAATTCTTTTTCTTTTAATTGAAGTGTTTAGCTCATTAGCATTTAATGTAATTGTGTACACAGTTGGATTTCAGTCTACCATTTTACTATTTTTATGCTATATTATTTTCTATTTTGTTTTTGCTTAGTGGGATTTTTTTAGAATTCATATTAATTTACCTACTGGCTTTTTAACTGTACCTCTTTAGATTATAATTAATTTTTTAGTGATTGGTCCCAGGATTACAACATGTATCCTTAACTATTCACAATGTACTTAGAATTAATACTGTACCATTGCTCATAACATGGAAGAACCTTGGGACTATATACATTCATTTACTCTCTCCCTCTATTTTTTTTCCCTATAGTTGTATGTGTTTTTTCCTCTTACTGTTTTTCAGAATTCATAATTACCATTGGTCAGTTTTTAAGTTCATCAACACATTGTCATCTCCAATCTGCTGCTGAGCCAATCTTGTGAATTTTTTTATTCCAGATATTGTGCTTCTAAGTTCTAGACCTGCTCTGCCCAATTCGGTAGCCACTAACTACAGATGGCTACTTAAATCTAAATTAATTGAAATGGAATGCACTGAAAATTCAGCTCCTTGGTTTCACTAGCCACATTGTAAGCACTCAAATGACCATATGTGTCTAGTGCCACTATATTGGGCAACAAGGATATAAAACATTTCCAGCATTGCAGAAAGTTACCCTGGACAATGCTATTACAGAATCTCCATTTGATTCTTTTTATAGTTTCAATTTCTCTGATGTTCTTTCCTATTTTTTCATTCTTTTTGTACATATTTTTCTTTATATCCTTGGGCATAATTAGGGGCTTTAAAGTCCTTGTCAGTTAATTCTAACATCTGGGTCATTTTGCGGTTGGTCTCTGTGGATTCTTTTTTAAGTATGGGTCATATTAATGATTTTAGATTGTATCTGAACATGATGCATTATAGATAATTTTAATTCTTATGTTCTCTCAAAGAATATTTGTATTTATTTTAAGAAATTTCCAATAAGCAATTAATTTGGCTGAACTCAAACTACAAACTATCTTCCCTGTGGTGGGTGAAGGCTGGAATTTTCCCATTCAGCTCTTTGACCCTTAATTGGGCTGATTAGAATCTACCCAGTGCAGGTGGATTCAGGGACCCGCTACAGATTTGGGCCAAGCTAATATACAGAATTTGAGGCTACCTGTGTTGGGTTTCTCCAAGTTTCTTCTTTCACTTTTAACTGTTGTGGTTGCCCAAAGTTCTGTCCTCTGGTCCTTCCAGCCAGTAAGACTGGGCTTTTCCCTCTGAGGTTCTTAGTGTGTGACTAAAAGCTGTAAAATCAAGAAAGTCACCACTTCTAATCCCTACTTCCATGTACAGACTCCCCTTCAATGTCTGCCTGCTTTTGGTCACTATCGAGTATCTCCACATAGTTATTTTCTATATTTTGTTTAGAGTTTCTGATGATTGGTGGGAGAGTTGGTCGATAGGAGCTACTTGGCCACTGTAGGAAGATGAACCTTGTTTCAGACGGAGACACTCACATATGACCTTGTTACCACCTCTTATACCTCAGCATCCTCACTTGTAAAATGGGAATAACACCAAACTTACAAGATGGTTGTGGAGATGAAGTAGGTACAGGAAGTCCACCTAGAGTTATGTCTGGTATAGACAAGCGCTCCATGGAGGGATTGTTATTATGAGTTCCTGTCTCCTCATTTTTCATATGCAGAACTCACACTGGCAATTGGTAGAGCAGCCAGTGCTGGAACCTGGGTTCCCAACTGGCTACACACCCTTCATATGCATATGAAAGATGGCTGTCAATCTTAGAGTAGCCATTTGCCTGTCAATAACATTTCTGATTACTTGATATACTATAACTCTTTATAAAGTATTTTATGTTTCCATGGGATTTGACTTTTTGAGAGGTGGGCGAGAGGGCTTTGACTTTTTGAGAGGGTGAGATCAAGTCAGGGAGTTCAGCTTTTTGCACCTCTGCAAAGGTGCAGGTGGGAGACGTCCTCCACTCAGGGCTCTCTCTCACCTGGGGAGAGGAATGCATGATGCTCATTGAAACAGTCATGAGCATCGTTTTGCATTTTGAGATTTCTGCCCCGGAGAGACAATTGCTGCTTCTTTCCTGACGATCACATTGTAAGCTGAGATGTCTCAGGGAGCCATGTTTTTTTTCCATGGGGGTTTGAGATAAGACCCGGAGACGCACGGCAGTGAAGTAGTGGAGCATGCATTTCCTCTTGAGATTCATCAGGGAAGCTCAAGCTCATTGGAAAATTCAGGTCTGCCTTAATTCAGGTCTCTGTGAGTGTGACTGGATTGTAGAGAGCTGAATCTTTCTGTTGGGGCTCTTCTCGGTGGCCCCTCCACACACGTGACTCCAGCAGGATGCTGGCCATCATGGGCACCGCTGCCCGAGTCCTAGGCCTCACCAGGCCAATCACCTGTCTCCGTCTTGGCTGGGCTCCTGACCGGGTGCAGGTACAGCCTTAGAGCCGGGTGGGGACACTGCAGAGGCATAACGGGGAGCTCGCCTTCCAGGCCTGTGGAGCTTGTACCAGGGTCACTAGTACCCACGTGCTGAGTGCCCACACTCAGAAGGCGGTGCCGTGGGCCTGCCACGGGGCCCAGAGGCGGAGTGAGAACTGTGCACATCGCTGGGTGCCTGCTTCAGGTTGTTCCTGGAGGTGGGGCCAACCTCTAGACAAGTGAACTCTGTCCCAAGCACTAATCCCAGGAGCAGATTCTTGGCCCAGTGGGCAACTGATCAAAATACAGAGGTTTCTGTGTGAAATCGTGAGAAAGAGCTGGACAAGGGCACACAGCCTGGCGTTTTGTTAATGAGCTTTTCTTTCCCGCAGTTTGTGTCTCCTGTGTTTCTTCTCTCTCTGTCCCCTTCCACTGCTCTTCCTTCCCCCTCACCCACCGTCCCGGCCCGAGAGCCAGACTCAAAGAAGCCACGCGGTCTCCTGGCCTCCATATTTGATGGAAACCTTTTCCCACTGAAGGCCCTTGTTGGACTCTCTGGGCAGAGGTGGTGGCTGCCGCAGCTTTGGTCTCCCCCTCTTTGAGAGTCCCCCAGTAAAGGCCTCTCGGGGAGAAGGATTTACGATTCAGACAATGCGGCTTTCACAGATTTTAATTACACTTGACTCCTTGCAAAGCCTCCTGCTGGCACGAGCTACCTCGGGGAAGAGGGGCGGCATTGGGCTGAGCGCGCGGGAGGTGCTCCCTGGCCGGGCAGCGTGGAGCCCGTCCCGCAGTCTTCGGAGTTTCTCCTCTGGGTGGAGCACTGCCTGGAGGTGCCTCCAAGGGTAGAGTTTGCACAGCAGCAGTGGATGGTCGCCCTTACGTCGGGGGTCTTCTTCGGTGGGTCCTGGGGTAGGATTTGGACCCCGCGCTCAGCCCCAGGATGCAGCAGCAGCCCTGCTTTCCCCTCCTGGCGGTCCTGATGCCCGGAGGGCTGGCGGGGCGATTCAGTGGGTCTCCTCTGAAGTCAGGCGTGGCTCTGTTGAGGTCAGGATGACCTGGGGCTTTTCCTGCGTGTCCACAACTGCTGCAGCAGCCCCTCGAAAGCCGGCCTGCGACCGGAGTTGGGTTTGTGTAATGCACACAGGCAGAGCTGGCCCATGATTCCAGTTGGTCTTGGGGCCTTTCCCATCGTCCTTCCCTGGCTCTCTCTCGCCTACCTTCTCCCAGTGAAAACATTCCCTCCCACGGTTTCAGCTGGCATCCCTAGGGGAGGAACTTTTGAATCCCAAATGAGCCAAGCTCACCTCTACCCTAGTCTCTAGGCCCACATTTTCAACTGCCCAGCCAGGCTCTGAAGCTGAGCTGTCTGTCAGAGTGGGTACAGTAGGGCTTCTCTGCTCGGTACCGTTGACATTTTGAACTGGATGATTCTTGGTTGTGGGGGCCGCCCTGCAAACTGTGGGACATCAGGCAGCTTCCCTGACCTCCACCCCCTGGATGCCAGTCTCAGTCATGACAATCAGGAAAGCTCTTAACATTGCCCTATCTCCCCTGGGGCCAAATGCCCCCTAGTTGTGAGCCACTGGGGTACAGTGAAACTAGCAGCTGACAGCAACCACTGTGAAACTGAGCAAGTTTTGGGGAAATGGATGAATTCGGTTTGAGAGAATTGATACCATGGGTATGGGCAGAAAACAGGATGAGGGGGCCTGGGAAGAGCAGCCGAAGAAAAGGATGCAGGCATTTGCAGGAAGAAGTGCTGGAGACCAAAGGGCCAGGGGTCTGCTCTATGTGCTCCTCTCAGCTGGCAGCCCAGGACTTAGGCGGGCCTCAGTTCTTCCGTCTGTCAGATGCGGAAGCGGCCGGGATGAATTGTAAGGCTGTGCTGCCCTGCGACTCTTCCTCCACATGTTTTTCATCCACCAACCAGTTCCAAAGCTGCCTGCTTCACGGATGGAGCTATTCCTTCCAAGGGAAGGAAAGCAGGTAAAGGAGGGGCACCCTCGCTGGGAGCCTGGGACACAGGGTGGCTAATATTGCCCTTATTTGCAGATATGTCTGGCTGATCTAAGAGAACCATGCATTGCCTAGAGGCTGAGGGCAATACTGAGCCTCCTAGGCTGTCGTACTCACTGACAGCTCAGGCATGTCCAAAAACCAAATGTCTTCCCCCCCATCTCATCGGCCCACTCCCCGCCCTCCTTCTCTCCAGCTCCTTTAATCACCGTCTCCATCCAGCCTATTGGAAAGATCCGAGAGGCCGGTGATGGATTTGACTGAACAGCGTGTAATATAAAAGGGCAGAGCTGAGCCTGAAGGGACCGGGGGCTGCACGAGCTCCAATATTGCTTCCTCCAACAGGGCAGTGCCGGGGAGCCCCTCTGGGATTACTCACACAATATTACTGCCACCGGGGAGGGTGGCAGGAGGGGAGGCAGGCCGGCGGGGGAGGCGCTTAGGAAAGCTGCCGAGGTGGGGAATAACAACAACAATAATGGCAATATTTTAATAATAGTAAAAACAGTAATAATTGTGTTTTCCAGGTTTATTAACTTTGGGAAGTCTGGTTTATTAACTCTCCTAGCTTATTAACTTTGAGGAGTCTGTGCGCGTGGCAGCATCTGCCTGAGGCTTGTGGGTGTGTTTGAGTTCAGCAGGCCCAGGCTCTGGGAGAGAAAGGGGGGCTCGAAGAGGGGAGGAGGGAGGAGCAGTGATATTTGAAGTAATTAGAGAGACTTTATTGAAATCAAATGCCCAGGCAAGAAATGGTAATTAACTGAGAGAGGGGGCTGCTCTGTTCTCTCGCATCCAAAGACCGTGGGGCATGGGGATGCTTATCTCGGGGGCACTGGGCAGGTTGTGAAAGGCAGTGTTGGAAAGAATATTTTTGTTTAGAAATAGAGATAGGAATTGCCCAGTGTGGGAAGGAAGCATACCTTTTTTCCTCTAGCTATTATCGGTACAGAATACAAAAAAGGAAAAACTAAAATAAAAAAGACAGTTTAATCAGAAATTCAAGTTCTGTCCCTGAAGTTATTTACTCATACAGATAAGAAACCAAGACTCACCATATAAGAAAAAACTGATAAGTCAAGTCTTGGGGAAGGTAGAAAACTTTTGATGAGCATTATGGTGAGGAGTGGAATCTTGGGGGAAATTTCAGTATTATGAAACTGATGTCTTACGAGGATTAGGTTGAGTTTCCCTGGGTTCCTCCAAGGGGCTGTGTGGTGGCCTGAGGAGGGTCTTAGAGATGGGGGCTAAGGAGAAGGACGGGCTTCTTGGAGAGACATTTAGCTTCAGGTGTAAAGAAGACTGTTATAACACTGTGTTTGAACTCAGACTGAGCCCTTTATTATGCTGCCGTAGCAGGCACTCAAAATCCTCATATGAAACATGTATTTACTATTTACTGTCTTTCAGTTCAAAGAGGGAACTAGCTTACCTAGATGACTTCAAGATGGAAAGGACTTCAATATTGGATCTGGAGGCAGGAAATCCAGGTTTATGACACCCTTTGAACTTCAGTTTCTTCATGTGTAAAAATGGGGCAAATCATGTCTCTGGCCCGGTGTTGGTTATAAGGATTGTGTGAGATAGCCACATCTCAGTAGACAGTAAAGAGCTATCCACCTCTAAGTTTTTGTTAAAAAGTTATTGTTATTATTAACATGTATTGTTTTTTAAAAATGAATACGAGGCTCCACAGTTCTGTAGCTGCACACGGTTTTTTTTTTTTTCCCTCCAGCGTTTGTGATGGTTTCACGTTTGCCCTCTTGGAGCTGGACGATAAAGAGCTGCTCTGTCAACATTGACACAAGGATCGCTCTGTGTCTGGATGTATTCAATCAGCAATTTCGCTTGCAGCTTCTTTTCTCCGTGTTCTGAGAGTCAGGGCCAAAATGCACTGTGGACACGCAGAGGCTCTCCTGTCTTACAGGGATTTACTTCTAATTAGGAGAGCTTCAAGTTGAGAACAGGGCCCCTCATCCAGGTAGAGCCACTCATGGGCTGGGAGGAGGAGGCTGATGGAGCCCCGGCTGGAGCTTTGTGGTCCAGACCCCTCGAATGCCCGGATGTTCAGCCCCAGGTGGACCTTCATCTTCCCCTGCTGACTTGTCTGTGCTCATTTCCCTCCTGTTTTGCAGGTGGTTTGTCCAAGAAGGCAGGGCTTTTTAAGTAATCATTCCACTTAATCAACATGCATTCTCCTAAATCTACTGAACTCCGCTGTGTGCCAGGCACGACTAGACTTATTTTAATAAACCACCCCTCTCACTGATGGGTATCTGAATTAGGCTGTTGATGCAGCCACACTGTAGACGAGGAAATGCTGTGGGCGAGTTTCACTCTATCTTTAGAACACAGATGATAAAAAGGGAGCTATTAGCATTTAGTGGGCAGTTTCATTCATTTGAACATTTATCCATTCAGCAAATGTTTGCTGTACTGTCATTGGGCCCGTGGGAGGGAATAAAAGAAACAAGACAAGATCCTTGCCTTTTGGCATTTTATGATCCAGTGCAGGGACTGAAAGCATCAATGGGAAAGTACGGAGAACAGAGAAACCCAGTGCAAGGGTGATGAAGTAGAATATCAATTAAACATGCAAGGGCTTATCGTGGGGAAGTAAAGGAGTCTCTAAAATGAGCTAAAAAGTAAGTCCAGGGAGACTTTCTGGAGGAGGTAGGTTGATTCCAGTCTTTAGGAAGGCAGTTGACAGAGGTCAGTTTTTCCCAGGTGTGCTGACAGGGGTACAGAAGGTGATTTTACATGGCACATAGGTGCACATTTTTTATTGTAATAGTAGTGCCTTTAGTTCTAACATGTATAGAAAAATGGTAACATCAAACCAATGATATCTTGGTGGTGCTATGAAGGTTCTATACTAAAATAAATCTATTTAAGTAAAATAAGTCCATTGATTACAAACAGTAGGTTATAGGTGAACCATGGTGAGACACTTGGCATAAACCATGTCTGTAACATGAAAATTCCTGAAGTTTAGCAGACCGTGGCATTGGTAATATTATCACCTTAGATAGGTTGGGTGCTTTGTAGTTTACACTTTAATATATTTCAGGTGGTTTATCATCATAACTGCCCTCTGTGGTGGACTGGGAAGCTATTATTAGCCTGGCACAAATCAGAATTTTAATATGCTTATTTATTAATTGAGTTTTGACTCCCTCAAATAGACAATATACAATATTAGGAACTGAGGCTTGGAGAAGTTGACTTTTCCCAGGTGAGTAGTGGACAGGGATTAGGTCCTGGGCCTCTGGATTCTGAGGCAGTTCTGTGGTAGAGGAATAAGGAAGTTACTACAGGTAAGATGACATTTGCAGGAATGGAGTTGGAATTAGCAAACTTGTTCTGATATAAGGGGTTCAGCAGGAAACTGGTGTACTGAATGAGAACATGGTTACATGTCAATCAAAAAATCAGGAAAGACAAAGGTGGGAATAGTAGAGAAGGGATAACGAAGTCTAGGGGTTAAGGAAACATGTTGGGTTTATTATTATTACGGTAAAAATCACGTAACATGAAATTTACTGTTTTAACGATTTTAAGGCATATGGCTGTGGCTTTCAGTACATTTACAGTGTTGTGTGATCATATCCCCACTAACCAAATCGAGAACATTTCCATCATCTCCCAAGCCACCCCATACCCATTAAACAGACACTCCTTTCTCCCTCCCCAGCCTCCTGTAAACACGTGCTCTGCTGTCTGTTTCTATGGATTTGGCCTATTCTGGACATTCCTTATACTCTGAATGGTACTACATATGGCCTTTTATGCCCTACCTTTCTCACTGGGCATATATTTTCAAGGTTCATCCATCCTGTAGTATGTGTCAGGACTTCACTCCTTTTTATGGATGAATAATATTCCATTGCATGGATATACCACCTTCTGTTTATCATTCATCAGTTGATAGACAATTGGGTTGTTTCCATCTTTGGGCTATTATGAATAATACTGCTGTGAATATTCATGTAGAAGTTTTGTTTGAGTGTCTGTCTTTATTTCTCTTGGGCATACACCTAGGCATAGAACTGCTGGGTGTGATAATTTTATATTTAACTTTTTGAGGACTTGTCAAACTATTTTCTGCATCAGCCATGCCATTTTTTTATTCCCACCAGCAGTGTATGAGGGTTCCAGTTTTTTCACACCCTCACCAAAACATTTTGCGTTTTCTTTTGACTGTAGCCCTCCTAGAAGGTGTGGAGTGATTTGTATTTTTCTGATGACTAATCATGTGGAGCATCTTTTCATATGCTTCTTAGCCAATTACATGTATTCTCTGGAAAAATGTCTATTCAAGTTCTTTACCCATTTTTTAGTTGTTTTTGTCTTTTTGTTGCATTGTAAGAGCCTTTATGTATTCCAGATATATATTTTTATCAGTTTTATATGAGAATATTATTCATCCATAAAAAGGAGTGAAGTCCTGACACATACTACAGGATGGATGAACCTTGAAAATATATGCCCAGTGAGAAAGGTAGGGCAAAATATTTTCTCTGTTATCTTTTCATTTTCTGGATCCTGTCTTTTGATAGACAAATCTTTAATTTTGATGAAATTCAATGAGATATTTCTTATTTTAACTTTAGAACAAAGGGGACCATGTGGTTGAGTGTTATAATATTGTAATAGAGACACTGAATTATGAGGTAGTTAAATGCTTCCTGGGGAACATTTGGAAAATATTAGAAATATAAAGAAAATGAAAATCACCTATGATTCCAGTATTCACAGATCATCTGCTTATTATTTGGCATCTTTCTTTGTGGTCTTTTTTTCCCTTTATTCATGTGTGTTTATGCATGTCAGCCTATATGAATGCCTTTTGTCTCTTTATTTATACTGTCTATATAGCTTGTAACCACCTATTTTCATTGGACAGTATGTGGCAAACATTTTCCCATATCATTCATCCTTCTAAGTAGAGTTTTATTGGCTATGAAACTTAAAGCATAGTTTGTTCAACCATTTATATTACTATAATATTATAAAATTTATCATTAATTAAAAATATAAAATACATTATTAACACTTAGGTGACCTTCCTAAGAATATGTATTTGATTCTATCTTGGATTATTTCCTTAGATTACTGAAGGGGGGATTATAGCATAAAACATAGTAACGTTTTTTTAAGGTTCTTAAGATGTTTCTTTTTCTTTTCTTTTCTTTTGCCTTGTAAAAGGGTCTAGCCAGGTTCAGGTATCAGTGGCAGGAGGGTTAAGCTGGGGCAGGGCTTGGGCATTTGATGGTGCAGCGTCAAGTGCATACAGAAGGTGCCACATTTTGGCCACCTTCCCTGCCTGACTCAAGGAGTGATTCAGGGACCTGTTCCTTTCCTCCTAAAACCATGGTTTTACCTGTCCCTGATTATGAACTATTTTCGAGAATTACTCAGGATGCCCAACCATTTATTTTCCCTCCCAGTTCTAGGTCTGAGTAGTTAGGATCTATGTGGGTTTCCTTACCTGCCTTTCCTCTCAATTATATATGAAGATGACAACTGCCTATTGTGGGTTCTGTTGCTGAAAGAGCTCTTGGATTCGCTCTGATTTTTCCTGTTTCAGAGAAACAGCGACCAAGGTGCTGACCTTGCTCCTTGCCTCCTGCTGGTCTCTCCGTCCCGGTCTCTACCAGTGCTGACTCGTTACTGCAGTCAGATCAATCCGGTCTGTTCACCCACTTGTTTAAAATGCCTGTGCTGCCTCCCCATTACTTTCCAGATGGAGTCCCCTGCTCATAAGCAGATATGCACAATCTATTTTCTGTTGGGACATTGGGGAAATATTCTAGACTATATTTTTTCCATGTTAGGATGTCATGGATTCTAAGTTATACTGTCAATGTAATGCAACCTTTTCAAGGAGAACTGATAGTAAATGAAAAGACAGGCTTCTTTGTTTTTGAAACAGGTCTGGTTCTAAGTCACTTCCCGGAAAGCTTCTCCCAGTGTGGACTCCCGCTAGCACCGTATGAAGGTGGCAGGCTCTTCTCATCCCTCCCTCACTGGCCATTCTTAACAATAGATTTTATTTTTTAGGGCAGTTTCAGGTTCACAGAAAAACTGAGAGGAGGCACAGAGATTCCCCATGTACCTCCGCCCCCGCACATGCCCAGCCTCCCCCACTATCAACGTCCCCCACCAGATGGACATTTGTGCCTTTGGTGAACGTACACTGACAATTCACACCCAAAGTCTGTAGTTTATATAAGAGTTCTCTCTTGCTGTTGTACATTCTATGTGTTTGGATAAATTTATAATGAAATGTATCCACCATTATTGCATCATGCAGAATAGTTTCACTGCCCTGAAAACCCCCTGTGCTCTGCCTGTTTGTCCCTCCCTCATCCCTGGCAACCACTGACTTTTTACTGTCTCCATAGTTTTCCCTTTTCTAGAAGGTCATATAGTTGGAATCATACAGTATGTAGTTTTTCTGGACTGGCTTCTTTCACCTAGTGATGTGCATTCAGATCCCTCCATGTCTTTTCATGACCTGATAGCCCATTTCTTTTTAGCAGTGAATAATATATTCCATTGTTTGGATGGACCACAATTTATTCATTCACTTACTGAAGTACATCTTGGTTGCTTCCAAGGTTTGGCAATTGTGAACAAGCTGCTATAAACATCCATATGTGGGTTTTTGTGTGGACATAAGTTTTCAACTTTTTGGGTAATACCAAGCAGTGCAATTGCTGGATCGGATGTTAAGAGTATGTTTAGTGTTGTAAGAAATAGCCAAACTGTCTTCTGAGATGGCTGTACCATTTTGTATTCCCACCAGCTATGAATGAGAGTTCCTGTTGCTCCACATTCTTGTCACTGTTTGCTACTGTCAGTGTTTGGATTTTGGCCATCCTAGAAACTCCATAGTGGTATCTTGTCGTTTTTACTCGACTGTTTTTTGCTTACATATATAGTGTTAATTGCATTTTAAATTACATATAAATTTGAATAATTTTTCAAATGTTTAATGGCCATTTGCGTTTTTCTGCTTTGTGTTTTTCCTTCTTTTATAACACAGTTTTTCTTCTTCTCTTTCATGTGTATATATGAATTAACCCTTTATCATATTTATTGGATATGTTTTTCCCAGTTTATCATTTGCTGCATAGTTTTTTACCATATACATGTATTTGGTTTTTTAGTGAAATGTTCCTTTCCTTTTGTGATTTCTTTCATGGCATTGATGTCAGTTAGTTGGTAAACAAACAAGTATGGAAGCTGTTCTCCATGCCAGGAAGCCCACCAGGCACTGAAGAAATAATAGTGAAAGGCAGACACAGTCTCTGTCTTCGTGGAGCTCATAACTCCTGAGATCACCTGTACTTTATTCTACCTTCCAAGGTTTCATGTTTTACATTTGACTCTTCTGGCCATCTAGAGTCATAGTACTCTATACTGTCAAGTGACAAAATGATTTTTCTTCAATATCCGATTTTCCCAACATCTTTTGTAGAATAGCTTATCTCTTCCATTTGTACATAATGCTTTTATCATACGCTGAAATCTTGTACATGAGGGTATTTTTCAGGGTGACTTAAATTGTTTCATTGACTTTCCTCAATTCTAAGGTTGCCAACGCCACCCTAGTTTAACTTTAGTAGTTTTATAATATGTTTTAATATGTCACTAGAGCATGGCCTCCCTTGTCACTATAGTTTTTTAAATAAACACTTTTTTAGTTCTCAGCTCACTCTTTATGCTGTTCTTTTTATTTATTTTGTCAAGATAGAGAAAAACGTATATTTAGGATTTTGACTGGGAGTGTCTTAAACTTTGGAAAAAGGTTTCCTTTATAAACCAATCTTCTCATTAAGGAACAGGACATATCTCTGCATTTATTCAAATATTTTACATCTCCCAATGAAGTTTCATCATAATGGTTCTATGTATTACTTTTTAGGGTTATTCCTAGATATTGTCCTGTCATCTTGCTGCTGTGAATAAGATCCTGCTTTCTATCATAAATTTTGTTTGTTACTAAGGCCATAGAAAAATGATCAATTTTTACATATTGTCTTGTGTCTCTATATTTTATTAAATGTAACAATTTTTGAGTTTTTCATTGCTCTCTTGGTTTTATTCATTTGCAAATGACTGTTGTATCTGATTCTTTCCAGCAGTTGTGTGTCTATGTGTCTGTTTTATCTGTTGTATTTAAACAGAATATCTTAAGTATTTAAATAATGGAGGTAATAGGGAACATTCTTATCTTTCCCCTGGGTTTTAAGGGAAAGTGAATGTCTTTTGATTTTTTAAATATGACGTCGACTGTAGGTTTAGGACTGGCATTCTTTATGGTGTTGAGGAGTAGCTGTATTTCCTGCTAAGAGGCTGGTGGGTATTGATTTGTGCGTGTATGTGTGAGAGAGGAAGAGAGAAGGGGAGGAGAGAGGGATTACACCCAGCTTCAACTAACAGAAACCTAATTAACCCTGGCTTAAACGGGAAGGGGAGTTTGTTTTTTCCACATTGCAAGATGTCTGGGGGTGGGCAGTGCAGAGATGGGGTGGCAGCTTCTCCGTGCCATCAGCAACCATCCTTGGCACACAGGCCCACGGCAGCTCCAGCCTGCAGCCACCCTCCAGGCAGAAAGAGGGCAGGGCCAGAGGGTGAAGGGCAAAAGGCCAAAGAGTCACAGCAGGTGAGCCTTTTCTCCTCTAAGAAGCTCTCCTAAGAGCTGCCCCGGGACTTCCACTGACGTCTCGTTAAGTCTGATGGACACTCCCTAAAAACAGAAATTGTCTGTGAGAAGGGGCCTGGGCCTGGGGGCCGGGTCAGCTAACTGACGGCAGTGTTGGCAGCTTGGAGGCAGGTGGCTTGGAGCCCCTCGAGAAGAGCCAGTGCTCTGACCAGGGAGCCGGCCGACTCGGTTTGGATTTGGGCTTCCCTTTCGACCCTCTGTGCCTGCTTGAGTAAGTGACTTCACCTCTCTTTTGGTGGGGTGGCACCTGCTTTGCCTCTCTGGTGGATGCTGTGAGGTGCAGATCAAGTCAAATCCTGGAAGTGCCTCTGTTTTCATTAGGATTTTTTTTTTTTTGGTTAATGAGTACACATCTCTTTCTCCCTGATTTTTATGGAGTGTAATTAAATTACTTTTGCCTGAAGAGAACCATAGGTGAACAGGATGTTAAAAAAGATAGCATGGGCAGCCATTAGCAACAGGCATGCTTCCTTTGAAAAGGAGTGGAAATAAGGTGTTTAGCAAAAAAGCCAGAAAGCCATCTCAACGTCTCTGCACCCGGGGGGCAGATGGAAGACAGAACATGAACAGATCTGTTTAGGGCTTTTGCCAAGGGTGCCTTCTGTGAGGCCACTCATGTGGGTACCAGGGGCACTGCCCATGCCCTGGGACTGCTGGCCCTCAAGGTGAGCCAGGTCTGCTTTGCTTCTCTGACCCTCTTTAGGGTAAGAGAAATACCTAGCTTCCCACTTCTAATGGGAAAAGTAACCTCAATCAATCACGTTGTTTTTGTGGCAACTATTAATTGCTCCCTGAATTTTTACAGTATAAATAAAGTAGGTTGCCAGAGAGTGAATTACCCAGTGGATAAATGGTGGGTCATTAATGTAGCATTGACCCTGAATGCAGAGGATGACGTGAGATCCTCAAGAGCTCTCAAGAAATTTACCAGAACCCATTTCAGCTGGAGGTGATGTGTTTTAAATCCCCATGTAATGCAATGAGGGGAATCAAATTAGATAATAGTTTGCAGAAATCTTCTGGGCCCGGAGCCCCACTCAGCAGGATTTTATCCTCTTCTATTATCATGCTTCCCATTTTGGGTCTATACCTGTGTCTCAGTGGTTCCCAGAATGGACTAATTTTTCCCCACACGGAGGAAGCCCGGCTGACAGATCTGAAGTGCCTTAGTATACAGGCATTCTCTGTGTCTCTGTGTTTTTATAGTTATTTTGTATAAATAAGTAAGTTCCATTTTTGCCTTATTCCAAAGCTCCAGCTTTTACCTAATAAACAAAGAGCAGAGTTAGTTCAGTGTGTGGCTTTATCCTGCTGTCTTCTGTGTAACTTCTCTTCTGAGACTATTTGGGGGACCGCCCGCCCCACCCCCACAGGTATCGCTCAGTTGGAGGACCTGGAGTGTGTGTGTTAGTTGTGTTTCTGTGGGCTTTCAAAGTGAGTGTCGGTGCTGTGTGGGAGTTTGTATCGTTACCTTCTTACTCTGCGTGGGTCCCACACATTCAGAGCACCTCTTGATGAGCAGAGGAAGCAATGCCATTTGAGGGCTCACGGTGCACGGTGTTTATAGAAGGTACTGTGGCCCGAGGTCAGAACGTGGGACCGTTCCTGTCAGTTTTTCCAAGCTCATGATCACTGTCCCAGTGACAATTTCCTGTGACTAGACCATAAAGGAAGGGAAAGTCAATCCTGTTGAGGGTAGAAGGCTTGCCCAGGCCTGGGTGCACCTTCGGGCCCAGGAGAGGAGGGTGCTGACCCAGCTGCCACTGGGCTTCCCTCACACTCCCTCTTGTCTGCACTTCCATTTTCTCCTTGTGCTGTAAAAGGACAAATATGGCTCCACAGCCAGCATCCCATGCATGACTCAGGTATCCCTGGTGGCGCCACCTGCCTGTGCCTGCAAATGAGGGCAGGTTAACGCATGGCTCCACTAGTATGCAGGACCCTTAAGACTGGGCAAGGACCCCCGCCCCACCCCAGGTGTTTCTGTGTGTGGCTCTGCAGCAGCCCATCAGCTCCGGGCTCCAAGCAGAGTCCTCCGACCCTCCTCTCCAGTTCCAGCTCGTCCCTGCAGGGTTCTCGACGCATGAAGCAGTTCAGGAGTGAGCCACAGGCCCTCCTGCCGAGGGTGCCCACCTGAGGCCACCTGTGTAGGTGCCGGGTGGGGGGCAACATTGGGTTCCCAGGGCCACAGTTGCCAAGGTGACCTGAGGGGCTGGTTCCACATGGAAGCTGAGCATTGTGCTCTGTCCCTGGGCTCAGACTAAGTTCACAGGGCTGGGAAGGGGATGGGCACCATGTGACCCCTCCTGTGCCCAGGCCTACCCGCCTCTCTCAGACCTGGGTGTGCACTCACTCACAACACACACACGTGTGCCCATGCACATACAAAAACCCACCAGGACTGACCGAGCCACCCCACTGAAACAGGCAAGCCCCCACGCCCCGTGCCACGTGGACTGCAAGCAGGGGTCTGCTCACTGGTGGCCTGGCTCTGACTCTGGCCTTCTCCTGCAGGAGACACACAGGAGGCCCTCACCTGGCCACTCCTGTCTGCATGCATGACCTTGGCTGAGGCGCTGCCACCCCCTTTGGACCTATAAGGCTTTCACCTTCAGGACCCTTGATTTAAAACCAGTGCCATTGAGAGAGGCATCCTTGGATTGTTTTTAGGCGACACCGTGGTGAGGATTAACTCTCAGCTGCTGGAGTTGAGGTCCTTGAGGATTGGAGAGGGGCAGAAGTGTCTGTGGTCACACGGGTCAGCATGCGTGTCAGGAGCATAGGGCTGTCCACAGTCTCTCATGCCTCCTTCCTGACTTTGAGGTTCTGCCGGGGGCCTGGGCTGGCTGGTGGGCCGGGTCTCTAGGCTGTCGGCCTATGCGCTGTGCTTCAGAGTAACACCGAGTCAAGGTGACAAGGATTTAGTTTTACAGCGTTGGATTAAGGACCAAATGCAAGATGACTTGGATAATTTTCTCTTTGCTGGCTCCTTAGCTACAAGTAATTTATTCTAACCTTCTTCCAAAATGCCAATCACCGCCGTTAGCACATACTTCAAAGCCAGGATTCAAAGCACACAGCTCTGGTTAGGATTTCCTGTGCTGGGGTCCCAGGGGCCTTTAAGCCAAGGCTGGAGCTGGTGGAGACGGGAGGAAGCGGGGCTTTTCCTGCGTGTTCCTTGGTTCGCATGGATGCTGGGGGAGCTCAGGGGACGGTGGAGCCATCCCAGAGAGGGCACGGCCGGGGAGGCCCCCCTGGGAGCTGTGGGGAGGTGGCTGCCTTTGCGGTAGAGGCTGTGGCTCGCTGCGACCCTGTGTTTCCCTAAATGGGGAGGGTAGAGAAGAGAGCCAACAGGAAAGATGAGGGCCAAGAATGGGCCTATTAGAGACAACGAACGGGTGGTCGTGTCTTACTGGAATGTCAAAGGGACAAACAGCAGAACTGCCGACTATCCTTTCTCGTGTGGGGTGTCTGCTCAGTCACTTAACCTGGTACGCTGCTGACAGAAAAAGGAGGTCTGAAGCCAGCACCCCGGGAACCCCTGGGCGCTGATGTCCGGGGTTCCAATCCAGGAGGCAGTGGGGTGGCCTCTGCCCACACTGCTCCAGCCAGTGCCCAGCAGGCCCCACTGTTAGTCCGGTCACCCCACAGCTGCTGAGAGCTTATTGTGAGAAAAGAGAGCCAGGCTACTAGAGAAAAGGGAGTTTTTCACAAAGGGAGAAGGTCCTAGAAGTCTGGTGAGTTTGGAAACCGTGAACACTGTGCTCTCTGTTCAAGCCCTGAGAGACTAAAGAAAAGAGAGCGAACCCTTAGCAGGAGGGGAAAAAAGAAAAATAAGATTGGATGAATATACATTGCTGACATGCAGAGAAAAAACCAGAAGAAATGAATGAAGGGAGAGGGAAACTAAAGGACGAATGGGGAAAGCAAGGCAGGTCCCTAGGAAGCGGCAGTCCGTCCTGACATCAGGGCCACTGCACACTGTCTCTGGTCAGATTATGAAATCTGGAGACTCATGGCAACCCCACCAGAGACCCCAAAGCCCCAAACCAAAGTCGTTGAGTCCTTTGTGAAGCGTCCTGGGAAGTTTGACCCTCTGAGGCAGGTTGGGTGACCCGCTGGACCCCCCCACCCCCCACCCCCTTTTTTTTTGGTATCATTAATATACAATCACATGAGCAACATTGTAGTTACTAGATTCCCCCCATTCTCAAGCCCCCCCAAATACCCCGTTACAGTCACTGTCCATCAGTGTACTAAGATGCTATGGAGTCATTACTTGTCTTCTCTGTGCTGTACTGCCTTCCCTGTGCCCCCTGCTCCCCTAGGTTATGTGTGATAATTGTAATGCCCCTTATTCCCCTTCTCCCTCCCTTCCCACCCATCCTCCCCAGTCCCTTTCCCTTTGGTAACTGTTAGTCCATTCTTGGGTTCTGTGATTCTGCTGCTGTTTTGTTCCTTCAGTTTTTGCTTTGTTCTTATGCTTCACAGGTGAGTGAAATCATTTGGTATTTGTCTTTCTCCACCTGGCTTATTTCACTGAGCATAACACCCTCCAGCTCCATCCATGTTGTTGCAAATGGTAGGATTTTTTTTCTTCTTATGGCTGAATAATATTCCATTGTGTGTATGTACCACATCTTCTTTATCCATCCATCTACTGATGGACACTTAGGTTGCTTCCATTTCTTGGTTATTGTAAATAGCGCTGCGACAAACATAGGGGTGCATATGTCTTTTTGAATCTGTGATCTTGTTTTCTTAGGGTAAACTCCTAGGCATGGAATTCCTGAGTCAAATGGTATTTCTATTTTTAGTTTTTTGAGGAACCTCCATACTGCTTTCCACAATGGTTGAACTAATTTACATTCCCACCAGCAGTGTAGGAGGGTTCCCCTTTCTCCACATCCTCACCAACATTTGTTGTTCCTAGCCTTTTCTATGTTGTCCATCCTAACTGTGTTGTGGTATGAGGTGATATCTTCCTGTGGTTTTAATTTGCATTTCCCTGATAATTAGCAATGCAGAGCATCCTATCATGTGACTGTTGGCCATCTGAATTTCTTCTTTGGAGAAGTGTCTGTTCATATCCTCCACCCACTTTTTAATAAGGTTATTTACTTTTTGGGTGTTGAAGTGTGTGAGTTCTTTATATATTTTGGATGTTAACCCCTTGTTGGATATGTCATTTACAAATATATTCTCCCCTACTGTAGGATGCCTTTTGTTCTACTGATGGTGCTGGACCCCTTTTGCTGTGTTTGCTGCTTTGGCCCCCAAGGGATGAGCTAGCGGCATGTCGGGATGCTCAGGAATCTCATGTGTGGTGAGCGGTCCCCGTCCTGGCATCTCCCGCATGCTTGGCTGAGACGGCACTTACTTCTGGAGGTGTCAGCTGTGGGCATGCTCACTGTTCACCTCGCTCTTGTGGCTGCAGGCTGAGCACTGGCCCTGGCCCGCTCTGCACGCCCACCCCCACCACCCAGGCCTGCCTGGCTGCTGAGGGCAGCTGGGGAGGGCAAGCAAGGCTTTCCTCCTATGACACCAGCTGGCATCTTCAGATGAGGAAATGAGGAATGCTGAGACTTTCTAAAGAGGCTTTTCAGCTAAATCAGCTGCTCAGTGCTCATGTCTGTCCCTCGGGACTGGCTCGTGGGCTCCGCCTCAGTGGACTCACTCACCTCTGGCTTCTCTTGGGTGTTGACCAGGAAGAGGTCCTGGCGGGAGGGCTGTGGGCAGAGGGGGAAGGAGGTGCCTGCCTTCCTCAGTCCTGATGTGTTGGCCTTGTCCCTCCACTAAGAGCCTCAGCTGCTTCAGATGTCTCTCCATACCGCTCTCGTGGGGGTCTGCAGGCTGGTCCCTAGCTGCCCCCCGCCTATGGCTGGCACAGCTCCCGATGTGCCCAGCCCTGGCGTACTGCACCACTTTTTTGTTGCTTTTCTTAAATGCTTCTCCTCCTTAAGTGCTTTTCCTTTGGAAAGGTTAATAGTGCCTTTTTAAAGCTCTTTATCACCTAACCTAATGACCACAACAACGTAAAGGAGAGGAGATGTGTGTGTGACTAAATACGAAGCTGGCCAGTGGTTTCAAAAATGGTCTATGATGTGCGGTGACTTGTTCTCCCCATTTTGTCTGGCTTGTTCTAAGTGAAAATATCAGAACAGGTTGGCATAAGGAGCAGAGGAGACGGGCTTCTAGGGTCTAGGTAACATGCATCTGTGATGTGAGCAGCTAGGCTGTTAATCTGGGGGGGCAGCGTGGCTTCCGGGGTGCACGATCTGTGCAGTCACACACAGCCTGTGCTCACAAGGGGCTGGGCTTGCTTTAATTCTCTGCTGTCCCATCTTAATAATTCTTAAAAACGTTTAAATGGTTGATTCATAATAAAAAGTTATGAGGAACAACATTCTCAATATCACATAGTTCTAAAATTATAATTCTGAATTTTCAGGCAAAGGCCCCTGAATTATGCTGGGATGAACTTGCCCATGGACCCTGTTTCATTTCCGACTGGCGTGAGCTGAGCACGACTAACCCTCCACCCATGATGGGGATGTGAGGCCACTGACTAGGGCGCCACTTCTACTTGGTTCTTGCTTTTCCCTGGGGTGCAGCGCCTTCGTATGGGCTAGAGAGCAGTAGTTGAAAGAGAATTCCTCTATGTTTTGTTCAGTTCTGTTTATTCCACCCAAAAGTCTGAGTATTGGTTCCCGTTATTTATTGCCACCTAGAAAACCAACCCCAAAGTCGGTGGCTTGAAACCACAGTGGCTGTTGGTTTCGCTAAGGGATCTGCAGTTTGGGTAGAGCTCAGCAAGGATGGCTTACTACTGTTTGATGCAATATCCCCCAGGGTGGCTCTGCTGGGGACAGGGCATCTTTTTCTGTGGTGGCCGTGGCGGCAAGCAGGTCCTGGCTCTTGTCCAGGAGCTCCCCTGGGGCAGTTGGCTGAGGGTCTCGGTTCCTCTCCATGTGGGCTTCTACACAGGCTTGCTTGGGCTTCCGTACAGCATGGCGGCTGGTTTCCAGAAGTGAATGATCCAAGAGACAGGAAGTGGACACTGTCAGTCTTAAAATATGGACCCAGAATCTGCACAGTGTGACTTCTGTCACTTCCACTGTTACAGTGCTCAGCCAGATTCATGGTGATGGGACATAGTGCCAGCCATTGAGGGAAAGAGAGTCAAAGAATTTATGATCAGATCTCTTTAACCTGCCACCATCAGCATGTATATATATGTGTGAGTGTGCGTTTGTGCATGTGTGTGTGTGTGTTATATGGGAAATTAAAGGCAACAACGCAGTGAAATCTTCCTCCGAAAAATAGCAGGCACATGGCTGAGCTGGGCTCAGTGCCTGTAAGCTCCTGATTCCCAGACTTTGCTCTGCCGAGCACACCATACTGCTATTTTGCATAATATAATAAACAGCAATAATTCGTCTCTGTCTTCACAGCCCTAGTCTTCAACCTCAAAGCACATTAGAATAGTAATAAGGGAGATATGCCAGGGCTTTTTTAAAACTGCTGAAGTCGAGTCTGGGAATTTGAAAAACAAAGGAAAGCACCCAAACCATAAACACAGGGGTGATTCTCGTTGGTCTTGGTTGATTGGGTGACAGGGCATCACAGTACAGGGTAGCCTCTTGTTCTAGAGGCAGAATGGGTCGCTCGGGACCCCCTGCTGGAAGGGCTGTGGCAGTCTGAGGAGTCCTCCTCTGGGTCACTTTGAGGCAATGAGAGAAGGTGGAAGGCGTGGGGGCGGCCCTCAGCCCTCATGAAGCGCGTGTCACATTCCAGCGCCCTCCGAGGGGCTCTGACGGGAACTGGGCCTTGCGGTAACAGCTGTCCTGTGCAGGATCTTGCAAAGATCGTAAATGCCTCTGTGCGGAGGGAGCCCAAAGGAGGGCTCCCTTCCCTAGGGTCCCCTGGCATGAGCACTGCCTCCTCAGTGCAGGGTCGACATTAGAACTTGCCTGACCCAGGCTGCCAGCCCTTAAACTCCGACAGTTCTGGGAAAGAAGTTGATGATCTTTGAAGTTTGAAGTGTGTAAGCCTCTGGTATGGCATTTGGGATGCACTTCCCATCTTGGGGCATGTCTCTGCAGGGTCATAGGCTGTTAATGGCCTGCCAGGGAGCCTCCACATCCATCCATTCCAGGACCTGGAGTTCCGAGGGGCAGAGGGCTGTTGTCATGGGGTCTTTAAGGAGGGGGCAGAATGGGCTTGAGCACTTCCAGTGGTTTCAGATCCAGCGGAGGGGAGGTTTCTCGCCACACCAACCATGTGAAGCTCGGAATGGTGCAAGGAGGATGGGGCCTGAGATATCTTACACATGGGAGGTTGTTTTTCATGTAATTACAAACCTTTGATAAAATATTTATCACTTTGTGCCCATCGGTTTGAAAAAGTCAGATGAATAAATGCAGTTTACCCTGACCATCCTGATTCTGCTCGGGCATTCCTGGGGAAGAGTGAGGGGCCCCAGAAAGAAAAAATGTGAATCCTGTTGACTGAAATGCTTCGTTCTTGGGATTCCACTTATAGCTGCGGATGAGATTCCAGATAAGCTCAAACCCTTTGAATGGGAGAAGTAAAAGAAGTGGGAAAGTCGGGATAGAAACAGACCCTCGATCTGGGGACACAGAGCAAACACCACGAATATGGCAGCTTTTGTATGAAAAGTTGTTCCATTGTCCTGTGGATGTTCACGTTTACCCAAGATCATTCTAGAAGTCATAATCAAATAGGATACCCATTCTCAAGTCCTCATCCGCATAGTGCCTGCTCTGTGTTGCAGGTGCCTGACGGGAGCACCTGGGAGGTTTCCTGAGCTCTTGGGACCTTGGCTGGGCTGTTCAGCTGCCATTCATTTCCAACAGCCCTCAGTGACGCCCACCCCACACATCCCAGGGACGTCTGACTGGAGTCCCTGCATAACGCCCCAAATCATTCACAGAGCGAAGACGGAAACTACAGGAGCAGAGAGAAGGAAAGGGGAGGAGGGAGGTGCATGGCCGTCCCGGCGTCTCTGCTTGTGGATTTAGGAACCCTGTTACTTGTTCATTCGGCACAGAGACTCTCTGCTTCTCCAGATCCCTCAGCGGGTGTGACAATGTCCGGCTGTGCCTGATAGCTCACTTTCCTTACTGTTCCATCTTGGGTGCCCCATGGATTTTGATGGAGGTGGCTTTGAGTTTGTGATGCCCTGTCTGATGACTTCCTATTGAGCAGGAAACAAAGGGAGTGAGGAAAGGAGGTGTTTCTTATCCCCTCACTGCATTTGTTTTACCATTTGAAGCACGACAAATCTTCCCATCTCGTAGGAAAGCGTGGGCGGAGGAGGACTTTAGGAAGGTGACAAGAGATCAAGTCTGGGTCAGAGGCGAGGATCGTGGTCACGCACCACTGTTGAAGAACTCAAGTTCATGCTGTATAAAGCTGGGGTGAATTGGCAGGGTATAGAAGGTTCTGGCTTTCAGAGAATGATCAGGCTACTGTGAGGGACAGGAGTCCGCAGAGCCCGGAACTCTCATTCCTGTTTCTCTCTTGCGCAGGCAGCAGAATGGGATATGCCTTCTCTCTGGGCCCTTGCAACACCGTGAGTTTTGCAGAGGCGGAATGCTGTGATTTTGGTTTGCCCGGCCCAGCCTACCGACAAGCTGCTAGCTCCAGACACAAGGAGGTGATGGTTCTCACGAGTTGTAGGGAGGGTGGAGGATTAGCTGATCTTCAGAAGCACCTGGTGATGTTAGGTGCCCCGTGGGTTGAGATTTCTTCCCGGGGAAGCTGCTGAGAGCTGTGCAGGGGTACAGATTACCCCAAGAATGAGCCAGCGGGAAGACCTGGGGAAACGGCTGGAGGTGATGGGGGCGTGGCTCCAGGAAAGGGGAGGAGGCCACCACATGGACAGGTGCTGCTGCTGTTAGATCTGGGCAGAAGGTCTGGGAGAAGGTTGCAGGGCACCCTTGCTTCTGGGCTGCCAGGTAACATAAGCTGCCCGCTAGCCTCCCACCAGGACTTCCTCAGTTTTGCCACTGGGGGCTCTTGCTAGGCAGAGCGCATTCTCTGCCAGGTTTTTGTTATTAAAGTTGATCAGTGTATCAGACAGTGGAAAGTAAACCTTGGAAATCGGCGTCCGAGGGGGATTCTAGCTCTCTGGCTGTGCTTGCCCCGCACGGCACTCGGGAGTGGCCCTGAGCATCAGTCACTCTCAGGGCGCAGGGCTAATCACTTCCAAATGGCAGTGCGGAGGCGCTCCCTCCAATCTCCAGGCATGTGTCCACGCAGGATGGAGAGGGAGGTTTTCTGTAAGCAGCTCCTCTTTCCAGAAGGGACCGACGCTGGAATATGAGACACCCACGAGCCTCCCTCAGCATCATCCATAATAAAATCCATGTCAACAAAACCGAGGGGAGGGAACAGTCATCGGGGTGGTGTCAGGTCCCATCATCCGACCTGGGAGGCGCTGTAGGATGAGCGGCTCTCCCCTCTGGAAATGACGCATTACCTTTCCAGTATCTCCGAGGGGGTGGTCATCAGAGCGCATGTGCAGCACCAGTTCCGCCTCTAAATGCAGAGACAGGCACAGTAGGTCACTTGCCACACAGACCCCGGCTGTGGGATGCAGCACACAAGGCCAGGGGACCAAACCCACATTGCTGTGTGATTCTAATTAGGTCACTTAACCTTTCTGAGACTTGATTTTCTTACCTGTAAAATGGGGGTTATAATGTCTGTGTCATAGAATGGCTGTGAGGACCCAGTGACACAACTTTTGAGAAAATGTGAATCACCAAGTATAGTTTTTAAAAAAATCATATAAAAGAGATTCAGTGTCTTTCCTGTAGTTTTCCCTTAGAGGCCTCGCCTTCTTCAGCTCCTACCAGACTTCCTGCAGTCACGCATAAACATCGAACCTGAAACTTGTATAGAGCTTCATTGCCCCAAAACGATTTCAGTTGCTTCTTGCTGCAATTTTTACTACTTGCTTTTGCAGTTGAGGGAAGCTGAGATTCGTAGAGCTAAAGTGACGCGGCCACGTGGCTTGTAGGTACAGTGTCCTGGGAATTCTTGACTCTCCTTCAAAACATCTAGTTCACAGGGGGCTTCCTGTGGGTTCCGTGGAGTCTGGTGAGACCCCTCCGTTGGCCGCTGGACTGGCCTCCTGTGCTCTGGACGTGATGAAGCCTGTAGCACTGATGCATCTATTTCAGACCTGGACTGATCATTCATTCCCTTAAGGATACTCTGACTGGGTTTTCTTCGAAACTTTCTTCTTTGGGAGCTTCCTCTCCTTTCTCCCTTCCATTGGCAAGCAGGCTCCGGAAGCCATCTTGGGCTGCCCAACCCCTGTAAGTGGTTCTGTATCTCAACCTTTATGGCCCCAAAGAGGAACAGGGTAATAGCATTTATAACCAGACAGACTGGGGCTGTGGAATGGCTAGTGGCCTTCATCCTTTTTTATTTTAAGTTAGAATTTAAAACGTGTCGTTGCTTAGGGACTATTTTGATTTAACACCTGCGTCCAAATGTCGGTTCAAATACAGACGGCTGAGGGAGACTTCTGCTAGTAAGTCATGGCACTCCTTCTCCATCTTTCCACCCGTCGGCCTGGCTCCTGTGGAGGGATATTTGCTGGAGGTGCGTGCAGAGTACCAGGACCAGCTGACCTCAGTGAGGGCGGCTGCTTAGTTGCAAACTCCGATGGCTTTGTCGTAAGGGATAAATAAGCTGAGGGCTGGAGGTTATGGGTGAATCAGCTAGAATCTAGCAGCATCCTTATTAAGTATGTACATGCTGCATGCCTCCCGGAATTCCCCCTGGGCAGAGCATGATCATGGGGATGGAGGCCCTTTCTTCTATGGCACGGGGCATGTTTGTGTCTAATAAATCTCTCAGTTGCACCGTGGACTTGGGCTTGCCCAAGCCAACCTCTTTCCCTGTGTATTTCTATCTGGCTTTTTGGTTATCTGGAATTCTTGTGGAACGGCAATCAGGTTTTCTGGGTAGTAGGCATCTGTAAGATTTAAGCCCTTTGGGAACTGGATGGATTAGGGTTTGGATGGACAGAGTAATGAGGGCCGCTGATGCAGGTGGATTTTCACACAAAAGTTGGAGTTGCTCTCCTTCTTTGTCTCTTCCTTCCTCCCATCTTCCTTCCTTCTCTCCACTTCCAGAGCTGTGCCGTGGCATGGCTCCCTGTGCTGGTCAGCAGAATGAATTTCCTGCCATTTGTTTCCCTGTCATTTCTGGAGCAAGAAGGGAAGTTGGCCGGCCTTGCCTGTGCCGCCCGATTCCCTTGCATGGAGCCGCAGGGAGTTCTCATTCCTGCGGCCATGTGCACGGACACAGCGTCTGTCTTCTGCCTGGGGGGGTGCAGGGAAGGTTGCTGCCAGCAGCTCTGGGCCAAGCCCACCGCCTGCTGACCAGTTCACTCTGTGTGCTGCCTGCACAGGGGGGGGGGGAAGGGTGGAGGCGGCATGGCACACACAGCCTCCAATAAGGATGGCGTGGAAGCATTGCCCATGGTGGGAAGGCGGGCTGAGGCAGCCAAGCCTCCAGCCAGCTTATCTGTGGGGGGTATCAGGAAGCACCTACTGGATGTGTGATGCTGTGAGAGCCACCAGCGGGCCAACGGTGAGATTGGACACCATCTGCACTGACTGAGTTTGGGAAAGAGCTGTTACCGTGCGATATAGACAAAGGGAGAAGGAAGGTGGCGATCAAATTTAATGTTTGCGGAGGGTATTGGTTAGCAGTTGCCAGACGAAGCTGCGTAACAAAGCACCTGAAACTCAGAACTTGAGAAAACCAAGAATTTCCTTTTCTTATTCATGGGTCTTTAGGGGCAACCCTCTTTTAGGCTGTGGGTCACTGGGACCCAGCTCCAGGCTCGAGGCTGGGTTCAGGTCTTGTCCAGATTCCCTTTGGACCAGCAGCCAGTTAGTCCTATTCTCATGGAGGATGATAGAGGCCAAACCACACACATATGTTTTCTCGTGTTCCCCTGGCCAAGCCAGGCACAGAGTGCCGCCCAAGGCTGGTGGGGGAGGGAAATTTACTGTATCTCAAATGGAAGTGGTGGGATGGGAACAAGTATTTCTGAATGAAAATCTCAAGTCTTATACAACATTATACATCTACACCTTCCATCAACCCTTGGTCTGAAGAATGAGAATGGGCGGGTGGGAGGTGGGAGGAGGGTGCTGAAGGCGGGAGGCTGTGTGATGGGCGGGCGTGGGTGTGGCTTGGGCATCCAGGGGACAGGTGGGCAGCTGGGGGACAGGCCAGGCAGCAGCCAGGCTGTGGGAAGGGTGAGCGCTCCGCTGGCGTCTGGGTACCAAGCCTCCTGCGCGGTCAGCCGTGTCCTGCTCACTTCACCTTTCCTCTGAGGCCCTACGTCTGGAGGCTTGGCCGTCACCCTGCTGTTGTTTTCGGGGAGCTGCAAAGAGAGGCTTTATACAGGTCCTGAAGACCAGCAAGAGAGGCCAGCTTTGAGCTGGGTGCTGCTGGCACTGGGCTTAGATGCCCGGGTCCCTGCGTTTCTCTTGGGCACCCAGTGGCCATCTGGGTCGGCTTTCCTGCTGGGGAATGTGTCGCCTGGAGTCTTGTCAGGAAGGGTGGCAGCGGTTGGGACTTCTCTGCTGCCCCGCACTCACCCAGCTCGCTGTCCTCACCTCAGCCCTGAATGGACAGGTCTATTTTTCAGGTGCAGTATTTGGCCCGTTAGCTTTTAAGCTTTTCTGCTTGGTGTCTTTTTTCCCTCAGGCTAGTCGTCAAGAATACCGCAGCCCAGACAGTGTCACATGCCAGAAGGTTCTGTCCCCCTTCTCTCTTCTGCCTCTGTCTTGCTCAGTCATGTATTTCAAGCAGAGGGACTCTTTCTCCAGGGCCCTGTGAGAACTGGGCAGCAGTCTGTGTGGGTGAGTGGGTCGGACCCCGTTCCTCACACCCACCTGCAGACCAGTGCAGCTGGGCATCTCTGTCTCCTTCCTTCCTGCCATCCCTTCCACACACACCTACTGTGTGCTGGACACCTGAGACACACATGAAAGAAAGAAGCATACGTTCGTGGCTGTCAGGGGGCCCAAGAGATAAGGAAGGGAGAACAGTATCGTGTCGTGATGACCTTAGCGGTGAAAGGATGTGTGGGTTGTAACTGGAACATGAAGTAGGTGCAGCCCAGCCTGTGGGTGGCGGGTGGGGGGTAGGGGAGGTGCAGGAAGGTGTGCAGGAGGAGGTGACGGTGATGCCTGAGAAGAATTGGCAGAAAAGGAGAGGAGAAACCTTCCAGGCTAGTGAGACAGTATAAGTAAAGGCAGCAGGCAAGGAAGCATATCCCGTGTATGTTATATGTAATGTGACACCATATCATTGTGTTGTCCAATACGGAGAAAAGCAGTTCAATGGTCCTGGATTGCAGACGTCAAGATGCGGACTGGAAGGTGATGAGGCAGGGGAAGTCGACTGGAGTCGGAGCATGGAGATTCTTGGATGTCATGTTAGGAGCTTGGGTTTGGGGACCCAGTTGAAAGTCCCATATGAAGCAGGGGAGTGACGTGGTAAGATTTGCATTGTGTTTGTATAAAACCATTAACATCTACAGTTAATTCTCGATTATCCTGATTGAAGGAATAGAAATAAGGCACAGACCCAATAACAAATAATTTCATCTTTCACTGCACGTCCAAGCCCACCCTGCATGCCCCCGAGGACCAGGTTCAGAGGAAGCACATCTGCGTGAGATGGTCCCTGAAGAGGAAATGTGATGTTCTTGCAAACAGTTGAGAGAAGGCAGAACTACGTCAAGGCTACTGAATTCCTTTCTCTTTCTGGACTGGACCACCATCTTGGGGGCCAAGATTCTGGGAGGGAGAGCAAAGTTTATATGGTACTGCCCTGAGCCCAGCACATACCATGCTCCTCCCAGGCCTACAGGGTGGGCTCTGTCCTCATTCCCATTTATAGCAAGGAAACCAAGGCCCAGAGAGGTTAAGGAATTTTTCTGGAGTGACCATGTGACCTGGTCTGTCCACCTCACTTCGGACTCCGCACCAGTGTGTGGGTCTACTTGCGAACTCCTCCTTCTTCCAGGTCCAGGGTCTGAACCGCTTGGATGGGCTTTAAGAAAGCAACAGTATCTGGGAGAATCCCGCACACACGCCAAACAGGACTTCTTGTGTGGAAGACATGGGGAGCCTTATGGTCTGTGGCTACTGCCTTGAATCCCTCCGGAGCTCCATAGCTTGGGGCAAGGCTGCTTAGAAGGATAGTTGTTAGGACAGAGGGGCCTTGGAACCGGCAGGGCACTGGGTGGGGGGACGTGGCTCCCCTCCCACACTCCCGTGGCCCTGTCGGTTCCTGCCTACTCCCCGTCAGGCTTTGCTCCTTTGGACCCGGAGGGCTGGTGGTCGGCGTGCAGAAGGCGTGGGCGCTGCCTGGAGGAACAAGTCACTGGGCTGCGGAGGCCAAGTCCGTGACCAGCGCCATCCCAGGAGGGCCAGCGGTGTGTGGTTATTTGGCCCCTCTTCCAGCTGAGGAATGTGCTTCCCCCTTCTCAGATGTCCTGGGCTTTTGTAAATTTTGACGAGGCTGCATGAACAGCACAAAGAACCAGTGTGGGTACAAGGTCAGCCCCAAAGCGTTCCCACCCCCCGGCGCACTGGGAAGGTCAGCGGCCACTGTGGGCCACAGAGGCGATGTTCACTTTCGGGAATCAAGGCTGCAGGAGGGCCGGGGCTGTGGGGGGATGGGCCCGGGGGGTCTGTGTGGGGCCCATCCTGAGTCGCCTTCACACCCAGGAGTGTCTCGGACTTCTACGTCAGATTCAAGTCTAATTTTGGCACGAAAGGAGGATTCTTACTAGCTCGACATTCCTGGTTTTGGTCCAAGATGGATGAAAATTATACATTATCTTTCCCTTCAAAGCTTTAGAATTTCATTACTGTTATTTATACCATAGCCTTCCAAAGAAGATTTGAGGCGATTTATAATAATGACAAATGCTATGGACTGAAGGTCTGTAACCCCTCCCCAGATTCACACTGGATCCTCATCTCCAGTGTGGTTGTCCCTGGAGAAGAGGCCTTTGGGAGGTGATTAGGGTTAGATGAGGTGGGAGTGGGGACTGCACAAAACATTAAAACCCTTACAAGGAGAGGAGGCGACCTGAGCTCTTGCTCACAGAGGGCATAGGTGAGGACGCAGCGAGAAGGTGCCATCTGCAAACCAGAAAGGAAGCCCTCCCCAGGACCCAGGTCTGCTAGCACCTCGATCTTGGAATTCCCAGCCGATAGACTGTCAGAAATAAATGCTGACAAATAAATGCTGGTATTCTTTATAGCAGCCTGACCTGCTCAAGACAAGGATATAATAAAATAACTGAAACAAGACCAGAGAATGCAAAGTATGGAAGTGGGTGGTGTCATCGAGCAGGAGGTGTTCCAAAACCCCAGCCTCAGAGGAGTCACTCATTGGAGCAAGTGGGCCTTAGTGCTGAGCTTCCTAGAAGCCAGCGGGAAAAGTAACCAGACTGAGGTCCTGGGGGGTTAATTGCTAGCCTACCGGTGCAACTGAGAGAGACCTCCCCTGCTGCTTTTTTGCAAGGAGAAGGGATCCAGGGGTGAGTGTTCTGGGCTCTCTGGGAGACTTAGTGGGCAGCGATGTCTCAGTTACTTCCTGGTGCCCAGGTGAAGGAGAAAGCAGTTAGGCACAGCTGTTTATGGTGGATAGGAAGGAAGCTGAGTGCAGGGACATGGAGCATCGCTGTGGAGGGGAGCCAGGGAGTGGGGAGGGGCTTGGCCAGCATCCCCACTGTTCTGAGGTCCCCTCTTAGTGGCACAGTGTGAGGGAAAGCAGAAAGGATGGCTTCGGGTTCCCATTGTCTCTGCTGATGGAGTGTCCGCGTGGCTTTGCAAAGTCAGTTGACGGGGGCCTTGCAGAAGGCGAGTGGGGTTTGAAGATCCAGCTGGACTTCTGCTGCCTGTGATTTGCTTATTTTCCCTCTTTCCCAAGAGCCATACGCCTAAGGGAAACCAAGCGAAATGAATCATCTCACAAAGAAATACTTCACCTTGCAGTAGCAAGCGGTTTTCCAGGGGTAAATAACTTGGCAACAGTTAAAAACAAAGGGAAAATGGAAAGAGCCAGTTGAATCTGTGCGCTTCATTTTTTGGTTCTTTCTGTCTTTACGAGCCTGTTGCTTTTTCTCCTGCGTTTGTTTTCTCCATGGAGTACATCTTGGAACCTGGCTGGCATTTTTGACACTGGAGGAGCATATTTAGCAAAGTGTTCCCACCTTTTTTTTTTTTTTTTTTTGTCGCTGAATTCCATCAGGTTGGAAGCAGCTTGTCTGTGTAAATAGGGAGGAGGCACATCTTCCAATGGGCACTGAGTAAGCAGGGAACGGTTAGCTGTTACGTGGTATGATGGTGTGCATCTCCTAGCCCTTGTCCTTGGTGTGCATTTTAAGTAAATTTCAGGTTTTACAGCAATCATAGCATGTTATGGTATTACACTGGCAGGAGACCGTGTGTTTTGGGGGTGGGTGACTTGGACTCAGGCTAGTTTTTGAAGCGAGCCAAACGCTGTGTTTGTGTGTAGGGGCTCCGGGCTTGCGATGTTTAATGGTACAGGTCCCAGTGAGATGATAGGCAGGGGCTTGAACACCCAGTAGAACCGGAGCTGTAGAAGGTTCTCTTGTTAAAGCGGAAGGGATATTAAATGGGCCATCAAAGGTATCTACAGATGGCACAAAGCAGGTGCCTGGTGGCTTTTCACCAGGTCTGGAATGGTGTTAAGCCAGTTCTGAGAATGGGCAGTTTGGGGTCAGTATCATATGCATCTTTGCACAGTGGGCAGAGGAGAGAATTTTACTCTGATTTCATATGTAAGGGGAGCAGATATCTGTGCTCTGATTCATCTGCCATCGAACTGCTGCCCCTCAGATTCCCTCACCCTTAGATGCCACCCAAGAGCTTCTCCAGTTTAGCTCACTGGGTGCTAAGTCCCTCTAATAACAGGCATCCTGGGATTCGTGGATGAGGGGAAATGGGCAGTGTGGGAAGGGGGGAAGGTTGAGTTCTGGGCATTTCCACAATATTATATGCAAGTGCTGTGCAAATAAAATGCGAATTAAAACTGAGCGCTCTAGCACTGAGCAAAGGTGATGCGAATTTGCTTCCAATTTCTCTCCTGCGTAGCTGCAGGCACTGGGGAGGCATCCTGGGAGCTACTGCGAGGGGCGGGGAGGCAGGAAGAGCAGGAGAAGCCGGGCTGCTCTGCGGTCAGCGGTGGTCTCGAATGTGGTCTTCCTATTCTACGCGTGCATCGTGTGTGGTTCTTCTGAGAAGGGCTGGTGGGAACCACACTCACTCTAGAGTTTTCTCTGCATTTAGAAATGAAGGAGGCTTGGGAGGAGGGATCCCATCAGGGTTCTGATGGGTTGGCCACTCTTGTGTGTGTCTGGGGAGCTCTGTTGGGGAAGCTGCCCAAATCCCAGGGAACATTAGTGATGAGAAAGCCCTTTGCGGAAAGTCAAGGGGAGAATTCAGTAGACACGTCACGTAGCAGGCTTAAGGTTATGAGCACGTCTTGGTTGATGGCAGGCTCTGGTCATCTCTGAGACCAGAACGAATTGGTGGGAACTCAGAATATCCACTGAGAATTACATGGGTTCTGAAGATTGGGTTGGGGGCAGTGCTGGCCTGCTACCCCCTGTTGGTGTCCTGCTCAGCAAGGCCTCTGCTGAATCAGGATCTACATGTGACTGACTCTTCCCAAGGGTCTGCAGGAAGAGTCTCTGGCCTTCCGATGCCTCTGGTCCCACAGAAAGGTCTGGGGCCTCCAGTCCTAGGTCTCTGAACCGGTGACACAGTGATGCTGGCTCAAGACCAGGGCACAAAACTTGCCTGCCTGGGAGAAGGTCTGAGGGGGAAAAGCAAGAATTTGGGAGGTGAAATCAGGAGTCAGGAAGAGTGGGCTGCACCTCCTGTACTTCTAGAAAGAATTCCTTCCTTTTCTTTGAGTGTACTTCTTGGTTGCCCTGTTGTCAGTCATACATGCAGGGGCTCCAGGAGAAATATGTTTTGACATCCTGAAACTGAATTATTAAATGGGGATTAACTTGGTGTTGACTTTTCTTCACGGCTGATTTGCAGTATAAACTGGGTTTAAGGCATCTTTTGCTAAACCTTCTGGATTTCAGAAGATGGCATTGGGTGAGCCGTTCATTAAAGATTTCATGCTGATGTTATTTGTTTAGGCTTTGGTGCCCTTTTTCTGTTTTCCCTCCCCTTTTATTCAATAATGATATCTTTCAGGAAGAGAATACCTTCCATCCTGTGGCATTAAGGGCTTTCCATGATGAAGAGCGTGGCCCCCTGGCCAGTGGCTCGGCAGGAAATCAGAGGACTTAGATGCCTTCCTGCCTGGTCCCCAGATAAGCGTGCAGTTAGGGGTGGCTGGGGGGATGGAGTGGGCACTGGACATCCACTTGGGCAGATGTGTCCCCTCGCGGCTCTTTGAAACCTCAGATCCATTAACAAGGGACCTCTCCTCTTCATTGCACTCTTTAACACCCAGAGAGCAGGGATGGCTTACATTCTCACGGATGTGAGTGTCCACTGCCACATTCCAGTCGGGGAGCAGATGTTGAAGAGGAAGGATGGGGTGTTTGGAGATAGGTAACACTGGAAGGACACTGCCTTTGTTAAAATCACGGGTCTGAAACATCTTACCTTTGCACGGGATATTCAGTTTCTTTGTCTCATTTTTTTCCTCCACAAAATGGGAAGAATAAAAATAGCTCTCGGGCTTGAGGTAAGATTCAGGAAGGTTATTTGTGTAGTGAGCTCAGCATGTCATGGACGCTCCATATTCCCTTTCCCCAGGCAGGCACACCTCAGAGCTGAAATCACGGGGTTGGCATCACTTTCACGTGGCGACCTTACACTATAAGCAGCTCCTTAGATTCCCCATCACCGTGAGTGGCGCCCAATATCATGTATGGTAATTTGCTACACTTATTATCGGTCATTTTGCTTGTTCCCCAAAACTGCTTTCCCTTCTGCTGTGAGGCCTTAGAGACTCGTGTTTCAGGGGCAGTTAGACCTAGTGGGGATTCAGACAGGAGCACGCTGCTTGGGCAGCATGATGAGAGATGATCTCATGCCATGGCAGCATTTCACACGGACCAGCCACCTCTGCCCAGGCCAGAGGTCAGCCGCCCAAGTCCAGAATGGCACTTAGAATGTCATTCCCAGCCCTGCGGGCCCCGTGTTAGCGGGTCTGTTCCTGGAGCTGGGCCTCCCGACAGTATGCGTCTGGGCCCCGCCTGCAGCACTGTGGACGTCCTGCTCTTGCGAGCTAGAACCCTCTGGCCAGTTGTACAAATTCCTCGCATTGATCCTGCTGACAGCAGCCTCAGCTCGGGCTGTGCTTTCCCACCGATGGGGCCACATGCCTTTCAGCTGAAAGTTGCTCTTGAGCCTCCAGGTCATTTCAGTCCTCAAGGGATGGAGGTTCTTGCTGGCAGAGAACCGGCTCTCATCTCCCCAGCTGGCTACGTGAAAGCCAGCCCTGCAGAGAAAACCCCACCCGCCCGTGGCCATGGGTGCTTCCCGGAAAGGAGACGAGGCAGCCAGGGGCTGTAGCTCCTGCATCCAAGGAGATGCTCTCCGGGTGTCTCAGGTTCCAGCCTTTATCTCAGGTTTAACTCTTTCAAGTTCTGTAAGGCCACTTCTCCAAGGCATAGCCTGACTTGTCTTGACGCCATATTGCTTTGCTTTCCCAGCTTAGGACGTGGGAACTGGCTTTTAATGGCTAGACACTTGCCAAACATTGCCTCAGTGAAGCCTTCCCTCAGGGCAGGAGGCTGGGTTTTCCTGGCCCATTTCACAGATGGAGGAATTTCACAGGAGAGGAACCGGGCTCTGAGAGGCTGCATAATCTGCCTGGGTTCCCACAGCTGTAAAGCGTTCTGCCGACTCCAAGATGTTGGGGTGGCACGCAGGGTGAGCGGGCCTCCTGGCCTTACGGGCTGCCCAGAGGCTGTTGTGCAGGGTCTTGGAAAGGGACCCAGCCCTGGAGTTCACACTAAGAGCCTCAAGTTTGGGTCTCCTGGGACCCCTTCCTATTTCCGCAAGTGCCCGGCCACTAGCCCACCCTCACGCACACTGTCTCCATGCAGAATGTAGAGGCCCTACACCATCGCCCACCGGCTTGCTTTTCAGTGTTGAGTGTTCTGTTCCTTAAATGGAAACTAAACAAAACTCCGTTTTTGCCCCACTGGGAGGGAGGCTTCCAGAGCTGCTTCCGGCCCCGTGTTTGCCTGCTGAGAGAGAAGACACGGTATTCCCTCCCTGGGCTCCAGAAAATACCCGATCCTTGGGGAGTGAGGATTGAGCATCTGGATTTTTAAAACTCCCCTGGTGACACTAGTGTACAGCTGGGCTAGAGAACCTTGATTTTTATTCTGAAGGAAAAGATTTCTGGTACCTGGGCTGATACATGGGCAGAAGCAGGAAGGGTTTTGGGGAGCAGGGCAGACAGTTCACATGCTCATTCACTCGGGACCTAGCATCCTAAGCCTGTGCTGGACATGGAGGCTCTAGGACCACCTCGGATACCCTCCTCTTCATTGGGGGCGGGGCGGGGGGTGGCGGAGATGTATGCAGAGCAGAGGATTAACCCGGGCTGGCCCAGCCCAGGGCACTGGTGGCGGTCTGCAGACTATGTCCAAGTCACCCCAGGAGCTTGGTGCGAATGCAGAAGCTCTCTGGTGACCGCACTTGTTAAACGTGGGTTTTCCTTCCTGCTAAATCAAGCCAAGTCAAACCGCACAACCTTTCTTGTGACCCACACTGTCATGGAAAGGAAATGCACTTTGTTTAGAAACAAAACAAAATAAAAACAAAGATACATTGCTTGCAGCAGCAGCCAGTTCACAGTAAAGGGAAGGAGATTCTTTAGGAACAAAAATGAAGCAAAAACATAAAGATACGTTGCTTACAGCAGCAGCCAGCTCAGGAAGTTCTGTTCTTTGAGATGTCTGCTTATCCACTCAAAAAAGAGCATGTGTGAGAGGGGAAAATGGCAGGGGCCTGAGATCTGACTGAGTAACTGCGGTGGGGCCCAAGTGTGTGCTGTTTGTCCTACACTCAAGGAACAAAGAGAAAGCTCACAGGGAGCGTGGGGACGAGGGGGTGAATTCTGTCGGCAGACGGCTTCACGGTAGAGACAATACTTGGAACTGGCTGGCTTAGCACAGGCTGTCCCCCACCAGCCACACACCCCTCCACTGTGGCACTCCGACAGGCTGTCTGCACTTTGCGGGTTCTGCTGGGATGGCTCCTTTGAGATGGTAAATCCAGCCTGCCCTGCAGGTGAGGGAGGTGTATAAATTTTGCCCATCCTTATACACTCTTCTCTTCAAAAGATATGATGAAATAGTGATTACCAAACTTACTTACAATTGTCCTCAGCTACATCAAAATCTCCCTGTAAAAGAAGGGGTCCGATCTGCTTTTGAACAAAAATGGGAGTCAGTCATTTGAAGAATAGTGGTAAGTGCATAACAGGTGAGGTGAGGGAGGTTAAGAAATAGCATTTGGCAAAGGGAGGAATGCCAACAGCACAGGGCAGCATGTTCTCAAGGCCTGGCCGTCCCTGGCAGGCCTCAGGGTGCAGGGTTTGGTCCCTGTGATGTTCGAGGCCAGGTTGGGGGGCTGGCAGGCTAAGCTTGGACTTGGGGCTCCAGTGCGGGGTTTTCAGAGGAGGACTGTGATGCAATCAAATCTGTTTTAGAAGAAAAAAAATGAACTTTTGATGGTATTGTGGAGCGTTTGGTTGCTTCAACAAATCTCTCTAGATTGGAAAGACGGTTTGGAGTTCATTTATACACAAGGAGCAGAGCCCATGCCTTTCAAATGTCTGTCTTTTATAAATATGTGTTTGTGTGTATGTGGGTATATGAAAGCAATTCAAAAGCACTCTCAAGCAAGTTAGGTCTATTAGTTTCTTTTTCTGTATACATTTTGAGTGAGATGGCTAACCTAGATCTTTAATTGGTTTGCTAATGGTTACAACTGTTTCCAACCCACCTTTGCTAGTCAAAGAACTATTTAGGAGAGAAGAATAAGTGTGGGACATCCTCTCCTATTGTTCAGGATGGTGCCCCAGACCCGGTGTGCCTCCAGTCCACCTGTTTCGCTTGCTCCTACCAGCTCCTTGGACTGGTTTATCCCAGCTCGCCTTCCATCTGCCTCTGGGAAGACAGTTTTCTCCTGGGCACATGGCACACAAAAAATCCTACAGAAGAAACTGGAATCATGTCATGTCAGTCTCCAGAAATAAATATCTTTTAATGGTTTAGGATCTAGCTTCCCATCTGTATGTTTTTTTTTTCCTTTCCCGCCTATATTTTTGTACGGATCCTATTACATATATTATTTGCTAATCTCACTGAACGATTGGTCATGAGCACTTTCCCACATCATTAAAAGTTTGCTCACATTTCTAGCATCAGTTTAAATGGCTGCCTAATAGTAAATTGAATATATGTTCCATGTTTTCTGGGTGTTGGACATCATTGGTGGTTTTTCGTTGTTGTTGTTAGGGATTCGGACCTGGAACTCATAGATAGGTGGCAGGTTGAATCCATGCATGCTCTGTAATTGTGTGCAAATATTTATGTGCATTTGGTTTTTATGCGGAGAAAGAATAGCTTTGTTTTTTATAGCTACTCAAAGGCTTACCTGCTCAAGGGTCAAAATGGCTAAGAAATTTACTTAAGTTTCCAGAAGAGAAATTGCGGGGGCTAGATGGTCTGTACATTTTTGAGGGCTTTGATGACATGCCGGAGCGCCCTCTCAGTGGAGCCGTGGCAGTGAGCATTACCACCAGCAGCAGCTAAGCGTGCCTCCGGCCCCCTGGCCCAATTGGCCAACCTGAGGCATTACCCCTTTTGAAATGAAACAATGTATTAGTGGCCATACTTGCTCTTTTCTTATAATATACCCTCAAGCACTGCAGAGTCAGTATTCACCCCAAAGTACTGTGGGATTACTGGGGTGCAGCTGAAAGGGTTTGTAACTAGAAGATGGGGTTTGTGCTCTAAGTCATCAGGGCCCCTTGCCTTGCAGGGCTGACCAGGCAGCGTGGCGGTGAGGAACTCAGGCGCCAGGGTAGGATTTGATTGTTTCCACACTGGTACCTCTGATTACTAGCTGGGTTACCTTGCACAGGTGTGTAAGTGTCATCTCCGTTCCCTCGTTTGTAGAATAGGGATCTAATGTTAGTGCCTGGCTCACTCAGAAAACCCTGTGTAGTACTCAGCTTGGTGTCTAGTGCACAGTGCCTGCTCAGCGACTGTACAGCCATCATTAGGTGTGGACCTTTCCTCAGGTCCCTTCTCTGCCAGTCTTCCTTGTAATGCTGAGAATCACAGCTTTTCAGAACCGGAAGAGGTCTCTCTCAGCCCACGTCTTTTATTCTACAGACAAGACCAGTGAGGTCAAGGTGATGGTGTGACTTGCCCACACTGACACAGGAATGATGCCTCCTGGTTCTGAGGGCTGCTTTAGGGACCAAATATTTATGTAAAGCTCTTTTAAACTCCTGTGCATTAATATCTTTCATTAACTGTGCATTGTCTATATGGCCCTTAAGAAATAAAATACAAATAGAAACTGGCGAACTGGAACCTTCAGTTAACTGGATGCTTCTTCTGCCCTTTTTTTCCCTGGGTGCATCTGGGACAGTGTCTTGCATATGACTTTGACCCCGTAAGTGTATTATATGTTGCCCATGAATGTGACACGGGCGCAAGTCCCAAGACAGCAGGCTGTGGTGGTGGATCCCTGTAGATCTGGTGGTTTTCTTGGTCCTTCTGTTCCCTGGACCTTGTTAATTTCTGAGACCCAGCACCTTGCACACATTTTGAGGGGATGAGCAAATGAATGATACCTAGCAGTGGGGAAGTTCAGGGGAATAATTTTCGTCATCGGGCCTTTTAAAGTACAAACCCTTCGGGCCTCTCAGCTGGGAGCTGCACAGTCAATGCATCAGTGCCAAGGGCTCCTGCCCAGGAGGCTCTCCAGGTGAGAGGCTGCCCGCTCTGCTCCAGCTGGGCCTTAAGACCTCGCTTGTCTGACCCGTCTTTTCCTTCATCATCTGCCGTTTGATATGTAACAACTACTCCTATGGCCGACGCCCCCGCCTGAGCCTTGCCTCAGCTTTTACCACAGACCTCTCTGTGTGGTTCACAAGGGCTTTTAGAATGAAAACAGTGCTTCCAGAATGGGTGGCCCCAAGTCTAGAGCTGCTGCGAAAGAGATGCCCCCAGTTGCTGTGCTCATTTTCAAAAAAGAAGACCCGCAGCATCCTGTCCACGTGATGCTGACCCCTGCTTTCGACAGTTGGTTCACATTGACTGTCTTTCAAAGCCAAACATTCATGCAACGCCTGTGGCCAGGCATCCCTTTCCATCACAGGCTACCGTGAGCAGCCGTCTGGCACAGTGGTTAAGAGGCCAGCTTCGAATCTCAGCTCCACCACTTACTAGCTGTGTGACTTTGGGGAACTTGTTTAATCTCTTTACCCAGTTTCTCATGTATAAAATGCGGATAAGGACAGACCTACCTGTGGGTTGAAATGGAGACCAAGTGAATCAAAATGTTTAAAATAGCACTGCTATGAGGAGGCATTCGGCATTAGGCATGGCCATTATGTTGGGTTCAGGCAGCCCCTTTGGCCACACAGTGTTTGTAGATGACTAGACATTGTCCAGTTCACTGGCTGCATTTTCTAGATGAGGGAGCTGAGGTGCAGAGAGGTGAAATGAGGGGCCCAAATCAGTCAGCTGCTATGCACACAGATGGAGAGAGGCAGGTCCCAGCCTTGAACCCCCTCTTCACCTCTAAGCCAGGACAGACATCTGCTCCTTCACATCAGTGTTTAACTACCTCTGATTGGTTTTGCTGTTCTGACGGTCACATCCCTAAAGTCAGAGCTGTGCTGTTATCCCTTTGTGTCCCTTTTGGGGCTCAGGGTGGCACTACAGACCAGAAGCTGGCTTTCAGTCATCGGCTGCTGCGTCACTGAAGTGGGGCACACAGACCGGAGCTCCTGCTCGGGTGGGGAGGGCTGGTGTTGTCGGGAGTGCAACTGCAGTAACAATTCTTAGATCTTCTATTAGTGATTTTAAGCCATTTCTCATCATTTTAACTGTGAGCAATGGAAGGGGCAGGCCTATAAAGTGCAGGTAATTAAGCAGAAGCTGGATATACATTTAGCAGAGAAAACAGGGAAAGGAGGCTAGAATAGAGGAGCTCCATAACCGCTAGTCTGGTGCTTTCAAACATGAACATGCATCAGGACCACCTTGTTAGGACAGGCTTGATAAAACAGAGTGCTGGGATTCACTCCTGAGTTTCTGATTCAGAAGCTGGGGGTTAGGGGCAAGAACTTAGCTTTCTAGCAAATTCCCAAGTGGTGCTATTGGTCCAGGACCACACTTTGAGCACCACTGCTCTGATATCTCAAATCTGAGAGTGTGTAATTCCAAATACTGTTTGAGGGTACAGTATGGTCTTGTTGTCTGTGGTGTTCTCAGCACTTGGCACAATGCCTGACCCATAGTAGGTAGAGAAGGCTGAAAATGTCCCCAGAAGGATATAGGTCCTAATCTATGCAATCTGGAAATGTGACCTTATTTGGAAAAGAGATCTTTGCAGATGTGATTAAGTTAAGGATCCTGAGATGAGATTATCCTGGATTATCCAGGTGGGCCCTAAATGCTATATAACAAATATCCTTTAAGGAGAGAAGCAGGGGAGAACACACACACACACACACACACACACACACACACACACACACACACACACACACGACACAGGTTATGTGAAGACAGAGGCAGAGATTGGCGTCATGTGATGTGGCCACAAGCCCAGGAATGTTAGCAGCCACCTAAAACTAGAAGAGGCAAGGAATACATTTTTCTCTAAAGCCCCTGGAGGGAGTGTGGCCCTCAGATACCTTCATTTCAGCTCAGTGAAATGAATTTTGGATTTCTCGCTTCCAGACCTATGAGAGAATATATTTCTATTGTTTTCAACCACCAAGTTTGTGGTAATTTGTTCCAGTGGCCATAGGAAATGAGTATAGCAGGTATTCAGTAAACATGAATGAAACGAAAAGGGGAGCTAGATGCAGGTATTGTGATGTCCACTTAACTGACACATAACCTGAGGCCGCTCTGCATCTGGTATATCATACATGTTCCCTGGGAGGGGCTGGGCCCAATGCCCACTTCAGTTTTCTTTCCACCAGCCAGTTTTCTTTCCCAATTGCATGGTAGAACAGTTGAACTGGAATTCCTAGCCATGGGTCTATGCTTTATTATTTTTAGAAAAGTTCTTCATGATTCTAATGGGTTGAAAACTGTCTATACCAGGTTCTTCATAGAAACTGGCCCTTCTCATAGCTTTGTGATGACTACTGAGAACTTAAATGTGTGACTTTTATCAAACTTACCCCCATAGCAGCCCTCTGAGGCAGTCAGGTGGGTGCTGTCCTCTTTTTCCAGGTAAGTAACAGGACCCACGAGAAATTAGATGGCTTGGGGTGGCTGATCCTTGGCCCAGCGTCTGACCATGTATAGCCCCAGGCATGTGCTAGAGTGTTGCCAACACACAGGACACCCCCTGGAGATAGCTAGGTCTGCTGGCCCATTTTTCTTGTGTGAATATTGGGCATGCTTGCTCTCATTTTTTTTTTGGTATAATTAATCTACAATTACATGAGGAACATTATGTTTACTAAACTCTCCCCATCACCAAGTTCTCCCCACATACCCCATTGCAGTCACTGTCCATCAGTGTAGTAAAATGCTATAGAATCACTACTTGTCTTCTCTGTGTTGCACAGCCCTCCCTGTGCCCCCCCACCCACATTATGCATGCTAATCGTAATGCCTCCTTTCTTCGCCCCCCCCCCCCTTATCCCTCCCTACCCTCCCATTCTCCCCAGTCCCTTTCCCTTTGGTAACTGTTAGTCCATTCTTGGGTTCTGTGATTCTGCTGCTGTTTTGCTCCTTCATTTTTTTCTTTGTTCTTATACTCCACAGATGAGTGAAATCATTTGATATTCGTCTTTCTCCACCTGGCTTATTTCACTGAGCATAATACCCTCTAGCTCCATCCATGTTGTTGCAAATGGTAGGATTTGTTTTCTTCTTATGGCTGAATAATATTCCATTGTGTATATGTACCACATCTTCTTTATCCATTCATCTACTGATGGTTGCTTCCATTTCTTGGCTACTGTAAATAGTGCTGCGATAAACATAGGGGTGCATCTTTCTTTTTCAAACTGGGCTGCTGCATTCTTAGGGTAAATTCCTAGGCGTGGAATTCCTGGGTCAAATGGTATTTCTATTTTTAGTTTTTTGAGGAACCTCCATACTGCTTTCCACAATGGTTGAACTAATTTACATTCTCACCAGCAGTGCAGGAGGGTTCCCCTTTCTCCACAGCCTCGCCAACATTTGTTGTTGTTTGTCTTTTGGATGGTGGCCATCCTTACTGGTGTGAGGTGGTATCTCATTGTGGTTTTAATTTGCATTTCTCTGATGACTTGCAATGTGGAGCATCTTTTCATGTGTGTGTTGGCCATCTGAATTTCTTCTTTGGAGAACTGTCTGTTCAGTTCCTCTGACCATTTTTTGATTGGATTATTTGCTTTTTGTTTGTTGAGGTGCATGGGCTCTTTATATATTTTGGATGTCAACCCTTTATTGGATCTGTCATTTATGAATATGTTCTCCCATTCTGTAGGATACCTTTTTGTTCTGTTGATGGTGTCCTTTGCTGTTCAGAAGCTTTTCAGCTTGATAGAGTCCCACTTGTTCATTTTTGCTTTTGTTTCCCTTGTCCAGGGAGATATGTTCATGAAGAAGTCACTAATGTTTATGTCCAAGAGATTTTTGCCTATGCTTTTTTCTAAGAGTTTTATGGTTTCATGACTTACATTCAGGTCTTTGATCCATTTCAAATTTACTTTTCTGTATGGGGTTAGACAGTGATCCAGTTTCATTCTCCTACGTGTAGCTCTACAGTTTTGCCAGCACCATCTGTTGAAGAGGTTGTCATTTCCCCATTGTATGTCCATGGCTCCTTTATCATATATTAATTGACCATATATGTTTGGGTTAATATCTGGACTCTCTATTCTGTTCCACTGGTCTGCGGCTCTGTTCTTGTGCCAGTACCAAATTGTCTTGATTACTGTGGCTTTGTAGTAGAGCTTGAAGTTGGGAAGCGAGATCCCCCCTGCTTTATTCTTCCTACTCAGGATTGTTTTGGTTATTCAGGGTCTTTTGTGGTTCCCTATGAGTTTTAAAACTATTTGTTCTAGTTCATTGAAGAATGCTGTTGGTATTTTGATAGGCATTGCATTGAATCTGTAGATTGCTTTACGCAGGATGGCCATTTTGACTATATTAATTCTTCCTAGCCAAGAGCATGGGATGAGTATCCATTTATTAGTGTCCTCTTTAATTTTTCTTAAGAGTGTCTGTCTTATAGTTTCCAGGGTATAGATCTTTCACTTCATTGGTTAGGTTTATTCCTAGGTATTTTATTCTTTTTGATGCAATTGTGAATGGAATTGTTTTCCTAATTTCTCTTTCTGTTAGTTCATCATTAGTGTATAGGAAATCAACAGATTTCTGTGTATTAATTTTGTATACTGCAACTTTGCTAAATTCAGATATTAGTTCTAGTAGTTTTGGAGTGGAGTCTTTAGGGTTTTTTATGTACAATATCATGTCATCTGCAAATAGTGACAGTTTGACTTCTTCTTTACCAATCTGGTTGCCTTGTATTTCTTTGTTTTGTCTGATTGCTGTGGCTAGGCCCTCCAGTACTATGTTGAATAACAGTGGGGAGAGTGGGCATCCCTGTCTTGTTCCCGATCTTAGAGGAAAAGCTTTCGGCTTCTCACTGTTAAGTATGATGTTGGCTGTGGGTTTGTCATATATGGCCTTTATTATGTTGAGGTACTTGCCCTGTGTACCCATTTTGTTGAGAGTTTTTATCATGAATGGATGTTGAATTTTGTTGAATGCTTTTTCAGCATCTATGGAGATGATAGTGTGGTTTTTGTCCTTCTTTTTGTTGATGTGGTGGATGATGTTGATGGATTTTCGAATGTGGTACCATCCTTGCATCCCTGAGATGAATTCCACTTGATCACGGTATATGATCCTTTTGATGTATTTTTGAATTTGGTTTGCTAATATTTTATTGATGAACATCTTTGTTCATCAAAGATATTGGTCTGTAATTTTCTTTTTTGGTGGGGTCTTTGCCTGGTTTTGATATTAGGGTGATGCTGGCTTCATAGAATGAGTTTGGGAGTATTCCCTCCTCTTCTATTTTTTGGAAAACTTTAAGGAGAATGGGTATTATGTCTTCTCTATATGTCTGATAAAATTCAGCGGTGAGTCCATCTGGTCCAGGAGTTTTGTTTTTGCGTTGTTTTTTGATTACCGTTTCAATTTCTTTGCTGGTACTTGGTCTGTTTAGATTTTCTGTTTCTTCCTTGGTCAGTCTTGGAAGATTGTATTTTTCTAGGAAGTCGTCCATTTCTTTTAGGTTTTTGCTTGCTCTCATTTTTTTCATCTTCCATCCGAGAAGTGGTTGAGCACACATTTTAGGGACTTTGGGTCCATGGTTAGAAGGTGTATCTGTACTGTCCCTCCCCATCCCTGCTCTGGATGGACATATGACCATAACTGTGACCGCAGAGGGTTAGGTGAAGGCATAGCTCATAGAGGCAGGGGTGGGTGTTTTTTAGACCCCCCAGCAGGGGCCAGAAGTCTGTTTGCTCTGTCCACTTGGCCCAGCTGCTCACTCCTGTGATTTGCTCTGTCAATCGGATATTACCTAGTGATTTTTATGGCGTTAAATCTAAAGGAAATTTGAGGAGCAGATCATTTCCTCTATTTTAATTAGAGTTCAGAGACTGTTTGCCTCAGATGCAACTGCACTGCTGCACGTCTGTAGCAGACAGGCTGCCAGGACCTCTGTAAGGCGCCGTGAATTTTAAATATCTGGAGAAGGTAATTTGAAGAGCTGGGTCAGGATTGCCATGGCCACCTGAGTGTGTGCAGGCGCATACACACACACATGCACACGCATGCACACACACACACACGGTATACCTCATACAGCTGTTTGAATAGTCCCTGGAGGACACACATTTTCTGTTGTAATAAAGGAAAACACAGTCCTCAGCTGTAACCTAGGAGACATGGGGTCCCACCAGAATTGGAATCTTGAAGCACATCTTGGCTGCCCGCAGGACCAGCCCAGGAGGCCCTTTCTTAGCATGGACTTCAGGTTGTCCTGTAGTTCCCGGCGGCAGCCGCAGCCGACGACACAGCTGCCTGCAGTTTGCTCACACATAGATCCCTGGGGAGAAATCAGAGCTAAGTGGTTGTTACAGAGGGGCGAAGGGTTTGGCTTCCACGGCTGGTCGCAGCAACATCCCTGGCTCTTCCACATTATACTTCCCATCCTGAGACACCTTTCTGCCCCTAATCCCTGTGCATGTTCTGGAATCACAGGGCTGGGAGGGGACTTGGGGGGGCCACCTACCTGTTCCCCCCCTGCCTGTCAGCTCTTCCTCTGTGCTGGCCTGGCTGGGAGGCCTGTCTGTCCAGTCACCCCCTGGGAGGGGCATAAATATTGTTATCTCCATCTAATAATGTGGTGTCAGAGGAAGGCAGAGCGCATTTGTTCCACGGCAAATGACAGCGGTTTTAAGCCTAGTGACTTGGAGGTGATTTAAACCCCCTCATCTGGATTTGTTTAACACACTTCAGTTTTATTACTTGGTTTTCATACAGGAAGTTAATGAATAACTTAGACCAGCTTTATAGCTATATAGCCAAGCAAGGGACCCTGGCTGGGGGTTTGTGCTCAGGAATCCCTTGCCTTACACAACAGCAGCAGTCCTGGGCAGGTGTCCATTCATCAGATGCATTTTGGAGTGTATATAAAATTCTGATTGACTTTGTCTAGACACGTTGGAAATAATCCTCAGCAGCACCCTGTTTTAGACTCAGGATGACAACTCAGGGGGCCTGGGTGGCAGCTGAATGAAGCAATACTAGTAGGTCCTGCCAGGTTTGGGGTGGGAGGCCTGGGTGGGGGGCCCACCTTCACCCTTTTGGATGAACAACTGGGATGAACCAGTGCCCCGGAACACAGAGGAACACAAGCATTCGCGGGTGGAACCCACTCCAAGGGCCCGATTCCAATCAAATCTTGTCACGTTGTGAGTGTGGACTTCAGTCTTTAAGGAGGGAGAGGTGGGGAAGTGCTGGGACGTCCAGGAGGCAGGTGGGAAGTGAGGTGCTTTAAGCCCCTCAGTGCAATGGGCTTCCCTGTGGGAAGAGGATTTCTGACATCACTGATTATATTCTTCCCAGAAGCACCTTCAGGCTGTGGTCAGTTGGGCTGGGTTAGATGGCTCTTATGGAAGGCAGTCCACCCCTCACCACCCGAGGCAGCTGGCTGGGCAGCGTGGAGCTTCACGCAGACAGTTAGTAGTTGGCATTTTAAAGCTCCTATGCTTCCAACTAGCAAGACAAACACAATGACTGTCTTGGTTTATTTTTTCCTATTGACCTAATTGTAATATTAATTCCCATCATCTCTACCTCCTGGGTTTTAACTTAGTTGGGTGTTAGGAGGGGGCAAAGAGATGGAGGCTTAAGGTAGATACACCTTGGACTCTGCAGGACTTAGAATTGTCAGTCCCCTTCCCACACGGACGTTCCTTTCTGCACGATGTTATCGCTTTTCTCTATTTCTGGATACCTCTCAGAGACATTTGAAGTTGGAAAAGGTCTTGTTTTCAGAAATGGGCAGGCTGAGTTTGAATCCTGGTGCCATGCAGGATCTGTGGGGTCTCAGGTGATTTGTTTTTCTGGACCTCACTTCACTAATCTGTAAAATGACTCAATAATAATGACTTGCAGGATTCCTGTGAGGATGACAGAAGAGAAGGTATGGGAAGTGCCGAGTTCAGTGCCTGGCACACGGTGGGCGCTCCGTCCGCTCCCCTGGACGTTCTTATTCTGTCTTTACTGAATCAGGCGAAACTGAAGCAGTGCCAAACCAAGGGTGGAACCCTCAGATTTGGTTTTTGCAGCCATGTGCCTGCTTTGTCCAGGTCTACAGAACTGGGGTAATGTAGCCCAGTCAATGGTCCATCCTGAAGTCAGAGGAAGTGGCATGTCAGGCCCACCCTGGCTGTTCCCGGCTGCTGTTTCCCAGGCCAGATTCCTGCAGCCTGTTGGAGCACCTCCTGCACAGCTCCAGGGCCTGCCAGAAAGAGGAGGAGGACACTTAGATGTCTTGAGTGTCCACACAACAGGTGCTTTTACAGAAATTAACTCATCAGATTCAAAACCCTCCAAGGCTGGAATTATAGAACCTATTCTTACAAATGAGGAAATCATGGTGCAGGAGGTTTATGCAGTTTGTACACAGCCACAGAGGTAGAGAAAGTGGTGAAGACGGGAGTCAGCTCAGCCCCCTGGACTGTGGACACCGGCCCTCCTGCCCTCTCGGCCTCCCCCTGTTCAGACTCCACAGGGATCCTGCCTCCCCTTGGATTCCAGCCTTAGAGTCTGGGCAAGTCCTGGGCTATGTTTTCCTTACTGATCAAGGAGAGGAATGTAATTCAGCACCACCATGGTGTTTAGAACTGGAAGGAACACGACACACAGTCTCACCTAACCATCTGGTTTTATAGATGAACCTAGTTCCAGGGGCCCAGGCTGACCCAGCATGGTAGGGAAGCGGGTTATAGGGTTCCTACAGAACCGCTTCCACCTGAGGATTTATTGCCAGGCGTGGGATGGGCTGTGACTGTGAAGAGGAAACAAGACTTCTCTAATTTTCCTCCTGGACCCTGCATCAGGCCAGAGAGCTTGCTGCCAGTTTCAAACTAACATTCAGATCGAGGAAACACATTGGTTCTTTTTAAGAAAAGCACGGGGGAGGTGTGGCTAAGGTATAAATGACATTCCTTCAAACATCGAGTGTTTCCTATGTATCGGAGCTTGGCAAGGTCAGCTTGCATTTCTCTTCTCACCCGTTTTACAGATGGACAGACTGAGGCACTGTGTCTTTCCTAAAGGCAACAGCCACAGCGTTTTCCCACACCCGTGGCTCCTGGTCCTGGCGGCCATTGCAGGCTGGTCGGAAATCTGAAAACGCCCTGCCATCTCTCCACACACCCTTTGCCGTGGGGAAGGAGAACACCCAGGTGGAGGCCTCCTTTCTTCCCACTGGGTGCTCAGGTGGGTGCGAGGTGGCCAAGTGGAAGGACTTCTGTGTTGGCAAACCTGCTTGCTCTCGGCAGATATGCCCATTAATCTTGGTGAAAAGAAATGCTTTCTTTCCCTTGAGAGGGAAAGTTTAAGAGGCCCTGTGGGCATATTCTAATCGGTGCTCACGGATATCAGCCAGCATGGGTTTAGAATGCGGTGTTCCCAGCAGAGGGACTGGGCAGGCACCGGGTAACATGCCGCGGGCCCTAATGAACTGACCTCACTGCCTGCCTGCTCACTGGCTCTTAACATGAGCTCTGACTCCCTGAGTGAGCCGTCGGGGTTTGTTCCTGGGATGTGCTCTTTAAACTTCTTTAGAAGCCCTCCTTAGTTCTATTACACACACACACACCCCAAAGTGATCGGACATAGCAAATGAAATCAACACCTCGGTAGGTTTTGCAGTCCCTGACCATTCCATTTAGCTCAGGGGTGCCAACAGTCCCGACGTCGACGGCTCACGCTTGCACATACTTACCCGTTCCTCAGGCCGCCCCTGTGAGCTGGGCAGGCTGGTATTCTATTCATTTGACAGATGAGGAAAACAGAGCGTGGAATGGGGGTGGCTTGTTTGACATCCCTGTGTAGCAAGCGGCTGAGCCCTGGACTCAGAACCCCGTCTTCTGATCGCAGCACTGTTTCTCAAAGACTGGTGTTCAAGTGGCCCACAGAGATGGCTTGTAACGATGGGGGTCGGGGAGTGGGGGGGCGAATTTTGATCTTTACTTCCCGCTGATGAGGATCATTCAGAAGTTTCTTTCTTCTGCCTCCTGGCAACAAAGGAACGTCAGCCATGAAGGAAGCACAGGCTTGCAGTGCCTGGCATATGGTGGGCAATGGGAATGAGGAAAACCCCATGTAAATGTCTGGGACTACGAGCTGGGTTTCTGGTGTATTTTATTGGTTAGAAGAGCCACACATTTGAGAAATGTTTTGAGATGCTTCCTGCCAGGCTCTGTTCTAGCCCCAGACATAACCCTCTGCTCATGCAGTTACATTAGATTTGGAGGGGACAGACTAGCAATAAAGATGCAAGTAAGAGCAGTGCTGTGTGGGTGATGCATACAGTGGCCAGGGGGTGACCAGGAGGCCTATCTGAGCTGAGATCTGATTGCCAGAAGGAGCCATCCATGGGGTGAAGGAGGGAAAAGGTGAAGGGGGTGGAGGGAGGCCGCTGTTCCAGGCAGAACATGAGGCCAGTGAAAAGGACCTGTGGCAGCAAAGAGCTTGACACAGCTGTCCACAGAAGGAAGTCAGTGTGGCTGGAGCTGAATGAAGGAAGGGACAATGCTGTGACTTGGAAAGGGTGGCATGGATCAGACTGGAAGTTTGAGGAAACAGAGTAAGGATTTTGAACTTCATTCTAAGCCCACTGGGGAATCACCGGAGGGCTTTACATAGGAGAGCGAAGCCTGGTTACCATTTTCAAGATGCCTGTGGTTGCTGTGTGGCAGTTTAGGAAGATAGGAGATGGAGGGGGCAGTGGAGATGGTGAGATGTGGAAGAACTGGACACGATTCAGAGGCCTCATGGGGCTGCTGCTTGGCTCAGATGGTGGGACTGACACATGGACAGGAAGCAAAGGTGAACCCTAGGCCTGGAGACCCGACGGCCATGGGCACGATGGCGCGTAGACAGGGCGTGCAGGTTCTGTTGGGTCGTGTTAAATTTGCGCTGTGTGTTATATGTCCAAGTGGAGATGTCAAACAGGTCACTGGACACGAGTTCGGAGTTTGGGGGAGTGGCTGGAGGGAGGGATTTGGGGTTTACCAGCCCATAAGTGGTACTGAAAACCATGGGGTTGGATGGATGACCCAGGCAGAGTGTTTGGAGAGGGAAGAGGCAGAGGCCCAGGACCCGGGACTCAGTTTCCAGCAGGCAGTGGAAGCATTGAGCCTGGGGGCCGGGCTGGCCATGCCGTGTGCTCCCTTCTTCGTTGTCTGTGCTCCTAAGCCCGGCCGGCTGGGTCGCACTGGGCCAGAATCACAAGGGGGCTCAGTGGAGGTTGCTTTATCAGTGAGAACCCATTGCTACCTCCTGGGGCAAAAGCCCTGATGTTTTATGGGTAATCTGAAAGCCAGTAGACCTGCTCATCAGTCAACAGGTAACTAACTGAGCCTTTATTACTGGTTAGGCACTCTTCTAGGCACACGGCCTTGTGTTAGAGGACCGCACAGTGGGGCTGCACACATGCATAGACTCATGCATGCAGCTATGTAGGTTGTTCCGTGTTGGCCAAGTGGGCAGCCCTTAGCAAACTGTCACCGTAGGCACATAATACACACACCCGTCTTCCCCGCCCAGTTACAGCCATCATTTGGAAGCCTGCTTTCCTGCCCTGGGGTCAGCCTGAAACCTTTGACGCAAGCTCCCTGTTCTCACCTCCAGCAATCCTGGCATCTCGGTCTCCTGGGGATGGGGCTGGACTCTATCATCAGGCCCTGTGTCTGACGTGTGTCCTGGCCTTCAGGTTTGCTGTGCCCACCACTTAAATCAGCCAGACCCGAATCTGTGTGGACATTACAGTAATGAGCCCCAGCAGGCTTCAGCTCCCACTACGTCAGTGGGTTCAGCGTTATTCCTCAGCTGCTATTTCTCAGTGGGGACAAGGGTTCAGAGCAGCCACATGCACGGATCTTCAAGAGCTGGAGTTCTGGAGATTTTGTTAAGAAAGCTTAATAGGCTGCATTTCTGCATTTTCTTTCTCAGAGGCACTAAGAGTGTGTTCTTCTGCTTATCCCATTTACCCTGGGAATTCAGGGAGGGGCAGGAATCTGTATTCTTGTGTTCGTGGAGAAGAAGGCCCCTAACAGAGAACCCTGCCTGAGGTCATGAAGTCAGCAGGCGCTGCTGGTGGGACTCCGGGCTGCCGGGGCCGTTCTCATAGCCTGGAGTGGAGAGAGGTGACTTTTTCTGCAGGAAAAATGTTGATCTCCTTAAACTTGCAGCTGGTACGTCTTATACGGACTCCAATCTAGTCTCCAGACCTTAAATTCCTATTCTCCACTAGTGTCACAAAGGGCCCACCTAACACACAGATGCCGGGGATTTGGGGAAGGGCTAAACGCAACACTGTAGGAATTGAGAAGAAACAAGAGGTGCATTTAGTCATAATGAAATTCAACAGTGTTTGTGTTTGATCTCAGATAGACAAGCCTGCTTCCGTACCTTTTACCATTTCTTCCCAGCCCTATAAATTCTTCAATAGAAAAATAAACTGAACCACAAAAACATTCCTTCTCATTTATCAAGATAGATTTCCATGCCGGTGCACAAGTAGTAATCATGCTGATGGTAACTGTGCTTTTAAAAATAACAGGGACAGTGGCATAGATGCAAAAAAAACCCCAAATCCTCCAGTTCAAACTTTCAGGATTGTGGTGATAAATAACCTAATAATACAGCATTGAATAAATCTGAGAGGTGGTGTTTGAGGTGGAATGGTTAGACTTGGAGGTGAATCCAAGAGACTCTATGCCCTTCATCTTTACGACGTTAGGCTTCCAACCACTGAGGACTGGCTCCAGATGATGGCTCACCAGCGTGGGGTATTTTGGGGTGGGGAGCTGTTGTTTTTAAGAGTTAGGATCAAATTTAAAAGCAGCACCATTTACCTTGGTTGCTAAGCCCCCCTGAGCCTGAGGTGAGGAATTCTGATTGGCAGAATCTGTAGGAATTTAGACAAGGGGAGAGGCACGGAAAAACGGGAAGCTTAGGATGGGGGCCCTGGCTGCAGAGCAGCTCGGTGCTCCAATAAGCCCGAATCTGCTGAGAATACATTTTGCGAACATGCAGCTAAGTTGGCTGCCTTTGTTTGGGGGTTTGTTAAGCATTATCTAAAGAATGCCATGGTTCAGCCCGCTCAGTGTGAAGCCTAATTCTTCCCCTTTCTGGAGCCACGGCCTGGTGTGTTCAATTTTTCTCTCTCCATAGGGCTGCAGGCTCTCGGGTACTCCGGCCAAAAAAACACTCATATTTTAGCAAGCTTAGTCCCAGTCTGGTTGCCAGGCAGTAAAACGAGCACTTGCCCGCCCCGGGAGAGGGGGGACCACAAGATGGAAAGGGGTCATATCAATGACTACTCAAGCCCTCCCCCCAAATCTCCACTTGAGAGTCCTTGGGGCAGCTGATATGTTTATTGATGTGGAGAGACGTGGCTGCATAGGCCCAAACTGTGGTCATTTGTTGGAACTAATAATACAAATTATTTTTATGATTACAGAGATCTAATAGTAGGATGGTTGTCCGTGTGTTCCTTTTGGGAGGGTGTTAGATGGAATCATTTGACTCATGTTGCTCTGGACACACAGTGTTGACCCCCTTTACCTGGAGGGGGAACCGAGGCATAAGGCAGCTGAACTTCTTGCACGGAGAAACCAGAGGAGCTGAGCCTAGAACTACCTTCACGGACAAGGCAGGATGGCACTGAAGATGGAGTGAATGCCAGCGTCTCTCTTAGACCTTCTCTCATGTCCCCTTGTCGTAGAATAGCCTGCGAGGTAGCTAGCATGCACTGCAGTTTGGGAAATACTTAACTGTGCCTGTTGTTGAGGGGGCACTGAGCTGGGCATGCTGGCACTTCCTCCAAGGCCCAGCTGTAACAGGAGGCAGACGCTGGCCAGGGCTTGGGCCTCAGTGGCAGTTTTCCGGGATGAGGCGCCATCCTGCTGGGTGGAGTCTCTGTCTGCCCATTTCTCCTGGACCACAGAGCCCTGTCGGGAAAGAACTGATGTCACCTCCACTGGACAAGTTTGGTGAGTGTGCCACCGCTGTGAGAAGGCTTCTAGTCCTGCCCCAGAGCTCGCTGGCAAGTGAGCATGCACCGAGTGAATGCCCACAGGCTGCACAGCTGGTGCTGGAAGTTTAAGGTCTGAGGTGCTCCAGCTGAACTCCAGAGAGGCCCCCACAAAGGGGGTCGGCTGGCTCCTACCTGGTGCCCCCGGGTCCCAGGCGGCTCCCTCAGCACCAGCTGCAGGGTGGACGCTGCAGCGCACCTCCTCTGTGGTCTTGCTGCCTCGGGTGAGTTTTCTCTGGGTGAGAACCAGGCATTCGTTCTGCTGGGCTTGAGTGCAGCTCTCCCCTGAGGGGCGATGTGCGCGCTCATTCATCCTCCCACCTCCCACCCAGCTGCCAATCAAACCAGCAGGTAGTCCAAAAGCAGGGGGTGTGGACCGCCCCAGGGTCTATGGTGAGGCCTGGAGAGACTGCAGTGAGGAGGAGGCTGGGGGGAGAGAGAAGGCAGCCAGTGGGCAGGCAGAGAGGACCCCAGGGTCTGATGAGGGGCCGGGCATCATGCAGGTGCTGAGAAGAACTGGGAACCGAGAGGGGAGGTGCTCGGAGGAAGGCGGCTGCCACGGAGAGCACCTCTGTCACCGTCCCTGTCCTTTCAGAGCAGCTGCTGAGGGTCTCCTGGGCCTGCATCCTCAGCGGGCAAGGGTGAGTGAGTCACAGCCACGTGTTAGGTGCTGCCACCTGAATGCCTTCAGGACAGTTACACCTGGCAAGTCCTTGACCTCCCTGAAAACCCTGGGCGGACTGGGCCACATGAGGCTGGTTTTATGAGCAGGGAAACGAGTTGGATGGTATGGATTTGAACCCCGGTTCCACCGCGTTTTAGTTCTGTGACCTTTAGCCATGTAGCTTCTCTGCACCTCCATTTCTCCATCTTTTAGTAAAGGGTAAAAACAGTTCAGATCTCCTACATAAGGATTAAATTAGCTGACATGTGTTAATCCCTTCAAACAGCAGCCAGGTGCGTGGTGACAGACATTATTAGCTATTGCAGTTACTCCCCGAAATTCCCATAAACACACACAAAACCATGCAAGTTTGGGGGGATGATTGACCTCCTGATGCCCAGTCACAGGCTCCTGGATAGGAATCCCACTTTATTTCTTCATTTATGTCATCTGGCCAATTGGAAGAAGCTGCATTCTCGCCCTCTAAGACCACAGATGTCCCCCTTTCTCTGCCATTCAAGCAGGCAGCATTTTAGGTGCTTCTGGGTGACTTGGAGGTGGGGTGTGCCCACCAGAGATCAGACCTGCCCGCAGACCTGGATGGAGTGGGGGATTCCGGACATCTGAAGTCTGGAGAGGGCCATGGGGCAAAGGAGGGCGTGGATTTTCCTGGCAGCAGGCATTTTGTGGGATACCTGCATAAATCTGTCTCTGATGCCATCTTATATTCGCCCACGGGGAGAGGGAGTATGAGATGAAGACTCACTGAGTGACGTTATCCCTGTGGTCCCTGAATAGTCTCCCAGACCCTGGCACAGCCCTGGCATGCCCCTTCCTGAGCGGAGGATTTGGCCTCTTGAAACTGGTACTCTTGGTAGTGAGCCCAGGCGGAGAGTGGAGAGGGGGGCAGATGCCAAGACAACTTCATTGAGTGGATGTGCCACCCACAGAGTCTTTCTGATGTCCCCCTTCTGTCACTGGTGCCTTCCTGAGCCGGCCTGCCCTGCCCTCAGGGTCCCTCTGGCCCAGCGAGCTGGCCACCCCTTCCCCCCACTGCAGCTGTCACCAACGAGCCCATACAAATCGCTTCCTGGGGTGCTTACCATTCCTGTCCCAAACGGTCAAGCCTCAGTCCCCAGAGCTGTGGCACTATGGCTGCCGTAGCTTCTACCCTGCACGGTGCCCTAAATCATCATCACCGTGGTGTGGCACACCTCGAGTCTGACTGATGCCTGATTTTACAGCCCAGATCTTGACCTCAGCTGAGGCCCTTCCACCTCTTCGTATGTCTGTCCTGCCTAGTGTCCTCTTTCTCTTCCCATAAGTCATCCACAAGAATCAGATGACAGTACGGAGCCCCTCGCACGTGTAAAGTATGCCCACCTGCTTTGTCTTTCTGATACGGCCCCTTCCTCTTCATGAGCATGTTCTTCTTCCCAAGCACTCTCTTAAGAGCTGAGGAATTTATTTCAATCAAGAAAGATTGTCATCAGTCACACTTAAGAAAAAAAAAACTTTTACTTTTCTTTACGGATGAAAATGTTGTAGAGTAACATCGTCCAGGGTGATTTTAGGGGCCAAGTCAGGACAGGATGATTAGAGCCTCAAGTTTTGGGTCCTGTGTTCCCCCTGGGTTAGAGCACAAGGTTGTGGCTGGCTGTTCGTCTTAAGTTACCCAGCAGGTTACACGTGCAGATTCTTCCTGGAACCCCCAGCTACATGTTTGGGCTGCACTGTGCCTAAGACCGCAGGGCGGGCGGCACAGGGGCGGCTGCCTCTTGGGCAGGGCTGTCTGGCTGCAGTCTTTTAATGCCTAAAGAGCTCTCCATTGGCAAGGGTCTGGCTCTAAATTCTGTGCAGACTCTTGTTATCAGAGAAGGGCAGGGGCTTGCCTCAGTGTTAAAGACCCTTTAGGAAGGCAGGAAAGGCAGAGAGGGTTCCCCAAAATATGCTGTAAATTGGGAGGCTAAATTTGGCAAGGAGAATCAGAAGATGCATTCTCAAGACTGTAGTCGGGGCTGACGGTGCAGCCCTTGGGTTTTGCCCTTCTCCCCCCTCCACCCAGTCTCTCTGCTGTGTGTACCCCATCACCCACACCTGCTTCCCTCCCCGAAACCCAGGGACTCCTGGCACAGTTGTGGTTATCTCCTCGCCTCGCTGCAGGCTGTTCTTCCCCTCTGAATGGGCTGGCGTTCAGACTCACAGGGCAGTAAGACGCACACGCCAGGTCCGTGAACGTCACGGGCACCAGAGGGTGGGTGCACTGCTCCCCCAGCCCCCTGGCCCATTCAGAGCTGTGCTGCCTGCTCCCACTCCCTGTGTCCCTGTGTTTGATGTCCGCCGTCAGAGTTTTCTAAGTGGGGGTATCTGCTGAGGAGCTGGAATTGGGGCAGGGGGTGATGGGGGCAGGAGCACATGTGGAGAAAGTTATTGAGTGGTGACCAGAAGTCACCTGGAAGGGAGGAGACCTCTGTCCCACAGCCGGGGCTAGTGTGACATCCTTGGGCACTTTTATTGGGGCGTCCCTCACAAATGCTAGCAAGCAGTTGCATCGGGCTTGCTTGTTCAGGGGTGTCATTCACACTTGCTAATGAATATCTGCCATTTGTCATTAACCAGCAAAGTCACACAAGGGACTGCAGGGACCCAGAAGCAAATTACAGGCCTGGAAGAGGCCCAGCCCAGGACCCCGGGCTGTCGGGTGCTGTGAAGCTGGGAAGAATTGGTTCCATAGCTCCTGCAATTCCAGATGTCAGTCTGGCTGTGTTTGATCAGTGAGAAACCTCGTTTATTGGAAACCATAGGATTCCTTCCACTGTTAGTCCCAGAGTTCCTACAAATCCTGTTGTAGTGTATTTAAACAGAACATTGAAATAAGACCCCCAAAAACGCCACTCTGGCATTTAAGATGAAAGAATACTAAACTTGTGTTTTAACAACAGGTAAGAAAGTCGAAACTGCTGTCAGTTATTGAGGGCCTACTATGTTCCAGGCACTTTGTTTTATGTATGTTACTATATTTAACCCTCCTAGCAGCCATAGGAGATACATTATCATCTCCATGGTAAAGTTGGGAAACCGAGGCTCAGAAGTTAACTACCTTATTCTTGCCCGTGAATGGCCCCCATCGCGTTTCACCTCGAGGGGAGTCTCATTTTTTGCCTCCATGGCGCGTTACATCCGTGACCGCCATGGCAACGATGCCATAAAGTTTCAAGGGACTCAGCAGCCCTGAGGCTGTGGCTGGAGACTGCGTCCCACAGCTCTTTATGAGGGGGGTGGCCATCCATCAGTCCCGCCGCCACTTCTGATTTCTGCAGTAAACACTCACCCCTGGAGGCCAGGGCCGGGAAGGTGGATTAGCGAAGGGAAGTTTGATCATTCCCCATTTCTTAGCGTCGGCAATAAGCCCTGACTTGTACGCCCGCAAAGCTAAACCCCAAATCAGTTCAGTTCCTTCAGTGTAATTCCATCCGACCGACTCTTACTGAGAACTTACTGTATGCTGGGTATACTATGCCATGTGCCAGGGTTACAAAAATACATGTTGTTCCTCTAGGGATGCAATATAGAGGGGGAGACAAATATAAACAGGTGTTTATAAACACAGGGGCATAAACTAAAGTAGATGCATAAAACTGTTCTTAGAACACGAAAATGAAAGTGCAGATGCGTGTGTGTGCGGCGGCGCTGAGGATGGGAGCGGAGGACGGTAGAGGAAGGGCACCCATTGGACCTGAAAGGTGTGGAAGAGAGAAGTCGCTCCAGGAAGCCAGGAAGGTGTGCACTGCCCACGACCCGGGGCAGGTACATCACGGCCGAGCTGGGATGGGGCGATGTGCTCACTTACCCTTCTGAGCTCAGTTTCCTCGTCTGTAAAATGGGGATGATAATTGTATCTGACCCAGGGTGGGTGTGAGGAATAAATGACTTAATCTAGCACCTTGGGTCGTGTCTCGGGCATGTAAGGCCTCAGTGAGCGCGGCGATGCCAGTGTCTCTTGTCTTCCTGTGGTTCTCTGGTGCTACCTGGCAGTGCCTCTGATCCTGTGTGCCTCAGAGTTGGCACCCTCAGCTGGAGCTCTCACTTAACTCTGGGGTCATAACAGAGCTTTTCTCCTCTGTGTGCCCTGACCCCCATGTGGGTGGTGGGCTCCTCTTGGACAGGGATGGCATGTTTCTGTGATACTCAGTGCGTGGCGACTCAGTACAGCAGGTGCTTTATTTATTACCAATGAAAGAGTACATAACAAAGGGCTGTAGTGTGTTTGGCGGGGGCAGCATTCACATCAAAAGGGAGAAACCAAGGAGTTTGGCAGCCACGGGCTCATTGCCGGGAGCCGGGACAGGCAGGTGGCTCTGCCTCAGCGGACAGGTTCCCAGGGTCTCCTGATCGGCTGGCTGGACGGATTTCTCTCCTTTGAGCTGATTGCATCTTTGCACATGCAGGGTGAATGGACACAGACTGCCTCAGCACCTGCTGCCAGGAGGTGCCCACTGGGTGGTGGGCTCCCTATGAAGCTGGCGAGGCAGGCTCTATATATGTCACACCCGCTGGGAAGCCTGGGATGAGCCCCCGGGCGAGACAGGTCATGCAGAGATTGCGATGACTCCACACATCCCTCCTGCAGAAGCACGCTCAGAAGAGTTCTCTGTCAGCCAGACACACACATTTGCACTCACCTAACTGGCAAGTGTGGGGAGCTGCTCCTCGCACACCCCCAGTGGTGCCCTTACCTGAGCCAGAGCGCTCTGGGCTGTGGCCCCTCCCAGCTCATGTCTCCAGCTGGGCTGGTGCAGATCCAAACCACGAAATGCTGCTCCTGGGACGGATGGGAATGTGGGTGCAATGCGCAGGCTGAGCCACAGAAAGGCCTCCGATTTCCTCTTCATGCTGCCAGGGATGTGCTTATAAATGCCTCTCTGTGGCCCACAGAAGAATGCTGATGAAGGTCTAAGTCCTGCCTCCTTCCCAGCCATGCACACTGTTTGGGGACCTCCTCATGCTGCATTCTAAGCTGAGGGCCTTGTCAGCCCCAGATTTACCCTCACCGGCCTCTTCCTAAACCACACCATCAATAACGGTCACTCACAGACCCCATGCAGACCCCTGGAAAGCCAGGCTGCCTTCCCCGGGCCTCCTGGGGGCTTCTGAGTTTCTCGGTGCCTCTTGTTTCAGCACTCAGTGGACAGTGGAACTCAGCCAGCTGACGTCCCAGCCCATCCTCATCCTTCCGCCCCTTCCTGCCATCATCTCTCCCCGCCCCCACAACCCCTATCTTTCTGGCGCCCCCACAGCAGCTTGGATGCATACCATGGGACCTGCGGTGTGCCCTTGTTTGAGCCCAGTCGAGGTGGGGACAGACTGGAAGGGAGGGAACATAGGAATGAGTGTGGGTCCCTTCCCCGGCCGGCTTGCCACCCTCGGCTTCGCCCTGCTGCTTGCCTGAGTGACTGAGGCTGGTTGATGCTTCAGCCACTGGTGTAACCAGATCTCTGCGGGCTCTTGAATAATGGAGCTCTCTTCAGCAGCAAATGTTTGCAATTAACTTTAACATATGGTGGAATTTGTTTTTGTGTCCATAAAGCATGATAGCCAGCAAGGATCTGGCAGGGAGCGTACCCAGCCTGTCACGCCCTGGGCCGAGCGGGTGGGCGGGGTCTTTCCACTCAGTGCGGAGCATTGAGCCCCAGGTGAACTAAGTGGTCATCTGTGGGTCAGCCGGGGCCCTGAGCCTGCCCTCTGGCTTGTCACGTCCCCTTCCAGCCAGGTGCTTCAACCTGCCCACCCGCAGGGGAAGGTGGTTCTCTTCCTCTTATGATGGGGCTCAGCAGCCTCTGGCCTTAGAGACCTTTGCTTCTCAGGTTTGGCCACTGTATATCCCCTGGGCTCTGGGTCCACTGGGCCTTCCGCTGTAGGGCTGTCCTGCAGGGTCCACGTGCTTTGTCATCCATAGTAGGAACAAGCACAGGTCAGCTCTGTGACGAATCCCAGGGGAGCTCCATCGGGCGGTCAGTAACCCCAAACCAAATGAACAGGAGCTCAAACCAATAGGAGAATGATTTCTCCTTATCCAGAAACTGGGAGGCCTGTGTTCCTGGGTGGTTTGCCAGTCCAACACTGTCCTCAGACGTCAACCCTGTCTCCAAATTCTCACCCTCTGCCTTCAGTGTGTTGGTTCATTGTCCAGCTTATCACCCAATGCCTGCGAGATAAACTCCCCGGTCTCAGATGGCAGAGTCCAAGTGAGAAGGAGAGAGCTGGGGCTGGGCCTTTCTTCATAGGATGGCTTCATCCTCAGAGGAAACTTGTTCTCAGAGTCCCAGCAGGACTGCCCCCTGTATCTGTTTGGCCACAACCGGGTCACCTGCCCCCCTCTAGGATAGTCATGGTAAAGGGGAAAGAGCCTGGCCCGCCTGGCTTAGGGAAATCATGACACATCCCCATGGGGCACATCGCTGCTCCATGAAGTCAGGTTCTCTTGATGAGGCAGAAGAGGCCAACAGGATCGGCTGTGGGAGCCTCTACCACCAGGAAGGCATTGGTCACTGGGATGCTTGGAACCGCTGGGCGGGAGAGTTGCCCCAGAAGCAGTGGTGCGTGTGGGTTAGGAGATCCTGGGGTCCCAGGCCCTCCTGAGGCCCCCCGCCTGCTGGCTCTAGCGCTGTTCCTTCTGCAGTTTTCTTTGAGTTCTGCCTCTGCTCAAAATTGTGTCAAGACGTCCTGTTTCCTACGATACAGAGGTCAAACTGAGCTTAGCACTCGAGGCCCTCTCCCTCCGGCTCAAAACAACCTCGCATCTGGCAGGAAACACACATTTCCTGTTTTATCTCTTGATGCTTTTCTGAACAAGGCAGGTAGTGGTCAAGGGGGTCTGCCTTCTGCCTGCTTGGCTCATCCTGGGCTTTTTCTCTCTAAACGTTGCTCACTCTAGAGTCTACCCTGGGTATGTCTGACTCCATGACTCAGCCTCATCAGATTCTCCGCATTTAAGGTTCTCAGTTAAGGCATTTCTTTGGAGAATAAATACCTCTTTGATTGCCCCAGCTGGAAGTTTCCTGAGTCTCCTAAGAATGTCTGTAGCCCTTGTTGCCAGGGTGCCCACACGAGCCCCAGAGAGAACTGGGTGGGCTTAGATGACCTCATGGTGGGGGACAAAGTTCGAGCTGAGCCTTGGTGGCTGGGAAGGATTTGGACAGCATCCATGTGAGTAGCTGGGGCTGGCATGAGACAGGCTGTAAGAATGCACCACGGTCTGCAGCTTCCCACTTCTGTCTCACCTTTAAGCACCTTGATACTCTTTCTCCAGGAGTGTGTAAAATCGTCTCATGGTTACTGAGTTGGACAATGCAGATACACAGGATGATTGCGTCGCCTCAGAAGGTTCTATAGGGCAGTGATGACTGGGAGGGTTGCCAGAGAAGGTGTCTAGGGGGGTTGAAATACTGATGTCCTTTGATGCAGGGGCAGTGTCCACACCATCCATGCAGCTCGCTGGTGGTGTCTAGTGTGGGGATGGGTGTGCAGAGCTGCACAGACAGGCCTCGTCCAAGCAGGTCTGCTCTGAGCACTGGGATAGATAAAACCCCCTGGAGGTGATCTCCAAATAGAGAGTCTAGACTTAACATCTCTCTTTTGTCTCAAACCCTCCAAGGGACTGAAGTGTGCTTGGCAAGATAATGGGAGTAAATGATGAAACAGGGTATCAATCTCTGGGTAGCTCTGGGCCTTTGGTGGCTTAGCCAGGGATGAGGTAATGAAATGAGTCTACACTCTTCAAGAGGCCCAAGCTGTCGGGGATTTCTCTGTCCTGTTCCTTGACTTTGGGTCCAGTATACAGAAAGCACAGCTCCCCTTCTGGGCATCGTTTAGTGCCTGTCATACGGTCTTTGCAATAGCTTTCAAAAATTTTCTCAAAAATGTGAAGTACCTCTAGAGAGCTAAAGCCAGGTTATGTGGATAACCATTGACTGACTATTTTACAAGATGTTTTTAGAGATATTCCGCATTTGCTACTGAGAACTGGTGATGTGGGTATCACCCCATTTTTCAGCCAGAGAGATTCAGGCTCAAGTTAATTAGCTTGCCTGAGGTCACACAGCTAATTAGTGGTAGAGTGGGGTCTCGAACTCAGCCTTTGTAAGCTCTCTCCATTACACTCTCCTTACCCCTTAAATGGAGTCATAAAAAGGCAGTGTAACATCCCTTCCACCGGACTTCCTACTGGTGCATATTGGCAGTTACCTGTGGAATATTTACCAGCCACCCTGCGGAGACAGTAGCAGTCTCTCTCTCTGCCATTCATTCCTAAGGCCTCCATATTGTGCCTGTGTTGTGTCCCCAGCTCACGCCTGAACCAGCCGCTCCACCATTCATGGCCGAATCTTTAAAGTCAGCACAAGAACCTCAAGAGAAGGGTAAATCTGAGGCAAAGGGAAATTATTTGGGATATTATACCACCAAATATCTGTGCCTTGGGTGTGATGTTTTGGCTTAAGTGTGGCTTCCCTCATTGTTTGGTCGAATCATCCAAAGTGGTCCAGACTTGAGCTCCTTCTAGTATGACTTTCTGAGAACTTTTCCTACAGCGCCCAGAAGGCTCACCTGCTCCCAGTCAGGGCCTGCCCACCAGACCCCCCACTCATTTACTTGGGCAGGTTGCTGGAGCTCCATTGCTCCCCCACCCCTCCTCTAAATGTGAAGATTCCTCCCAGACCAAATTATCCTTATCAGCAAACATTCCATAATTATTCCCCCTAAAGCAGTCCTTGGACCTGTAGTCCCCTCCACCTATCACACCATTTCTCTGTGCCCTGTGCAGAACTCCTTGGGGAAGCTCTTATCCTTCCACCCCTCCGAGGCTTTCTCCCAGCTCCTCGCCCTCCTCACCTCCACGTCGCTGAGGCCAGTGGTCAGCGCTCGGTCCTAGGTGTGTCCCCCAAAGAATTGAACACAGGGACTCAGACAAGTTCATGGACACATGATCATAGCAGCAGCACCATTCCAACTGCCCAAAGGTGGAGACAGCTGAGCATCCGCCAACAGACGAATGCGGTGTGGCAAACCTGTACAGTGGCATATTACTCAGCTGTGAAAAGGAATGTGGTACTGACACATGCTGCCAAGTGGATGAACCGAGAAAACATTATACTGAGTGAAAGAAGTCAGACACAGAAGGCCATGTTACATGATTCCATTTATGTGCAGTATCCAAAACAGGTGTGTCAAGAGAGACAGCACACAGATTGGTGGCTGCCCAAATTTGGAGGGGAGAGTGGAGGAGAAACAGCTTGCTGAGTAAAGGGGTTTTGTTTTAGAGGGGTGGGAATGTCTCAAAACTACATAGAGGTGGTGTTTGCACGACCTTGTGGATGGACTGAATGGCCTTGAATTCCCTTTGAAATATATGAATTTCACCTCGATAAATAAAAAAAGAGAAAAAACTTTCATCCCGTGCATCCCTCTTCTGCCAAACTCGCTCCACTGCCTTCCAGAGGCAAAGTCAAGTGCCTACTGTCTGTGGCAGGCCCTCTCCGGCCCGCCCAGCCTCTGCCCAGCTGCGGCTCTGACCTCTCCACCTCGCCCACTCTGTCCAGTCAATCTGGACTCTGTTGTTTTCCCAGTGGGCTGGTCGTGCTTCTACCCCAGGGCGTCTGTGCTTGCTGGTCCTTCTCCCTAGGGTGCTCTTCCCGAGAGAGTGGTAGGGTGCACTCCTTCCCAGCACCCTCAGGTCTTTGCTCAGTCAGAATCACAACTCTCCCGCCCTGGTGCTTTGCATTGTCTTTTACGACTTCCTTTTATTCACTGCCCTTCATCTGATACCTTATTTGGTGTTTCCTCTCAATCAAACGTAAACTCTGAGGGCTGGGATTTTGCCTGCTTTCTTCACTGTTATGTTCCTAGTGCCTAGAACAGAGCCTCAATATCAGCAGCTAGAATAGTAGGTGCTCAATAAATATCTGTCATATGTGTGAATAAAATCCCATCTTTAAATGATCAACAGTTTGGGTTGCCCAACGTCCTTTCCAACATTTGCCAGTTATGAGGACCTCGTGTCCCTTTGTGAGGGAAGCTGCAGATTCTCTCTCCACTCCCCCAGCCCAGCTTGCCCCTAAATTGGTTGGTCACGACCTATAAGCTGTTTTCAGCTTGTGTGAAGCTGTGTTGGGTCTACGTCAGCCTTCTATCCTCTGCCCCTCTCATGACTGCAGTTGTGGGGAAGAGTGTTTTCCTTCCTGGAGGTCCTGACCGGTCCTTAGGGGGATGCAACCCACGGCTGGGGTCTAGATAGCAGTGTGTTTGGTGGAACAGCTGGGATGGGGGTTGAGGCTGGCGTGGGCCCCTCCTTACACAGTGGAGACATGTGGAGTGCTCAGGGGCCTTCGTGTTTGAGCACAAATAGTTCTTGCCTTTGACACAGGGATCGCTTTGCCCCGGCAGACTGGGACAGGTCTGCAGTCCTTCACAATAGCTGCTCTGCTTTCTCCTTTGCCAGAAGGAACAGTAAGCCCCTGCCTTTGTGCGTGCTTGTAGGTAACCTGCCTGCCACCTGGTGATGGAGGCAGGCGTTTCTCCTGTAACCAGCATGAAGAGCCTCTAGTCTTACACTTTGGGAGAACAGGTCTTCAACATTTTAACTCTTGTTACAATTGTAACTGGGAGCCTGGAGGTCTGTGAGAAGCAGGCTGGGCTGCTTTACAGCACCCTCCCTCCGGTCCTGCCCTTTAGATTCTGCGAGCTCACAGCCCTGAGCAGACAGAGCCCTCTCTTCAAGCCTTGCCCTGGCTTCAGGGTCCCCTAGCTTGTTATTTATTCCCACGATGGGGAGGAGTTGTTACATACTTTTTTTCCCTAAACTTCTAGCTGTAGTAGGCTATGAAACCAAGCCAGATCCCTAATCCAAGGGAATTTTTGTGTGTGTGTGTGTGTGTGTGCACATGAGCACACACTCACGTCTGTACCCATAACTCGTCACTGCGATTCCAAACCAGGAATCCCGTTTCACAGAGATTCTTGTGGTTCCCTCACTCCTCATGTCCGTCCCTGCTCCCTAATCCTGGAGTGGGGCTGGATATGGGGAGCGGGGCCGTATGGAAGGCAGCCAGGATAAACATCACACCCCAGATCTGCACGCGGATGTTGTGGCTGGGAGCCGGGGCGGGCTGGCTGGCACTGCGCCCTCCCCCGGATCCCCCCTCGTTTGCCGTTTCTCCCCGGTTCCCACTTGCTTCCACACAAGTCCCAAGGTTGACACTCTCCTGGGTGAAACCCAGCCTGAGTCATTGGCCTCTCAGCCTGGGCTCTCTTTCAAGAAGTGGAGGGCAACCTCTGGCCTGTCTTTCCTGAATAAAATAGGTTGAACTTAGGTTGATGACATTATTGCCTTATAGGCACATAGAGCTTTTAATTTGCTAAGTACCACCTTACCATTTGGTTAGGAGCCAAGTGAGGTGGTGATATAAGGGATCTCTGCTGGGTGTTGGCCTTGACAGATGTAGTTTGAATCCTGGCATCCTCAGTTACCAGCTGTGTAAAGGTGAACAGATTACTGAAACTTTCATAAGCCTCGATTTTCTCATCTGCAAAATGGGAATTTATTTGGAGCTGATGAGTGAAATGATTTAATTTAGCACTTAGTGGGATCACTTTGGCTGGTGTGTGGAAAATCAACTTGGTGGGTGGCCAAAAGGAGCAGGTGTTCCCATGTAGGAAGCTAGGGAGGTAGTCCAGGTGAGGTGTGGTGAGAACATGGCCTGCAGGGTGGCAGTGGAGATGCCAAGAGGTGATTGGGTTGCGGCTGTACTCCGAAGGTGGCACAGAAATGGCTTGCTGACAGGTTTGATGTGAAGTGTGTGGGAGAAATAAGTCAAGAATGATTCTGGAATGTCTGTGTGGAGCAACAGGAAAGATGTAGGTACCACCCATCCATAGAAAAGAGGAGTCTATTGTTGGCTGGAACAGATTTGAACTCTGATGGGGTGTGTGCAGGCGTAGGGGGATTGAGAATTGTGTTTTGGTTTTATTAAGCTTCAGATTTTGATTAGAAATCCACATAAAGATATTCAGTAGGTGGATGGATATACAAGTTAGATTTAGGAGAGAGATCTGGGGTGGAGATAAGAAATTTCAGTCATCTGGCATGTCGGTGATATTTAAAGTAGGGAGACTAGTAAGATCGCCAAGGGTACCGAGTACAGCTAGAGAAGAGGATGAAACAGTTCAAGGTTGGTTCCCCTCACTGGAGGAGCAACTCGCAGAGGGGATTGAGAAAGAGTGACAGGCAGATAGGAAGGAAGCCAGTGGAGTGGGGGATGCTGGAAGCCCAGTGGCTAGGAGCTCAGCGAGGTGGTGATGTAATGGATCTAGCAATGTCAGATGCTGCTGACGGGCCCAGGACGCCTAGGAACGAGCAATGAGGAGGCCATTGATGACGTCCGCAGGAAAACTTTTTGTAGGAGTGGGACAGTAGGGACTTCCACAGGAAAGTGTTTTTAGAAACAGTGGCACAGAGCCTGGTTAGACGGGCCTTACAAGAGAATAAAGGAGAGGGGCTATAGACAGAAAACAGGGAATTTCTTTTTGAATTTTTCTACCAAGTCTATCAAATGAAATGAGGACGTACATGGCAGAGGGAGTCAGATTAAGAGAAGGGTATCTTTCCCCCGAATATGTGAGAAATAAGGAAGAAACCCATGTAAAAACATTGATACGGAGGAAGACTGTGGATGTAGCATTTGGATAAGCAAAGTGATGAAGCCTAGTGCCTCTGCGCAGAAGCTGCCCCGGTAGGTGTTGAGGACACACACCCCTTGAAAGGAGAACGTCCTTCCTATGACATGTAGCTCCGTATAACTGCATCCTGACTACAGGGAACCCATTAACTAAAAAGAGCTTCTGTTTGTCTCACTGAAAAGAAGTCAAGAAACAGGAAGTCCAGGGACGGTGCAAGGTGTTGAAGGATGCGGGCTTCTTGCTGTTGGTCTGCATCCTTCCTAAGTGGCTTTATTCTCTTAGGACCCAGTTGGCTGTTTCATCTCCAGGTGGTGCATTTCAAGTCCAGGCAGAAATAAGGAGAAAAATGCAGATCAAAATGCATGCACCAGCTCGGTCTGCCTCATTCTATCAAGAGGACAGCTTTTCCAAAACTTCCCACTCCCGCACATGGTCGCTCATAGCCGCAAAGGAGCCGTGGTAGGTGAGATTTTCCACTGGCAACACAGCCATCCGGATTTTGGTTATAAGAGGTAGACCATGAAAGCTCATTGTGTCTTTCAGTTTACATTTTTTATTTTTTTTATTTTTAAAAATGATGGTAAAATACACATAACAAAACTTGCCATCTCCACCATTTTAAGTACTCAGCTCAGTGGCATTAAGCGCATTCACATTGTTGGGTCACCATCACCACCGTCCATGCACAGAACTCTTTTTACCTTGCAGAACTGAAAGTCTGTGCCCATTAAACAAGAGCTCTCTGTTCCCGCTTCCCTCAGCCCCTGGCAACTACCATTCCACATTCTGTCTATGCATCTGACAAGTCACATCGCATAAGTGGAATCATGCACACATTTGTCCTTTTGTGACTGGCTTATTTCATTTAGCAGAATGTCCTTGTTGTGTTGCAGCACGTGCCAGAATTTCCTTCCTTTTTAAGGCTGAATACTATCCCATCCCAATACAGTCCAGTGTACACAGCGCAATTAGTTCATCCATTTATCTTTTGATGCAACTCAGATTGCTTCCACCTTTCGGCTATTGTGAAGAATGCTACTATGAACGTGGGTGTGCAGAGATGTCTTGAGTCCCTGCTTCAAGTTGTTTCGGGTACATACCTAGAAGTAGAACTTCTAGATCACGTGGTAATTCTCTTATGAATTTTTTGCAACATCTGTACTGTTTTCTGTAGCAGCCATTTTGCAGCCAACAGTATACAGGGGTTCCCATTAGCCATCCTAATCGGTACGGTGTCTTCCAGTTTTTAATGAGTGGGGACAGAGTGGAAGGATAAAAAAGGGTAAAAAAAAGATTGCAGGGTAAGAATAAAAACAAGAAACTGTCTCACTTGCAGTGGCCACCTTCCTGGAGTTCTCTGGACTCCTGGAGTCTAACTTGCAAGGAAGGCAGCACAGGTTCACAGGGAAGAGGTCACACGGGCGGTCCGGGGCCCCTGGCGTTTACCCGGGGCTGGCACTGCTGGCTTTGGGGAGTGTGCATGGACGTCCCCTTCGGTGACACTAACTTGGCCTCTGTGGGATGAGGGCAATCAGGTAAGACTCTGAGCCCCCTTGTCATTACATCAGCACCGAGAGGTTATCTAAGGTCACACATGCTCTGAGGTCTGTGAGGGAAAGGCCTCCTGGATGTTCAGATCCTCCTGAGCTATTTTCCACCCTTCAAGTGGGAAGGGGAGGGGCCCATGGCAGCTCCCTGTGGCTTTTATGCCATGGTAGCAGCTTCTTGCTCACGTGTCAGTCAATGTCTTTTCTTGTCTCCCCCGGGCAGACTGGAGGATGCGTGAGAACAGGCATGACATGGAAGGAGAAGGGCCGTAGTAGCAGCTGTCAATGATTTGAACACTCTCCTGTGCTAGTTGCTGCACCAGATGATGTTGGAAAGAATCCCTGGGCTTCAGAACACATCTAGGTCCTAACACAGTGCTGCTGGGCTCAGCTGACTCTCTGAGGAGCGCTTGGGTTGTGACAATATGGCTTTTTTTGAGGGATCTGTGTAGCACAGTGGTGATAGAAAATGATGGTGAGAAAGGCAAACACACGCTGCGGAGAGCTCGGTGTTGCCCCCTGCTGGGATCTCAGAATCTTTCCCATCAAAACATCATCAATAATGCCCTTGTCCTTCCCACTGTCACACACACAGCCCGGGAACCGTACATTCTTTGCCCTTGTATACACTGTATTGGCCACGTGCCATCCGGCCAAGCCAATGACTGTGGAACAATAGGAATCTGCGCCCAGAATACCCATTAAAAATACCTCATTCCTCTGCTCTGTTGATTTCTGGGTGTATGTAAGAGCATCCCAGGAGGCTAATGAGGACGAAGGCAAAGGAAAACTGACGGTTTCAAAGACAAGCAAACTTTCAACTCCCTGAAAAGAAACGTGTATTTTCTGTATGTCTGTTCTATGTTTCTTGCTGTTTTTGCACATCTGTGTGACACTACGGAAAGCCAAGAATGTGACTCCTGCTGCCTTGGCTTGGATTATGGGAATCCGTGCTTTACCGCAGGCTTTTCCTCTGCAGCTTGTCTCCTAGACAGCTTTCCAGGTTTTGGCAAAGAAGAAGGTGGGGAGGGAAGAGAGAGCCTGTGAGCAGGGGAGACTCACTGCCTGGCACTCACTGCCCACTCATCCAACTGGTGAGGGCCCTGGGGAAGAGTCCCAGCATCCCTTTCCATCCTAGTTGGGCTGTATTTCACCTCTTTTATTTCTGGACCGTTGACTGAGCCTCCAGCTCGGGCTGGCTTCTCAGTCATCTCACCTTCTCTGTGCTTGGGGGTGGGCCTCTGCTCCATGGACCCTTGCTCCTTTCCATTTATAAAATGAGGGGAGAGGTTGACTGATCTCCTACGGGGTCTGACAGTGAGGGGAGCAAGGCAGAATATGGACGTCTCAATGCAGCTCCCCACAGGGGTCAGCAGCCTCCTTAAAAGGCAGTCATCTGAGAGCTGAAATGATATGGGAAAGGGCTCTGTTCCAAATATTTGCCAGATAATGTCAGCATTAACCAAATAGCAACTGTTGGCTCTGCTAGGCCAAACACAGAGCTGCCGACTTCCTGCCCATATGCTGGGTGTTAGGCAGTGAAAGTGGGTGTTGGTCAACAGTGGTTGGCCAGTGTCAATATTGACCTCGGGTGAGGGTAGACCACAGCCATAGTCACTGAACGAAACGCACCTTCAGCGTCCTGCCAAGCGTTTGTCCTTTCTTATTTGTTGGTCATCTCTTCTCTAATAGTGTAGGAAAGGCTTGTTGAAGTTTGATTTAATTTGTTACAAAATGAAGGACGGAGCCTTGAAATATACATGAAGTTCTACTTTTGGCTTGGACTGCTGTCTTGAAATAAATCATCTTATACAGATAATTTACATGGGCAGATATGTTAAACTGATTTCAATAAAGGGAGTTTGGGAAAGCAGCTAATATGTATCAGATTCCTCCAATACATTCTTATTTAATCTTCAAAACATCTTGTAAGGCACCTAGGATCCCATTTTATAGATAAAGGAGCTGAGCCCCTAAGAGAGTCTACAGCTTGCCCGTGTTCTCAAAAGCGGAACCAAGATTTGAATCTATCAGACGTGAAAACCCACGCTCTTCCCACTGTGCTTTGCTGCCTCTGGAAACAGACGCTTTGTGGGAACGAGGCAAGTACTTCATCTACCGTTTCGAGGTAAAAGCTGCCCATTGCAGCACCATTTGCAACGAAAATCGTGTGCACTGCTTTGCCCTTCGCTGTGAGGCCAGCGCCACACAGAGTCGCTGGGACGTGAGACATCACGCCTAGCGGTTCTCATCCCATTGTCCGGCCCCCCTTACTGCTCCCCAGGAGCCCCGAGGAGACGAGACTCTGATTGGCCCCGCCACGCTCTTATTGTTCTCTCCCCGCTGCAGCCTTGAGACTGTCTCCTCTGGAAGATCCTGCCGCTTCTATTGTCCCTGAGACTTTCCCACCGCCCTAGGACCACAGGCCCAGTGGCTTATTGTGGTGGTGCTGGCTCAGCCTCAAGGACAGAGACCTCGAGCCAGCTGACAAGGTTGCTCGTGTCACTGCTTCTAAGGCCACAAGCCACGCTTTTGGTTCCCAATACTTTTGAATGCTCTTTCTCTCACCGACCCTCCTCCCGCTTAGCCACATGGTCTCCTAGACTCCCAGCAGCAGATTTCCCCGACAGACAGGTTTGGCTTAGGGCCAATCCTTGTCTCTGTGCCTGGGTGACCTCAGTTACCAAGTCAACATGGCACTTAATGAATGCTGCTGTGCTGCCCCCTGGTGGACAGGGTGGGAACGGAGCGATCCCAGACCCCAGCGGCGAAGAGCTGCCCAAAGACCCTCTCTACCTCCCAAACTGCCCGATTGAAACTAGTTTTGGCAGAGCAGGTGGAAAGGCTGCGGGGTCTGTTGCCTGCTGTCCAAGGCTAAAAGTCGCTCTGAGTTCTTGTTCTGGTGACCCCACACACTACCCAACCAGTTGTCTCAAGTTGGAATGAGGGTTTTTCGTGTGTTTATTTTGTCTTCCATCCTTCCACTTAACTGTCTATGAGTGGAGGCTTTAAGAAGCTCTCTCTGGGGTCTGCAGGACTCTGGGTCAAGGTTAATGAATATCTCAGTCTTTCCAAACATACTGTTGGTTCAAGAACCTTCTGGAGTGCCATAATGGGGGATCCCCTTACATTCCGGCTCAGTCCTCTCAGGTCTCAAAGCCCTTGCCCTGGGACAACTCTGGGTTTGTATACGTTTGCCGTATTTTGCAGTATTTCTGTGTATGGGAAGGTATCATCAGCCTGGAGGGTAGGGGTGGGGATGACACGGCATCTAGTATTTGGTGTCTAGGGTACGACGCAGCAAGGAGTGGGAGAGATTGGAGGGAGCCATGGGAAGCCACGGGTGAAGAGGTCAGGTGTCCTGACAAGGAGAAGAAAACTGAGCCTCAGTTAGCCGCTTGGCTTTTACTTTGATATGTAGAACAGAAAGGTTCACATCCAGTCATGCCAGAACAGTTAGCTGGGTAAATCTAGAGAAATCCTGTGTGGACACGCTATGTGCAAACCCTAGACTGAGGCCATTACAGCAGGGGCAGACTCAGACCCTGGCTCCATATATTGTCGGGGCTGGCTCCCAAGACCACAGCCAGCACCCCAAAATGCTGACCTCTGGCGTTCTCGCATGATGGCCTTAGTTCTGAACGACTTGCCCCGTCCCGCTCTCCCCATGTTCCTTTACTTAATCCTGATTCTCCCAGACTCTGATATTATGATTCATAGCCTACTTTGTTTTTTACTAATTTCTATCTCATATTTCATACTCATTACTATTACCATGGTAACACTTCATTTGGTTGAGGACCTACCACGTGCCAAGCACCATGCTAAGTAGTTTTGATGCATTAGTTCAATTAATTAGTTCAATTATTGGGACTCTGTGAGGTAGGTCCTTTTATTATGCCTGTTTTATAGATGAGTAAATTAATGCATTCAATAAATGAAACCTTAGTCTGATCAAGATCACACAGCTAACGGTGGTGGGGTAGGGACTCGGCCCTGCGTTCATCTGACCCCACGTGTCTCCTTGTCTCCACAGCTCCGTCTCTTGGGCTGGTTTTCCTTGAGTCTTCCCGGGTCCAGGCCCCCCTGGCCTACCTGTTTGCCTATCCCTGAAAAACAGGGACCCAACATGTGCCCCAGGGAGTGGGGGTCCAGCCAGCATCGTCTGTTTCCCAATCTTTCCTAGTGATGTTGGGGCAAAGAGGGTCTCCCTGTCAGTGTTTTTTGTTCTTAACCTAAATCCACAGAGGGCAGACCTCTTTCAGGGATCCCTTCATGCTCTTTGGGGTCTGAAGGCAGTAACCGGAAGGGATCCACTTGGTTCCGTGTCCTGCCTTCCATCTGCAGCGTCTCAGGTGTCCTACACAGCCAGGGCCCATCCAGAGGCCCTCCCAGGAGCCCAGGCAGCCCTCTCAGCTGCTGAATCTATTTACTCACTTCGCCATGGAACCAGAGCTGGAGAGGGGACAGGAGAAATGGTAGAAGGAGCCTGTGGTCAGTCACCCAAGAATCTCCCTCCCACAGGAGGCACACCATGGGCCAAGCTGAGCTGATGTGGCAAGATTCTCTGTGAGTCCACTGAAGAGCTGTTCTTACTCTTACCAAACTTAGGGTGGTAATGGATACAGGAACCACAGTTGCCAATACCGAGTAGGTGTTCAATAAAGCTTAATTCCATTTTCGCTGTTTTCTACAAGCTTCTTGCTCTTTGAGGCAGAATAACTTGGGGCTGAAATACCTTCTTGCCTGGTGGACTGTGCCTGCAGAAGATGGAATGATTTTCCTAAGGTCACCCACGTGGCCCCAAAGCACAGGCATCCGTGCGGCATCTAGCAGGTGCCCCCTTTCTGCTGGGAATCCTGCAGCTCCAGGGCTGCTGTGGCCCCACCGCTCTCTGCCTCCTTCCTGACCCCTGGACTTGTTCTCCAGGACTGTCCTAGTGGTCAGCCTTCATATCTGCCCTTGGGACACTCTGGTCTCCTCAGCTGGAGGTGGTTTCCCACTTCCGTAGTGAAGGTCTGCATTGTAAAAGTGGGGTTGATTAGGAAATTAGCCAGCCTAGTGGTTTCACACACGCCTTAGGACAAAAATGTTTTCTTCCAATGAAATCTTTTCTAGAAATTATATGTACATTTCAATTATAGATGTATATTAATATATTATATATATTGAGGGAGAGAGTGTAATCTTTCTAGAAATATACATACATGTGTGTGTGTGTGTGCATATATATATAATATATACATATAAAATGTAGGCAGATAGGGAGAGAGCGAGTGTGCGAATCACTGGGTTTAGCTGGTTAGTGTGTCTGTGTGTTTCGGCATTTGTGTGTCCACATGCTCTCTTTTGGCCTCAGTGGTTTATACATATACATACCTGTGAGTGATACAGTCGTGGAAGATACTTTGTTTGGAGGATTACTGCAGCAAGGCTGTGTCGTGCCAGAACACCGTTGAGACCGGGGTCTGGAGCTGGCTGAGGGGCCTTCTCCGGCTGAAAGACGTGGAGTGAGACGCAGGGGAGGGGAGGTGCACACCCTGTGCCCTCTGGGTTCTCAGGCTAACCCTGATCTAAGGCAGGGCTTCTCCACTGTGGGCAAGAAAACAGGCCCACAGGTGAGGGCAGCCCCTGCCCTGGGGCCCTGTGCCCTGTTCCTGGCTGGCTTGCCCTGCCTTGTTCTGTTGGCCCTCTTCCCGGGCACCCAGTGAGGGGCGGGGAGGCTGGAGGCCACCTACAGTGAGCACTGCACCCTCCGCTCTTGGCCCCTTGTGGTCAGAGGGCCGCCTTGTCCAGGGAGTGTGCCCTGTGGACGGCTCCCGGCTCAGGTCAGCACTGCTCCTAGGAGATGAGGCCACACCGAGGTCACAGCCCAGGAGGAGCCAGCAAATGGGCTGCAGGGGAAGCCGGATTCTCATAGGACAGGGGTTAGGAAACTCTTATGCCCAGAGAGCCACCTTCAGGAATAAAAAATCTGCACAGGTCAAAAATCAGAGGCACAGGAAATACAAGTGACTAGAAATTGTGTCTACCTTACAAGTCACAAAGCATTCCACCTGTATGACCCCACACAATCCTTCCCTGTCCAGAAACGCAGGCCTGGTATCGCCTGCCACGTCTGAGCACAGCGAGGCTGCGGAAGATGAACTCATGTGCTCCAAGTCACCCTGAGCACGTGGAGGTGGCGGAGCCTGCCCACCACCGGGTAGAGGGAGGGGCGGGGAGGTGAGGGAGAGCGGGAAGGCAGAGAAAGAGATACGGGGCCTAAGCCAAGTGGATGGGTTCCTTGTGCCATTCTCGTGCTTTCCCTACATCCTCCAAACACACGGACTGTGGTCATTTATTTAGGCCTGCTGGAGAACGTGAGCTCCCTGAGGCCAGGTAGCCTGGTTTGTCGGCACATCCGGGGCCTTCCTGCAGAGGGCATTTGGGAGGGGTAGGAGAACTGAGCAGGCGCTGGTCTCTGGGAGCTTTTCGGTGAGCTGGCCAGTGGTGCCCCCATCTTGCAGAGAGGAGATGGGGAGTCATCTCAGGGCTGGGAGACTTGACTGCAGCCGGAGAAGTTGAGAGTGTCAGGTACGTCCAAAAGAGCCGGACGTTCTGGAAACCTCGCCTAACTTTCCAGGCCGCAGCCAGTCCGCCAGGCTCTGAATGCAGAGGGAGGAATCATTAGCATTCAGAGGGGGAAGTCACCGTGGGGGACGCCAGCCAGGGCAGGGGGAAGAGACAGGCTGTGTTTTAATTACGACCTGGACTTTTGAACAAATCCTTTTCTCTGCTTGTCTGAGCCTTAGAGAAAACAACTTGTGGGAGGTGTGGAGTCGGCAGCTGGGTCCACAGTGGCACCCGCACAGCTGTGCACACATCTGGCACACAGGTGGTGGCCCGCGTGTGCTTTTTCTCCTTGAATCACTCCCAGGTTAGTGAGGGTGAGCAGAGTCAGGGTGGCCAGGTGAGGCCGACCTGGCGTTCACCCTCAGCGCGGGGGCTGATGGGGAGAGTGGGGGGACCATGCCCACACTCCCCGCGCCGTCATCCCCACGGACCACGACCGCTTGAGGATGCTAGCCCAGACAACTCCCACCACTTCTCCTGCGCTCATGGAGGGCTCGCTTTGTTGAGCTCACCCTCACCCTCTCTTCTCCAACTTGGGGCAAATTCTGGAGTGGGAGATGCAGTGAGGAAGGGAGCAGAAGGGGGCGGAGACGAGCGGGCTGGAAGTCAGACCAGCACAGAAGCTCCCACCTGCGGCTGCAGCTTCTCGGCTGCCTGCGGACTCCCCGGGGGCCACTTCCCGGCAAGGGGCAGGGAAAGGGCGTGGGCCAAAGGGCCTTCTCCTGGCTCCGGGAAACGCTCTGGGTTGGCAAACAGTGACGAGGGACTTGGGGCCAGGGACGAACTGGGTGGATTTTGTGCCCAAGCAGTCGCCCAGCATGGGGGAGAGAGTAACCGCAGGTGTTCCCCGCACAGTGGGTGCTGAGTGCAGGTGAGGAGGACCAAGCCGGGCCGTGCGGCCGGAGGGAGGGACGGGGCAGGCAGGGCTGCCAGGCCCCGCAGTTCTGCTGTTCGGACTGTCCCACGCCTCGCCAGTGGACAAGGGGCCGCTCCAGCCCCTTGGACTCTCTCCCAGCCTCTGCCCTCTTTCGGGAGCTGGGAGGCAGAGGGAGGGCACGTCAGGGTGGGCATCCCTGAGGGGCTCCCGATGGCCAAGGGCAGGAGGATCGGTGCAGTGCGAGACCTGGGCTGCGGGAAGCCGCACTGGAGCCCCTGCAGGCCAGCCTCATCCTGGGAGGGCCTCCCTGGCAGATTCATGGGAGGCGGCTCCATGCGCTTCCCCAGGCGTTTGCTTTCTCCACCCAAAGAGTTTGAAAGGCACTCTTTTTCTGGTGCCAGTCTGTGGGTAATGCCTCCTTGGGTCCCCAACTTAGTGCGGTCTTACTCCACCTCCTAAGCTCTGCCCTCCGTCCAGAAAGCTTCCAAGATGTGCATAGACTTGGAGTCGTGAGCGAGGACAGACTCAGAGCTGGGAAACGATGAAACATCATAAACATTCTAAACAGAAACATTATAGCAGCTTTATGCCATTAATTTTATATTCATTGGGATGGCTTTGTATTGTTCATATATTCAGTTTCCCACGGGTAAATCTCGATAGGTCACATTATTTACGTGCCCGTTCATGTGCTAGCCGACCCTCTCACTAGCATGTACGCTGCCTGGGGTTGGGGGCTTGGTTTTCCATAATTTTGCTCCAGCAACAGTGCCTGCCACTCACACACACTCCATACAGACTTGTCACATAGGTGTCTGCTGCTGGGAGTGTGTGGGGGGGTTTCTTTGCCTCCCCGGCCTGTGGAGAGACACAGTGGATGGAGTGATGCATGGCGGATGCTTCTGAATAAATGAAAGAGCAAATGAAAAGGAGAAAAAAAATGGGAGAATGAAGGTGTGAATGAGCGTTTGAGGTGGGGTGACCACACTCGGGCTGTTGGAGGGCTGGTCTGTCTGTAGGAAAATGCTCTTCAGCTACTGTTTGCCCAGCTCCTGCCAAGGTGGGCTCCCTGGCAGAGCACGGTGGCACCAGGGGCCTGGATCTGCTCCGAGTCAGCTTTTGTCTGTCTTGGCGAGGAGGGGAGGGTGTGGGCTTTTGCATGCTTCCTCTGGCCGTTCTGACCCTGTCCTGTCACCATCCTATCCCTTACACTGCCTGACCGTTCGCATCTGCTGACCCCTTGCTCTGCAGAGACAAGCAGAGAGAGTGTTTATGAGAGACCCTCCTTGCCATTGTGCTACTATTTTAAAAAAGAAAATAACTCTTTATTTTGGAAATAGAAAAATGGATGCTCTAATGAAGGGACCCCAGAGACGCTTTTGGGTATATTATCTCTGTCCTAATACCATACGCTTTGACAAAGGCATTTATGGTATCATGACTCAATTTTAAAAAGAAAAAAGAATTGTAGTCTTTCATAAACTACCCCAAACTGGGGTGGCAAGGAAAAGAGTCACCTTCAGTGGGAACCTACTGTGTGCCAGCTCCTGTGCTCAGCAATTTCCTTACATGGTTTCAGAAGAGGTTGAACAAGTTAGAACCACGGGTCACATCAAATCAACTTTTACTGAGTATCTACCAAGTGCGGGGGTTGTGGGGTGTATAAATATTCCACAGGCCTTGTTCTTGAAATATATGTTGTTGGTCAGATAAGTTGTGAACATGGGGAAAGTTAAATAGTGGGGCAAGTTTAAGATATTTTAAGTCAGCAATAGAAAGCAAGGGGCATAGGATTTTTGGAGCTGTAAGAGATAGTCTAGCCTATCCCCTCCTCTCTGACCCTTGTCAACAGCTAGAGAACGGAAGCAGGGTAGGGGACAAGGGGAGCCACAGCCTGCCCAAGGCTTTGCAAATGGTCATTGGCATAGCTGGCAGCAGAGCCCAGGCCTCCAGATCCCATTGCTTGTGTCTTGAAACGTCCTCAGGTAACTACCGAGTGAACCCCCACCCCAGACAGTTCAGGGTAACGTGCTCCAAGCAGGGGCAGTTGCTTTAGACTGGAGTGGGGGAGGTCAGGGCAAGATTCAGGGGTAAGATGGAAACCTTTGGTCCTGAAGGGCAGGTTGGACTCAGGAAGATTACCCAGAGCAGGAAGCGCTTTGCAGGAGGGTGGAAGGGCATCGATAGGCCCAGAGGTAGGAAATCAGAAATGTGTGTGTAGGAGTGGTGACATTATTGTCCCCAGCTCTGGCCACTGGGAGCCTGGGAACCGACCTCCATGCTTCCTACTTCCAAACTGTGGGTTCTGTCCCTCCTCTCTGACCCTTGTCACCACTCAGCTGCTGTCCCTCACTCATCTCTCTACTGCCATTTCTGTTCCACCTTTGATACTGCAAAGGGCCCCTTTCCTAAAGCAGGGCTCTCATCCTGCTAAAAGCTGCTCAAGAATCCCATTATTTGCCAGATGACATACAGCTGGAGGTGTGGTCCTGTCGCGCCTCACCTCGCTTGCTGCTTCTCGGCCCGTGACTTGGAGGACTGCAGGCTTTCACACAGTCTGTCACCTCTGCTGGGGACCCCGTCTCCCACTCCTTAATGCCAGTCAACCCACCTGCCTTCCCGTCTTGCTTTTGACCAGGACTTACTGAATCCGTAATGAACTGCATGTCCCCTTCTCTCTCCCCCCCAGGTCCTGGTTTCCTCCTCCGTGCACCCCTGGCCCTCTACTTTAATTATTTGGACACTTCTGGCTTTTCCATTAGCTTGACCTCATTTCTGGAAGTGATTTTCTTTTATTCGCCTTCACATCACTAGTACCTACTGCTTTGGCTCTGCATAGATAGATGCCCTCTTTGTGACTTGTTGAAAACAAGTGAAATAAATTAAGTCCTGAGACAGAGGCTGAATATCAATGAGTGTCATTCTAGCAGAATGCCCTTGGGGATCTTATAAAAAGTTCCCATTCTGGGCCCATCCTCTTACATGGGGATAGGAGTGGGCCTGGACATTTTTATTGTTATTTTGTTTAAATAATAAGCTCCCCCAGGAGTTCTGGGCATCCTGCTTGTCACCAGCCTATATGCCACAACAAACACGCCCTGGGCATTAGCTCAGACTTCCTCCAGTGCCTTTGAGAGAGGAACTCAACTGAATTCTTTGGTTCAACATCGTCAGGGAATGAATCATCTGGATTTGAAGTGTGTTCCATTCTAAGGATCTCTGTCTCAGTTCTGGAAGTTTCCCTTTCTCACTGATCTCGCTTTCCTCTCCCCTGACTCCAGGCTGTTTGCCGTCAAATGCGGGGGCTGCTTCGAGGCCATCGCGCCCAACGAGTTTGTTATGCGGGCCCAGAAGAGCGTGTACCACCTGGGCTGCTTCTGCTGCTGTGTCTGCGAGCGGCAGCTCCAGAAGGGGGACGAGTTCGTCCTGAAGGAGGGGCAGCTGCTCTGCAAAGGGGACTACGAGAAGGAGCGCGAGCTGCTCAGCCTGGTGAGCCCAGCGGCGTCAGACTCCGGTGAGTGCCGTCCAGCAGGCAGGGGCTGCGGGGGGCTGGGCGGGGGTGTGGAGCCGGGTGGCAGTGGGCTAGCCACCCGCTCCTAGCTCCAGGCAGGGCAGCTCCTTGCCTTCCAGGAAGCTTCTCTGTACGCTCAGGGCAATCTCTCATCAGCCAGGAATTTCCCCGGTGCTGCTGTGTAACAGATCGCCCCCCCAGCTCCGTGCACACAACCGCAGGTGCTGACATATCCACAAGGGTCTGGGTTAAGGGAGTGACGCTGCTTCAGGCTGAAGACTGGCAAGGAACCTGGAATCTGCTCATCTCCACCGAACGTAGCTCTAGGCTGTAGGGCAGGTCAAGCCTGCTCTGTGATTCCTTCCAGAGCCCACGCTTGCGAAGCCGCCGCTCTAGGACGTGATCTCCTGAAGGCCAGGAAGGCATCCCCTGCCATATACACACGTTTCAAGCCTCCCGCCCATATCCTGTCCGCTCATGTTTCACTGCTCAAACCCAAAGTCCAGGGAGAAGGAGGTGCCCTGCATGCCCTGCAGCCCTGCTAGGGTATAGATACGTAATACTATTCAGTGGAGCATGAACTGGAACCAGGAATTCAGTCCGCCAGCCACCGGGCTGCCCTAAGCTTTGTTTCCTCATCTGACAAGTAAAAAAGCTAGAATCTATCGAAGGCTTGGTGGGTCCCGTAAAGAAAGGAAGTAGAATATATTTGTTCCACCCACCCACTCCTTACCCTCCCTGCCTGGAGAGGGGGAAAGAGGAGATAGGAGAGGTTCAGAGATCTTACAGAGCACAAAGCCAGAGAAATTCAGTTAAAGTTGTCCCAGGCCAGCACGGAATGCCTCCACAGGGCAGTGTTTGTCTCAGGCCTTCTCCCTTTCCCCCAAGAATCTGCGAGATCCAGTGAGGTGACATCCATGAGACTTACCAGTTCTGGCCATGGCCAATTCCAGGGGAGTTCCAAACCCCTCAGTCCGGCTTACCAGGCCCTCTGCAATCTCCCTGTGCCCATGTCTTCAGCCGCCCGGGAGCCCCCGACCCCTCCCACACTTGGCTCAGCCTTGTTGGACTCCAGGGCGTGCTGGCGTCTCCCGCTGACTCCACGTCTTAAACATTTATTCCCTCACTGTCTCCCTCTAGCTCTTGGGTTAACATATCCTTTAAGCTTCTCCCCAGGGGCTGCTTTATTGAGAAAGACTTGTTCCCTCGTGCTGGGCGACTTAACCTTAACTTCTGCCACATGGATCCCACTTTATTATGGTTGCTTATTTGGTTGTTTGTTGTTTTGGCCAGAGAACTAAGCCCGTGAGGGACAGTCTGTATCCTTTTACCGGCATCCCAGGGCTTAGCACACGCCTGGCATGCCAAGGGCGCTTGATGGAATCTTTATTAAAGAATGAATGACCCAGGAAACATGATTCTGGAGCAGGAGAGCTTTGAAGACGGGTAGGTGGCCTCGCCCTGGCTGTACCATGTGTATTTATGTGGCTTTGGACAACTTTCTGAACCTCTCTAAGCCTCAATTTCTACAACTGTAAATTAGTGATAATTGTGCCTCTCTAGTGGTTTATTTGGGGGAGCAGAAGAGATTGTGCATATTAGAAGCTTGGTGTTCAGTAACGCTGGAGCTTAACAAGTAGCTGCTGGTGTCGCCGTTTCCACAGCCCTTGGGATTTGCCTCCTTTAACTCCCGGTCAGTCCGTCCTGCTGGACCCTGCCTGCAGGCTTACGCAAGCTGTAAGCACCTGTCGGGCTTGCTGGGCTTACCGTTTCCTGGATTTGTCTTGAGGGAAATTTCTCCTTGGCAAGAACATTGTCACTGACATGTGGACTATCTCCTTCTCCTTCCGGGGTCATTGGGCCCATTCTAAACCAAGCTTACGGCCTCTGGTTGGCCTCAGAAGGTCCGCTTACCTAGTCTGTCCCTTTAGGTGTCTTGCTGTGCCCACCCACTTAAGCCTCCTTCCCAGAATTATTGCAAAATCTCCAAATTCCCAACGGGCTTAGGTGCTATGGTGATCGGAATGCCAGCGTGACCTTAAAACGACAGGCATACCCAGAGGGACATAGCATTCTTACTCACATGGAAGTAAATGCTATGGTTCGGCCTTTCTCGGTACATGGCTGTGTGGGGCTTGATTACCCACTTATCCAATTGGCCCCTGAGTTAAAGACTTACAGGTTTTAATGGACTACAAACTTAGCAGGAGGCATTAATGTACTGGCCCCATCCTCCCCATGCAAAGACAAGAAAAAACTGGAGCTAAACAGCATTAACAGAAATATGTTCAGAGCAAGGCAATTGTGGCAGGCCCACTTTTCTGCCCACATTTTCAGCAGTATGTTCAGTTCTGAGCACCTCTTTTTGAGGCTGATGTTGACAAAGTGGAGCTTTCTGGTTTATTCGTTTATGCATTCATTCAGTAGATGTATTTTAAGGGCTGGCTTTATGCCAGGGATGGAGTCATGATATGAATGACAAGGATGGTGTGGGACTGAGGAGGTCTCAAAACCATGTCAGATTAAGGAATCATAGATATTTAGGCTAGAAAAGGAAACACTAAATGAGGATGTAAACATTGCCTTCAAAGGGTTCGATCAGACCTGTTTTTCTTCTAACTTCAGAGAGCAGACTTAGAATCCATTCAGTTACTTAACAAAACTGTTGGGTACTTTACACTGTAGGTAGAAAGGTGACGGCAAGCACTTTCCACTCAACGGAGGGAATGTCACAGTGTCACTCCAAGTCCCAGAGCTAACAAAGAGTGACACTTCTCAGGAGGTAGAACCTCCCTTGCTGAAACCAATATTGGCGAGGTGGGAGGGGATGACGATTTTAAAAGACGTCTTTTGTCCCTTTCAGTTCTAAAAGTCTTGCACTGTTTTCGCAGCTTTGAGTGAGATGACGTGAGAGTCTCAACCAGAATCAAATATATTGCTTGTACTGCTCGTGCACCTTTTGGTAATTATGCAAATGTTGCCTGCCTTGCATCATAAAATTTTGTGTGCCAAAGCCTGCCTTAGTAGTTAGAGGACAAGCTTCTAGAGGAAGAGCTTTGGCTTCTAATTCCTTTGTTCTCTTAACAAAGCTTAGCGTGACACCAAGAGGAGACTAAGCGATCAGTAAGTACCTAATGAGTTGAATCCAATCTTCAAGGGAAGAAGTCCACCTCATATCAGGGGCTTACAGAGAACAAACGATTTTAGGATAGGTTCCAGTACAGATACACTTTCTCCTCTCATTTCTCTCCTGGGCGGTTTACATAGCATAGGTGCTTGGTAAATATTTGCCGAGTGGATGATCGAATGACCTGTCATCTTTAACGTTTTCATCAATGACTTAGATGAAGACCCAGAAGGCAGGTTTATTCGATTTGCAGGTGACACAAACCTGACAGGGGAACACTGGTGTGGCCGCCGATCTGCTCAATGTTCAGAAAGATTTTGACGAGCTCACGGACTGGCACAAAGTCAGCAAGATGACATCTAGCCGCTGGGTTCCAAAATTCCATAGTGTTTAGATGGAATGGGGCCTGTTTTGATGGCATTTCACATGGGGTTTTAGTTGGTCGTAAAGTCAAGAGGGGCAAAAAGGAATGTTGCGCTAGTAGGACTAGAACACCCCTGACGCTCTGCTGTATCCCATTTTTTTTTTTTTCACATTGGTCAGAGCGCATTTGGGATATTTGGGCTCATTTTAAATGTTGCATTTTAGGAGGTCACTGACAGACTAGAGAGTTTGGGGAGAGGGATTAGCTTGTTAAATGATGAATAGCTGAAGAACCTCAGTATATTTAACTTTGTAAAAATAATGCTAAAGGAGATACAAGGAGTCACACCCAAGGGTGCAGACTCATGTACCAGGGGCAAAATGATAGCTTTGGGTGCAATACCAGCTCGAACTGTGTCCAGCCAAGGTGCCGACTCGGCCCCCTTCCTGGAAACATTTTCATTCTTGCTGGTGGAAGACCGGGCCAGGGACCTCTAGGGCTGCTTCAGTCTAGGATTCCAGAATCTAAGGTTTTATGATGCTGACTATTCCAACTTACACAAGAGCATGTGACACATTTACAACTATATGGGACACCAAATGTAGGAGATACTCAGAGGCTAGATTTCTTTTCTGGTGAGGCCGGAAAAGCCTCTTGTGTCCTGATTCCTGCTTTGCCAGGAGCCTCAAACTGCTTCTCAAGAAGAGGAAAGGAATTTGTAGCTGGAGTCAGACTGCTCTCTTTGGGTTTACTGGGCTGCTCAGATGCCCAGGGTGTCCAGGAGAGACCTGGTGACATTTATTCCTGCCTTCTTCTCTTTGGCCAGGGAGTCCCAAGCTCTTGCATGTGGTAGGTGCATTAGAGGCTGTCGGGTCAGATGCCTCCAGAAGCCCACGCAGCTGCTGTTTGAATGTCTCTGATCCTGGGGAGCTCCTGAGCGCACGCTCTGTCAGAATTGCTGCACTGAGCCCCACTGTCTGTCTCCATGTATGACCTCGGCCTCAGCCTTGACTCTAGTTTCTCAATGTTAAGTCAGTCTCCCCGATGTGTGGCAGCCTTTGGAGGTGAAGACGGAGATGCTCATACTCCCGGGGTCCTCTCTTCTCCTCTTCAACTGCTCCCCAGTCTTCCAACTGTCCCTTAGCAGAGGCTCTGTGCTGTATCTGCAAAAAACTATACTCCCTTGAGAATGTGCCACCCAAGAAGGGGATAAAATCTTCCACGTGTGGTCTGGTCTTGCATAGTGGTATTGCTATGACATGCCCTGGACCTCTTATGCTATTGATGTGACGCACGACTTATTATTTTTTTGACCTGGGGTTGGGGTGGAGGCTCGGGGGCTGACTGGAGGTGACTGTGGTTCCTGGCTGGTCTAGGTTGCATTTCCTAACTTTCTACCTCTTATTGCCACATTTCCTTTAATATCAGGAATCATCTGAGAGTGTCTTGTGCAGCTATTTTTAAAAACTTTTAAAATTTTGAAATAAACTTATGGACACCCACACTGTATCAGGCTCTGTGCTAAATGCTGTGTTTTAGTTTCAGAAAAAGAAGGGCAGAGGATTTAGTAAATACTGAACAACTCAGTTCAGGAAAACATCTTCAAGTCAACCTCCTAAGGTCAGGGGAATTTAGGAATATAAAGGGGCTGAGAGCTGGGGAAAAGGACGAAGCCCGGAGATGAGTGTTGTCATTCTTTAAGAAACAAAGGGGTGAGTCATTTCAAAACAAACCTTGAGTTTGTATTAAAATACTCTGATATTGTAGTTGTTAAGAAATATACTTAAATCATATTTTGTTTTCCTATAAAGCAGTGTTTTCAAAATATTCTCCTCTGTAACAGCATTTTCTAGAAAATTTTAAGTATAGCTCAGTAAAAGATGCATTTTGTATCATGACCTACTATACACATTCGTATGTGTGTGTATGAAATGAGAGTTTCATTCAGCACTTCCATCAGCTCTCTGCTTTCCTACGGGGCACTTCCTGTTCTATTTATTTTTTAACTCTTATCTTAGCTCACTCTTTTAATGTCATAACCCCTTGATGGATCATGGCCTGAAATCCGAAGAATACTGCTTCAAAGGGCAATTACTTACAAACCTATCCCTAGGCTTTGGAATTGGTAGGAATTCCTCAAATTTCAAGCCAATAACTATGTTTAAATCTTCTACATGTACCCATACGTGTCAGGTGCTGAAATGAGAGCAGAGACACGGACGATATCATCTGGCCCCCAAGACTTGGCATAGCGCCCTGCATAGAGTAAACTCACAATAACTGTTATCTGTTTTTATTGTGGTTTTTATTATAAAAGAAACATGAAAAGCACACATATTTATATCATCCCTAGCACAGAGGTCTTCATGGATATTTTTTGGTTTATCAGTCTGGCATCTCTGGGTAGCAGGCAAGAGGCAATTATAATTGCCTGAGCCATCCAGGTTGTTTCCAGAATCAGGTTTGAAATTGACTACCAGCATTATTTGTTGCCCGCAGTCTGAGGCTCAGGGCTTCCTTTCTGCTCTAAACCTATGTCTTCTAGTGTGTTTGTTTTGTCTTCATATATAGATGGAGAAATAAGGACACAGGATACTCGAGTCAGGGATAAGCCAGAATAAGAACTTAATTCTACCAATTACTGAGTCAGGACACTTGATACTCAGCCTTTGCTATAATTGTGAGTTAGGCAGAATTTATCTTTGGTGCTTGAAAAATTACAGGCAATGTACAGATTCAGACAATGCCTTGTCTCTTTTCCATGACTGTAATTTAATTTTGCATATGTGCTCACACTTAATAATTTTGATGAAAACCACATCTTAAAACCAGTGTGATAGCTTTAGAGCATATTTAATCTTAATAGTGTGCTGTGTGCATTCATTTCTCTTGCACAATCCCTGTAAGAAAAAAATGGGCCAAATGGACAATCGATCACTGTGACTTTTGCATGATGCCGATGATGTTAATAATTATCCAGCTCTCCCTCGGCGTAAATCATTGCCTTAAGCGCTGCACAGGAATCAGCTAACTTCGTCAAGCTGATGTGGAAGGCAATGTTATGATCATTCCCATTCTACAGAGCAGGAAAGTGAGCATGGAAAAATTAGCAATTTGCTTGAGGTCCTACAGCAGTCATTGAAAGGGCCAGAACTCAAACTCGGTCCAGCTCCAGAGCCCACATGGTTAAGCACTGTTCTGGGTTCCCTAGTGGATAAAAATGTGCATGTGTATTAAAACAGACCTCACGTTTTGTTCTCATGTTTCCCTGACACTCTCTCTGGCCGGCTAAGTCACTGCCAGGTACTCAGGAGGGCTTCCTACCTGAGGGACCCCAACTGATGATTTTTTTCACATGTAATTAAAGCAATGACAACAAGGTGATTTGAACTGAGCTTATACTTCCTTTCAAATCCGTTGCGAGCTCACCTCTGTCCTAACCTCCAGATCTTCCTTAATCATGAATCACTGTCACTGTGTGCTTCTCACGGGCATCTCCTTTAAGGAAGTAGGAAGCTTTCAAGGAACCGAAGACAACGTGGCACATGAATGTGGAGGTACTTTAAAAGTGCACATAAGGGACTGTTGTTGTTTTGTGTTATTACAGTTACTCAACCACTTTCTATTCTGTTCCTGTGGTTATTTGATAGTAGTAGGAAAAATGAATTGATCTCCTTGTCCAGATGAAAGTCATCAGCTGTGCAGCCCACAACCCTCATTAATTAAATGAATGGAAGTACAACAGTGTAGTAGATGAGCACACATCACAACTTCTCACAGGCTTCCAGAGACCGATCTGCAATGTCCTACCGTCTGTCATAACCCTACTATCAGGAGAAACACACTCATTTGTTTTTTCAGTGGCGGTAAGACATGGTGTCTCTGTTCAGTCATCTTTATATTAGGTCCCTTTTGGATACAGTGGCAGGACTTGGCAGTATGACTGGTGAATGTGAGGAGTGTAGTCTCTGGCCGTGCAGAGCCGACCCCTGAGTCTGACCTTTCATTACCTGAGCAAAATGGCCACAGACTCAGTTTCCTTTACTGTCGAGTAGTAAATGTGGGGGAGGAGGTGCAGGGGAGACACTTTTTCTTGCCCTGACATTCCAGCCAAGCCCATCAACTTTTAGATTTCCAATCAAGAGGTTTCACGATGGACCTGAAGGTGCTTCCGACAGTATACTGAGCGAAAGGAGGAATCACCTCCAGTATTTCTCTGAGCCACGGCATCGGCGATGTAGAAGGAATCCCAAGTCCAGTTTACTAAGCGCTGGTGGCAAAGCAGGTGCGGCTTCCTCTGAGAAGCAATACTCTTGGGTATTTTTCGGTTGTAGGAGCATGTGGAAAAGTGCGTAACTGAAGAACCATTTGGATTCTTAGCGGTCCAGATCCAGGCTTACATGCTGGGATGCAGAGGCATGGTTGTTTTTTCTTGGTAATTCTGAGCAGGGATTCTGAGTTGCATGTCTGTGGGTGCACCAGGTGGGATGGGTGCATCAGGCTGCTGTCCAGGATAAGTGTCCAGGCATTGCTTCTTAGGACCCCATCAGGGTACCAAAGCAGCAGTAGGACCAGCTGAGCATCGGTTCCACCTGTAGGAATTAGCTGAGCACCTGCACTGGGCCAGGACTGCATCTGGGCAGTGGGGGAACATCTAGAAATACATGAGATTTGACTACTGAGACAATATTTTTGAGTGCCGATGACGTAGCAGGCCTAGTGTGGGCGTGGCTTCAGAACTCTGCTGTCATATGAGCTCATGTTTTAGTGGAGGGCGACAGTCAATAACCAGATCCGTAGGTGAACAAGAGTATACGCTCAAATGAAGGCTGCTCTACAGAGCCATCAACCTGTAAGACTTATTCTACTTCTATTTTTAAAAGTACTTCGGGCTCCTGTGGAAGGAGCCTTTAGGATTCAGTTGGTCTGGGTGCAGCCTGGGCTTTTTGTTTTTTGTTTATTTTTTCTTTTTAAGCTGCCCAGGGGAGACTGGTGCGTGGTCAAGGCTGAGAAGCCTCGTTTCAGCAGAGGGCGAAGTTCGGGGGGAAGAGCTGGGGTACCTCAGTCACCTTCTTTCCCCTTTGCAGAACTTTGATCTTGAATCAGGGAAATTCTGTTGTTAAAACAGAAGGTGGCTCTTTCCTTAGAGGAGCAGGGTTATGAGATTTAGCAAACCAAAATCCCATGAAATTTGAATTTCCAATCAACGATGAAAGATTTGTGTAAGTATGTGTCCTGCGATATAAAAATGATCATTTATCAGAAATTCAGTTGCACTGAGTATCCTGTATTCCGTTCACTGGTGGCTCCTGATACACTGAGAATCGGGTGGGGGTGGGGGCAACTGGGTGGTGTGGGTGCCGAGCTGCACGGAAGGCCGGTGGGGGGTGTACCGGCTACAGTGGACAGATGGGGAGAAGGAATTCTGTCCGGGCTGCCGCGTTCCGGTTTCCCCGGGCCAGGGCTTGGCCCCAGCCAGGCCCACAAGGCTCCCTCTGGGCCTTGGGCGAAGGAGGCAGGTGGGCCTGATCAGCCCGTGACAGCTCCCCCGGCGCTGGGGCACATCGGTTTGACCCGCACCCCTGCGCAGCCCATGTGTTTATTTCCCAGGCGGGAGCCCCAGACACTCAGTGGTGCCTGGGGTTGGGGTGCAGGGAGCAGGCTCCCAGCCGCTCATCCCCCGGGACCCATCCCGCCACACTGTCACCCGGGTTCCTCTGGGCCATGCTGTCACCAGGGACCCTGCCGCCGCGTGTCACCCGTTCCCGCTGCTCCCTGGAGGCCTAGCGGCATCAGAGGGCTGCGCAGGGCGCACTTGGCCGGCACTTTGATGAGAAAGGCTAGAGCCAGGCGGCAGGGCCATATGTGCCCATAATCTCTAAAGCCGGTGCTTCAATTAGAGCCTCCCCGAGCTCCGAGGCCCAGCCTGAGTAAACATGTGCTCTGAAAGGAGGACCCGGGTTCCAATTAAAAGTGTACTAGCATTTCCCCTTCCCTTAATTCCCACCGGGTGGGTTGCACGGTGGCGGCGGGGTCACTGTCCTGGCCGGTGACGTCAGGCACCGGGATTAGGGCCCCAGCCCCGTCGCCACCAGGAGTTAATTAAAAGCAGTGCAGCAGTCACCAGGCCCTCCCCTGGGCCAGACGAGGGCAGAGGACACAGGGCTTTCCAAGCAGGTGCTGGGGATTTGGGTGTGTGTGTGGGGGTGGGGGTGTGTGTGGGGTGGGAGAGGGCATGTTGTTGATTTTTTAGCAACTGAGATTACCTTCCTGCTCACCCCCATGCTTGCACCCGGGCACATGCTCTCAGAAGGAGACAGACAGTCCGGCCACCTGCACTGTGGTCTCCTGGTTACCATAGCCGGGGAGGCCTGCTTTGAGTTTTGCTCCGGGATTCATGCATAGGGTGCTGCGGACATCACTGCACAGTCTCGCTGCCCCCTCCTTCCTTCCTGCCCCAACCAGAGAATTCCAAGGGCATCAATAGATGGCAGCCAGATGTGAGGTTGCTTAAATAGCAGGAAAGCCACTTAACACCTCCTGGCATTGTTCAGGAGCTCTTTACAGGGCTGACTGCTCATTGCAGGCCGTTCTATCTCTGCATTCTGGCATTCGAAAAGCTTGGTTTCAATTGAATTTTTCTGTTCAGCAGAACTCGTTGAAAGTTGCCTGGAGAATGATTGATAGATTAACTTCCTGGCCTACTCTCTGTACCAGAAAGAATCAAAGAATTGAAGCCGTTATCTGAAAATTCCAGAATCATCAACAAGCAGAAAATCCTCACTCTATCATTCAAATGCAAATGGTTTTCCTGCTTGCATGAAGGGCCTGCCCAAGTCATTCCTTTTGTTTTCAGTTTGGCCTGTGTGGGGAAGACCTCGGAGCATTAGTCTCACTAAGTCAATGGCTGGCTGTTTGTTTATACCTTGCTCCGACTGATGCCAACTAAATTAAATTGAGGCCAGTTGAGCAAATGTTTTGAGGGCCTATCTGTCAGATTCTGGGTTAGATGCTAGTGATTATAAGAAGAAGGACAAACAACCTGTATTACAAGCACTTAGGGTTCTCAGTGGGTGAGAAACTTCTGTCATAAATTAATAAATTAATAAAAAGAAAACTGTAATAAAATAGAATATGCATGTATGTAATAGTAGAGATACAGAGTGCCATAGTCAAGATAAGATCAGTAATTCCTCTTAGGGTGTGTATGTATGTTTTGGGGCAGAGGGACCGGGGACTATCTGGAAAATGCTTCACAACGGACACTGACTGTGTCTCGACAGAGCAGGTCATTTTCAGGTGGCGAAAGGGCAGACGAGTATGTCGTTAGAAAGAATGGTGTAGCTTCATGTGTGCAGAGTTGCTGAAGTGGGGTTGTATCTGGGCATGGGAGGAGGGGCTGGGATGCAAGGTTCCTCTGGGGCACTGAGATCCTGGTGTTGGTAAATGGCGAGATTGATGCCCAGCAATGAAGGGCTTTGTGCATTTTACTTGGATATATTCTGATGGTTATGGGAAATCTAATCAGAAGTTTGTAAACACAGTTGCGATATTACTCAATTTGTGCTTTCAACGGAGAAGTATGGAGATTGGATTGGAATGCGGGTAATATAGCAGGCGGGGACAGGAGGCTGTAGCAGGGTTCCAGGAAGGAGATGAAGGCTTAAGCCAAGGCACAGAGCAGAAAGATTTCAGGGAATTCCTTCCTTATTTATATAATGTCCAGTGAATCCCTACCACAGGCTAGCCATCATTCTAAGCACTGGGGATGCTATGGAGAACAAAACAGGGCAAGCAGCTACCATAGAGGAGGTTAGGTTCTAGAATTAAATGACATTAAATATAGGAAGAAAAGTTGAAGTCAAGGATAACTTTGTGGTTTGTAAATGGCTTGAATGATGAAACCACAAGCAGAGACAGGAAGTTCAGAGAGATCTAGATACTGAGCTCAGTTGGGCCATGTTGAGTTTGAAGTTTTCGTGGACGATGTAGATGTGGGCATCTGATGGGACTTAGTTGAACACAGTCTGGGGTCCAAGAAGGAGCGAGGTCAAGGGTGATTTCAAGAATCACAGGAAAGCTGAGGGTTTAGAACTAGTAGTTTTCATCAGTGTCTCCACTGATGCAGTTATCTGGGTTTGCATGGCTGTGGGAAAGCAAACGAAACAGTAGAAACAAACATCAAGTAGAACAGTGGTTCTCAAACACATCCCAGGACTGGCAGTGCCAGCATCCTCTGGGAACTTGTTAGAAATGTGAATCCTTAGGCCCTTCTCAGACCTACTGAATCAGACATTCCAGCAGTCGGGGAGTCTGCTGCCCTGTAAGGTTTGAGAACTACCGAGTGGGAGCAGCCGCAGAGCCCACCAGATACGGGTCATAATGACTGTAGCCCAAACGTGAGCAGTAAGAACCTGTACTTGTTAGTGACCTTCATCTACAGAAACTGATGTAAATTTGACACTGGGACAGCTGTGAGCTGTCTGATTCCACCAAGGGACATGTGGACCCAAAGATTAATTAAGCCTTGAAGTGTTATGCCATGATTCCCAACATTTTTTTTTCACTCTAGAATAATCCTGTGACATGGTGGGGCTTCTACTGTGTCCCACCCACCTCAGATTCTGACTAATGCAGCCTTCCGTCCATATTTTTTGCTCTGTCCCCAACCACATGGTGAATGAGTGGATATGAAAGGGTGTAAGCATCAGATGGGGCTTGGAGAAAACAGCTTCTGAAATTCCTTTGAACTCTGATTCCAAGGTACAAATGATACACACAGCCATCTACAAGTCTCTTTAATATCACCCCCTCCAATGTCATTCCTTCAGGCAACACTTGAGCCTGTCCTCTGTGACCAACCTCAGACTGATCCCCCAGGGAACATAAAGGTACGGAAGATCCCGACTCAGTAGCCCAGAGGGACTTCAACACACTTGAATCTGTCAGCAACCAATACATTATTGTCTGTGAATAAACTGACAGTGATTTTATAATGTGTATTCTTAGTGTTTAAATTATTTTACAGAAGAGAGAGATTGATGAGAACAGGGGTAGTCAGTGATTTTATTAATATGTGGTGTTGAAAACAAAGGCTTTGGGATGATGGACAGCTGGATTTAATTTCCAGGTCTTTCCACCTGTGAGCTGGTGGCCTTGGCTAAGCTTTGGAGCTTCCCTTCCCTCTCTTATAAAATTGGCTGTGGTGAGGCTTGTACAGGATGATATACGTAGTGTTTATCACGGTGACTGGCACAAAGTAAGTGCTCAGTAAAGAGAATTCACTATTATACATAAGCATCAGGGACTTCGGCTGGTCCTGTCAATGTCCTTTCCACACACTGGTGAAGGAGAGAGGAAAGCCAAGCTGGTGACACTCCAAGGACAGCGTCCTAACTCACCACAGTGTCCTCTGCTTATGCCTAAGAAGCTGGGTGTGAGGCTGTGACAGTGCGGCAGGGACCGCAGCTGGCTTCCCGAGCTAACAGCTGGGATGAGACGAGAGGGAATTCAGGTGCTTGAAGGAGGGACAAAGGACACCAGACACAATCTCTGCAAAGTGGAACGCGTCCTGCAGGAATGTGACATTGATTCTGGCACTTTCTACAAGAATTTGTTTCAGTTTATGTGTATGGGGCAGTTTATTTCAGATTGTGTTTATTTATTTAGGGATGAGCTCAGTTGGGCCATGTTGAGTTTGAAGTTTTTGTGGACTTTTAGGGAGCTTGTCACCTTTGCAGAAGTATGCAACTTCCCAAAAGAAGACGAAGCAATGACCCCAGGTGCCTCCTCCCCTGAAAAAAGCTCCAGGAAGTGTTCACTGCGCACTACTCCTCTGCTAGTGCCTCACAGCTCTTCGGGATGCTGTGAGCCTGTTCCACATTATATGTAAGAAAGACCCAGGGGGACCTGGTCTTCCCTTCAAGAGGCTGGTAGAACCACACGCTTGCATTTTCTGGCAGTTTTACTAGGTTGAGCAAAGGAATAGAAATACCTCCCTCTCTTTGATGAACCCTGGGTCTTTGAACCTGGACATGTAATTCCCAATGAGAAGGGCTCAGGCCAGGGCTGTGCTTCTCTGCCGAGATGTCAGAGCTCCCATGGGCCTCTCCATGCCCTCATCTGAGGCCCCTGCTGCACCAGCACAGGGTATACGTAGCTTCCCCTACACCGTGTTCCATAGACGTTGGTTTTACAGGGCCCTCCCCAAGCCTATTCATTTTCTTTGACCTTGGATATGCCCAAGGGTCGGTGGGACAACAGAAAGATGATTTTCCTTCTCCTCGTCTAAGAGATGCCTCTTAAGAGCGCTTTGTCAGATCCACAACATACTGGCTTCAGTCACCGTGTGGCTCTCCCTCCATTTGGGCAGTCTATGTAGGCAAACTTCCAGTCAGATTTGTGATCTCTAAGATTCTAGTAAGTTGGGAGAAACTTGTACTAGGAACTGAGGGGCTAGAACTCTCAGGGTACACGCTTTAAAATTTATCATTTTCCGAACAAGTAAAAATGCCTCTTGTGTCATTTTTAGTAGGGAGAAAAGGATTATTTAGATATAATTACAGTAACTATAATTTTGCACCAAATGTAAGTTCACAGAACCCAACTAACCAGAACTCTCAGTGAGGTAGAATATGTCATTTGAAGTCTGCCTTTAGGATAAATAAGGAATTAATCTAAATATAGGTTCATATTAAAGATTTATTTCCAGCAACACCTTTGAGAAAGTGACCTCCTGTGCTTTCCGCCTGTGCAGTTGTATAAAGCAATTGCTTAGGTTTCAACCTGTACCCTTTAGGACTTCCTGAAAGATCAAGGACCATACAAAAAAAAAGACTAATTATGTCTGCAAACTCTACTTAGTGAACCAGAAGGAACAGAATAATCTACTTTAGAAAACTTCTTATCAGCAAATGTAAAGAGTGCTGTTGCTCAACCCTCTAGATTGACGGTGCAGAGCTCACAGGAATAGCCCTTTCCACGACATCGTCCCTGGGGTTCCTGCCAAAAATGCATAACGTGAAACAGATAACGAGGAAACATCAGACGAACCTAAATTGGTAGACATCCTACCCAATCACTGACAGAAGTGAAGGCTCACGAAAGTAAACAGTGGTTGTCCCAGGAGAAGATTAAGGAGACACAGCACCTAATTGCAGTGTGGATTCCTGGGTTTGATTTTGGACCAGAAGGACCCCAGAGGGGCAATTAGCAAAATTTGAGGAAGATCTGAATTTGTATTGTACTAATGTCCATTTGTAATTTTGACAGTTGTGCTGTGGTGATGGCTATGTACTATGTTATGGCTGTGTACCATGGGTATCCCTAAGAATGTCATTATTCTTAGGAAATGCTGAAGTGTGTAGAGAAGGGAGAAAAAGAACAGCCCATTCCTCAGGCAGTGGTTCAGTTAAGCTTTACCCTGAGTTGTTCACCTCAACAGGAGCTTGAATCAGAATTGTCCAGGGCTTTCTCCTCCCACCACCCATGATGGCACTTGGTGTAGGAAAAGCCCAGAGTTTGGGAGCCTGGACTGGGGCTGCCGCTAGCTGTGTGGTCCCGGACGAGCTCCTTCAGCTCTCTGCGACTCAGTTTCCTCACCAGCTCTGTGAAGTCGCCACATGTATTGGACCCGGACATGTAATTCCCAATGGGAAGGGCTCAAGCCCTTGGACATTCTCCAAGTTCCTACATGTTTTGATGCTGTCCTGACTCTCAGCACGTTCCACCAAGGGGCAGCTGGAAGGGCAACTCATCATTCTATGTTTGTGTGATGATTTGTGGACAATGTGACAGGACAGTGAGAAGCCTATTGGTTCCACTCCTCTCAGCCCATGCAGGGAATTATTGTGTTACAAGTGGGGCTGGTCCCACCACCAGGAAAAGTGGAACTTAAGAAGTTCATGGGAGAATGTTAAGACTTTGATTGCTGTCTAGACAGCAAATGGCTGGGAAAGGGGGTTTCTTAGGTATTGCCTAAGTGACAATTTTGTTATCTCCCTTCTTAGCTACCCACGTTAAGTCATGATAGCAAAACTAGAGAAAATCATTATGAGCATAAGTTCAGAGGTTTCTATCAACCATCATGAGCACCTTCCCAGAAGTCTGTCACCCTTTTTCAGCATGAGCACCTATAGGCATTTGGGCGAGACAGCTTGTGATTTCGCATCTATGGCCTCCATCCACTAAATGCTGTATTTCATATTCTAAGACTTGATTGGTTATGTTTTGACATATCCTAAGTTGGGATGTGACTCACAATTGATGTGATGAGAAAGCATTGTATCAAAGGTCAGTTGGTCATATTTTCAAACTTCTTGGTGGTTTGCAAAAGAATGGCACGTTTAATAATTAAAACCATCTTATATTTGATGAAATATGGTAGATAATTTCCAGGGCAGGTTGTAGAGATCATTTCAATTTTAACTCTTCCTAGAGGTGTTACCCATGTGGCAATGACTGGCCTTTTTAATTGTTTGGTCTGTATATGACACAGCAGTGCAAATATGGAGACAAATTGAAGAGAAACTCTACAAGCAAAAATAATAAGCTAATCTCTCTTCTGTCCTTGAAATAGATTTCCATTGGAATCTTTTCTGGCCTCTAGCTTTTGTCTGTGGTCTTTTGGCTCTGGCCATGGTGCTGACTGCTCATAGGCCTTTAGTACTGCCTTTCAGTGACTCTTGTACTTAAAATATAAATCCCTGGTAAACAATTGCCATGTCTCATTACCTAACTGCTACTCTGGTATAAACCTTCAAAGGTAGTTCAAGGAAAATAACAAAGGAAAGTGATTCGAGCCAACTTAGGTTTCCGTGTGGCTGGTGAGATGGATTGTCTGGAGATGCTTACCTGGCAAATGATGGGACAGCTGCCAAGTCTGTGAAATCCCTTGTCAAGCTTGAGAACGGTATCAGCCAGCGGCCAACCAGGAGGGCAGAAACAGCTGTCAATATTTAAAACAGGGCTTGATACAGAGAATTTATTACACGGCGATGAGATTGTGGACATGCAAATAGATGGGGATGGTGAGGCAACCTACAATCTTGCAAAAGAGGGGAGCTGCAGAGTGACAGGTGATGTAACTCCTGCGGACATCCGGTGTAAGCTGACACTGCAGTGGGCCTCCCAGGTGTGACATGAAGCTTTGGAGGAGATGCAGCAGCTGCCAGAGACCCTGCCCAGGGCAGAGGGAGGTCAAGGAAACACCTTGGTTTCTCCGTTTCTTCTGACTTCCTTGTAAACACCTCCCACTGGCTGAGCCTGCACAGATGCCACTGCCAACAAGCGTCAGTCCCCGGGGATGCAGAGGAGACAAAGGAAAGGGTGCAAAGGAATGACACTTAAACTATGAAACCCACAGAAGAGACGAAGAAGGAAATTAGAGGCATTTAAAGCGGTGGAAAGAAAATTGAAGTCATTTTTTTCATGAAGGTGGGTATTTTTGCACTGAGTTTCTTTTGCATTGAAGAGAGGCAGGTATCTTGACCCCTAGAGGGATGGAGAGGGGTATAAAAGCATAGAAGAAAGCCCCGAACTGGAGACATAAGGGATAGGGGCCAGGACTCTACTCCGGTCTCTGACGCTGACTGGCTATGGCTTTCCATCTACAGAGAGCAGCTCCCTGTCGTGGCCTAGGTGCCTTAACACGGTCTGGCACCTGTCTTCCACCACCATCCTCTTTCCTCTTCACCGACGTGGCCCTAATGGCTGAGCACACACAGGACATTCTGCCCCGAGCTAGTCACTTGGCTTGCTCTTTCTTGTCACCTTCAAATGTCACCTTCTCAGTGGGGTCTTCCCTAGCCACTCGATCTAAAAATGCACCCTTAACCATGGATTTCTCCATCACAGTCATCCTGTTTTAAATCTCTGCTTATTGCTTTTCATGATTTAAATTCTAAAATGATCTCATTTGTTTTTATTTGCTATGTTTTCCCCAAAGAAATGTGAGTTCCGCAAGTGTGAGGGGTCTTATCTATTTTATTCAACATGTATTCCCAGAACTTGAAAAAACAGCGGCTGCAACATTATGTACCCCGTTGCTAAAGGGGGAACAAAAGAATCTCCTTTAATGGTATTGCCTTCTGTTTGCATGACTGTCTCCCTAGTTTGACACAAAAAGGTTTTTTTTTCCCCTCATCTTCCTTTCTGTCTTAACAAAAAGAAAAACATTTTATTTGGCCATTTCTTGTGTTACTATGTTGGATAGGGTAATATTATATTATTTTGTGATTCTGTAGTTGTCAAAGTCTGCTAACCTGTCGTCTCCTACATTTGACTGTAAATTCTTTGAGCCAGGACTCTGTTTTGTTCATGGCGTATACTAAGTACTTTGTAAATTAAATATTTGTCAAACAGAGAGTAGAATGGTGGTTACCAGAGGCTGGGGAGTGGGGGAATTGGGGATATGTCATTTAAGGGTATAAACTGGGAACCAGTAAATAAGTAAGTTCTGGAGAGCTAAGGCATAGTACAGTGATTATGTCAATAATACTGTATTATAAATTTCAAAGTTGCTAACAGACTAAAGTTTAATTGTTCCCACCACAGAAAAGAAATGACAATTATGTGACATGCATATTGAAAAATATTCCTGAAGATAAAGCATCTATAAAACTAAGAAACTATACAACTAAGAACTGCACTGGGAGAATAGAATTCAGCTTTACAGAAGTTGCATCCATGCACAACTCTTTAAGTGCACATCCATTATATCAAACAAGACATACGGTATAAAGAGAAGCTATATCGGGTAGAACCCGATAGCAAGGTTAAACTGCAGCTGCTGTTATCATCCACTGGTCACTTGCATTTTCCCAACGTCCAGCAAGGTATTTCCCCATTGTCAAGCTTCCTGATAACGTCTTGCTCCAGATATCATTGGCATCAGTGGAGATGAAACAGCTGCCTTCAAGGGAGGACTTGGTATAGGACATTAAGCTAAATGACACATTTGATGATGTGTGTGTTTTGTGAGAGGTGCATAGCTTTGAGTCATCTGGCCTTGCAAGCAGAAGGGACTGCTCAGCACTTTGCCTCAATCCTGGAAGAGGTGAGAATGAACAAGGAGAAGAGAGCACCTTGACATGAGGGCGAGGGAGATACGGATGATGCTGCAGAGCCCTCCCAGGGGCTCGCCGCTCCTACCAGCTCAGGTGCCCAGGGCTTTGGAGCTCAGTGGCCATCTCACTGACAGAAAGGGAGAGCTGACCCCAGGTGGGTGGTGCATCCCAAGGGCCACCCCTGTTCATGTCAATCTTAGGTCACTGCATGTTCATTCCTTACCTTTTCCTCCACTCCCACCATGTTAAAGGGGAAAACATGACTTTAAAAAGCATGTTTTACTAGCCCATAATTATCCACAACAGCAGGAATCACTCTGAGGATTTGGAGTGGTTGAAGAGGTTTGAAGGCCTGTGTTGACTGAAAGTAAAGATGTGTCCTGGAGAAAGTGACGTCACCGGGATGGCAATGTAGGTCAGTCCTGACTTCACTCCCCTTCACAGAAACAACTAACATGTATTCAAGAACAAGGTACCACTGGGAAAAATGTAGAGCCTGGGGGTGAGGTCGAGGCACCCCCAGAACCTCAGAGACCAAGACAGACTGCAGGAGAGGGTGAAGCACGTAGGTGCATGTCTGCATCGCCCTCCCCCAGGAGAGCACAGCTCCACATGGAGAGGCCTCCCTGGAGCCTCAAGTCCTCCAGTGGGAAAAGAGATCGGGGTGACGACCAGCCTCCCAGCACTGTGGGTCTCTTTGTGGGAGCCCCTACTCTGGTCTTGCACCGCAGGGTTTGCAGGGGGACCGGTGGGGCCCAGCCACGGCAAATCTGCTGCGATGGAGGAGCGCGGACATCTCTGCAGACTGAGTTCGTGCCTGCAGAGCACAAGTCTCCCGTGGTGGTTTCGCTCATCTGTGGGACCAAATCAGGGGGACACGTTGACCAGCAAGCTCAGGGGGGTGCAGATCTGCCTGACTTAGATCCTCAGATGAGGAGTTTTGTAGGCCCTAGAACCCAGTTTGCCCATGCCTAGGCAAGGCGCTGAATGGCAGTCCCGGCTGCTAGGCAGAGTGTTTGGCGGCCCTATCCCACCAGATGGGCTGGTGACAGTTCCTGGAGGTGTGAGGCCAGCAGAGCCGGAGCTGAGAGTTGGGGCGGGCAGAGCTACTAGACCCCGAGCAAAGTGAGTACCGGGTGTGGAGGCTTACCGAGCGACACGCAGGCGGGGAGATTACTTCACAGCCAAGGCCGAGGGTAGCTCCTGGTCCCTTGCAATGCAAGAACCTGTTTGGGAGACTGAGAAAGTAGCCTGGAGCAGCCTTCCTCCTCCTGCCCAGGCAAGTAGGCCGAGACACAGCCCAGCTGCGCGGAGACTCTCTCCTGGCCCATCAGACCGGGATGCATGACAACGCCCTGAAGCTCTGCAGCCCTGAAGCTCTGCAGCCCTGAAGCTCTGCAAGCTCTGCGCTTGAGCGGAGAGAGAAGGGAAGAAGATCGGCCAGGTGGCAGAGCAGAGCCAGTGGCCCTGTCTGGCCGGGAAACTTGGGGTCTGGGTCAGCTTGAGTTAAGACAACAGAGAGATTTACTAGTTTTAGAGCCGTGCTCCTGCTGAGCCTGCACAGGGAGTCTAATTTGTAGTCCTGTTTATTGCTGAATGCAGCCTGCAGTCTGTCTGACCAGGAAACCTGACCAAAGCACACACCCAATCAACGGCCCTGCACACAGTGGCACTTGAACAGAGAGCAGAGCCCATGGCTTCCCTGTCTGCAGAGTAAAATCGATGGCCTCACTTGACCAGAGAATTCGGTGTGCGCTCAGGCCTGATTTGGGCCCCCAAACAATAAGCTGTACAGGTCCTGGTCCTTGGCCTGCTGCTCTGCCAGCTCAGGGTAGCTAATTCATAGCCCCATGTGAATATGGTATCATGTGGTAAGCCTGACCAGAGAACTCAGGCCACTGCAGAGCCCACCCTGAAGCCTCACTTGGGTAGGGATCCAGGCCAGCAGTCCCTTCCAGCTGTGCTCAGCCAGTGGAACATCCCCCATTCCTGTCTTCAGAATCTAAACAGTTGTCTCACCCCAAAGCAGACTATAATAGCAGGCCCCATCTGCTCAAAGACTTTAGCAGCAGTCACACCCAGAAACCCAAACTGAGCTGATTAGTGAACTGTCTCTGCAGAAACAAACCTATAAAGTCTGGAAGAGGAGCCCCCTTACCCCAATGCGCAGATACCAATGAGGCAATGAAGGATCACGGAAAATCAGGGAACCATGACACTATCAAAGGAAAATAATAAATCTCCAATCATTGACCCCAAAGGAATGGAGATCTGTGACCTATCACATGAAGAATGCAGAAAATCTAAAGTTTAGCGAACTACAAGAAAATATAGACAACTAAATGAAATTAGGAAAATAGTGCATGGACAAAATGAAAAGTTTGACAAGGAAATATTAAGCACCCAAACAGAAATCCTAGAGTTGAAAAATACAATAGCTAAACTGGAGAACTGAGTAGACAGTTTTAAAATTAGACTCAACCATGGAGAAGCATCAGTGACTTGATAGGACAGTGGAAATGACCCTGTTAGATGAGCAAAAAGGAAAAGGAATGGAAAAGATTGAAGAACCCCTGTGGGAATTACAGAACACAGTGAAAGAAACAGTATTAGCATTATGGGAATTCCAGAAGGGGAAGAGAAAGAGAAAGGAACATAAAGTCCATTTAAGGCAATAACGTCTGAAAACGTCCCAAATCTGGGGAGGGAAATGGACATCTAGATACAATGATTCAAAGAAGAGATTAAAAGGGAAATAAATCTCTTGAGACCTGTGAAAATGGAAACAACATAGCTGAGCTTGAGGGATGCAGCAAAAGCGGTTCTAAGCGGGAAGTTCCTAAGAATAAATGCCTGCATGAAGAAGCGAGACAAATCCCAAACAAGTGACCTAGCTCTACACCTTAAGGAACTAGAAAAAGAAGAACAAATTGAGACCAAAGTTAGCAGAAGAAAGGAAACAGTAAAGACTAAACAGACAAAAATGAAATAGAGAACAGAAAAACTACAGAAAAGACTAACCAAATTAAGAGTTTGTTCTTTGAAAAGACAAACAAAATTGACAAACCCTTAGCTAGACCAACCAAGGAAAAAAAGCAAAAGGACCCAGATCAACACGATTATGAATGAAAAAGATATTAAAACTGGTAATACAGAATTCAAAGGATTATAGCAGGCTACTATGAACAACCATACACCAATAAACTGGAAACCTAGAAAAAAATGGGAGAATTCTTAGAAATGTATAACTTACCAAGACTATATCAAGAAGAAATAGAAGATCTGAATAGGCCAATTACTAGTAAGGAGATTAAATTACTAATAAAAAATCGTCCAATGAAGAAAAGCCAAGGGTCAGATGGCTTCACTGGTGAGTTTTATCAAACATTTAAAGAAGAATTAACATTAGTACCTTTCCAACTCTTCAAAAAATTGAAGAGGAGGGAACACTGCTCAACTCATTTTTAGGGGGCCAGTGTATCTTGATATAAAAACCAGAAAAAGATGCTACAAGAAAACTACAGGCCAATATCTCTGATGAATATAGATGCAAAAATCCTCAATAAAATGCTAGCAAACAGGCTTCAGCAGCACATTAAAAGGATCACTCACCATGATCAAGTGGGATTTACCTTTGGGATAAAAGGATGGTTCAACAGATGCAAATCAACCAATGTATATCACATTAGAATCATGAAAAAAAGAATCATATAATCGTTTCAATGGTGCAGAAAAAGCATGGGACAAAATTCAACATCCATTCACGATAAAAAAATCTTTAAAAATTAGGCATAGACTTCTTACAGCACTAAACTATGTTTTCTACCTTTATCTTGCATCTACCTACCACTTCAGCATTTTATTAAAAATAAAAATAATAATAATAATAATAGGAGAAATGTGGGATCAACATATAAATCAAGTACAAAAATCAAACGAATATTCATATTTGACCTGATTGTTTATAGGTCATAATGCGTGATCAAAACGGAAAGTTTCTGTGATGACTGCCCTTGTACTGTTCACCATGTAAGAATTTATTCACTATGTAAGAATTCGTTCACCATGTAAGAACTTGTTCGTTATGCTTCAGAAGATTGGAGACTGACAAGAATTAGGCTTGAGATGGATTAATGATTGTACATTGAGCGTTGACCCCCCTATACTGAATTTTATTGTTGTTAACAACCATTGGATCAATAAATATGAGAGATGCCCTCTCAAAAAAAAAAAATTAGGCATAGAGCAATATATCTCAACATAATAAAGGCCATGTAAGACAAGTCCACAGCTGACATCATACTCAGTGGTGAAAGGATGATAACTTTTCTTCTAAGATCAGGGATAAGACAAGGGTGCCCACACTCATCACTCCCACTCAGCATAGTACTGGAAGTCCTAGCCAGAGAAATCAGGCAAGAAAAAGAAATGAAGGGTATCAGAATTGGAAAAGAAAAAGTAAAATTGTCTCAATTTACAGATTACATGATTTTACATAGAGAAAACCCCAAGAACTCTACCAAAAAATAACCTGTTAGATGTAATCAATGAATTCAATAAAGTCTCAGGATATAAAATTAATATAAAAAAATCACTGTTTCTATACACTAACAATGAAATTTCTGAAAAAGAAATTGGTCTCCTTTATAATAACATCAAAGACAATAAAATACTTAGGAATAAAGGTAATTAAGGAGATGAAAGAGCCCTATGTCGAAAACTACAAGAACATTGATGGAAGCAATTGAAGAAGATACAGATTAATGGAAAGGTATCCTATGCTCATGGACTTGGAAGAATTAATGTTAAAATATCTGTACTACTGAAAGCCATCTATAGATTTTATGCAATCCCTTTCAAAATTCCAATGGCATTTGTTACAAAAGTAGGAAAAAAGTTCTTCTAAAGTGTATATGAAATCATAAGAGACCCTGAGTAGGCAAAGAAAGCCTGAGAAAGAACAAAGCAGGAGGTATCAAACTTCCTGATTTCAAGCTATACTATAAAGCTGTAGTCATCAAAACAGTAAGCTTAACTGGCATAAAAGCAGACAAATAGACAAATGGAATAGAATCGAGAGCCCAGAATTAAACCCAAGCATGTATGGTCAACTAATATTTGACAAGGGAGCCAAGAATACTCCATAGAGAAAAGACAGTCTTTTCAAGCAATGGTCCTGGGATAGTTGGATAGCCACATGTGCAATAATGAAATTGGACCCATGTCTTATACCACTCACAAAAATTAACTAAAAATAGATTAAAGACTTGAATGTAAGACCTGAAACCATGAAAGTTCTAGAAGAACATACAGGAACAAAGCTCCTTGACATGGTCCTGGTAATGATTTTTTGGATATGACCGTTAAAGCACAAGCAACAAAATAAAAACTATGAAAGTGAGACTATATCAAACTAGAAAGCTTCTGCACACAAAAGAAATCATCAGCAGAGTCAAAAAACAACCTACGGAGTGGGAAAAATATTTGCAAACCATATATCTCATTAGGGGGTTAATATTCAAAACATAAGTTCACACAATTCAATAGGGAAAAAAACCCCACCTCAAAACACAAATAACCCAATTGAAAAATGGGCAAAGGATCTAAACAGACGTTTCTCCAGGGAAGATACACAAAAGGACAACAGGTACATGAAAAGATGCTCCACATCACTAGTCATTAGGGAAATGCAAATTAAAACCACAATGAGACATCAACAGTTAGAATGGCCATCATCTGAAGGACAAGGGAGAAAAAATGCTGGTGAGGATGTAGAGAAAAGGAACGCTTGTGCAATGTTGGTGGGTTGGTAAATTTGTACAGCTTCCACAGAAAACAGTATGGGAGACCCTCAAAATATTAAAAATAGAAATGCCATGTGATTCCAACCATTCTACTTCTAGGTATATATCCAAAAGGATTGAAATCAGGATCTCAAAAAGATACCCGCACCCCTGTGTTCACAGCAGCAGTATGTACACATGTGTGTGCGCATATATATATATGTGCGTGTGTATGTGTGTATGTACGTACATACATACGTACAATGACATGTTATTCAACCATAAAAAAAGTGAGGAAATCCTACCATTTATGAGAACACAGATGGATCTTGAAGGCATTATGCCAAGTGAAGTAAGTCAGACAGCAAAAGACAAACACCGTATGGTCTGACTTACATATGGAATAAAAAAACTCATCAAAAAAAGAGATCAAACCTGTGGTTACCAGAGGCATGGGGTAGGGAAAGGGGTAATAGGAAGAAGGGGGTCTAAAAGGTACAAGCTTCCAGTTATAAATTAAAGAAGTATGTAGAACATGACTCTATCTAATCCTGCTGGATGGTATACTGGAAGATTGTTAAGACAGTAAATCCTAAGAGTTCTCATCACAAGGACATATTTATTCTTTCTTTTCTTTTATTGTATCTGTATGAGTAGATGTTAGTTGAACATATTGTGTAATCATTTTATAATATATGTAAGTCAAACCATCATGCTGTACACTTCAAACTTATACAGTGATATATGTCAATGATTTTCTCAATAAATGGGGGGCGGGGAGCTATGTATTATTGCCTGTGTGTATGTGCAGGGGTAGAGGGAGGGATCAGGAGAGAGGAATGTCCTAGAACAGAGATTCTCAGAGTCTGGTTCCTGGACCAGCAGTACGAGGGTCACCTGGGAAATGGAAAGGGGAAATCACAGATCCCATCCCAGACCTACTGACGTGGACGCTGAGGGTACACCCAGCCATCTGTGTTTAACCAGCCCTCTAGGTGATTCGGAGGCATGCCCAAATTTGAGAATCACTGCCCCAGAGTCTAGACTATAATTACAGGTTCAGGGTACCAATATTCTTCTAACCCTCTTTCAACAATAAACCCTGTATTTTACAAGTAATAGCAGGATTGAGAAGAGAATTTTTATGGTTAGAAATTCAGGGCTAACTAATTGCATGAAGTGCTCATGACAGTGCTGTTAGTAATGATTTCATCAACTTCAAGATCATCTTGGGATACCCTAATTTCACTTACAGGTAACAGCGGTTAATGCGCTCCAAATTGCTGCAATGGAGTTCACTGTGCAGTTATACTCAGCTTATAGTTAATTTAGGGAAAGGTCTTCTGTGAAAAATATCTGTTTTCTTAACTCCATCTTCTGTTCTCGCCCGTGGAGAGCCATGTCTTTGGGGAGGCCTGTTGAGACCCCTCACTTAGGAAGAGGTGCCCAGCCCGAGGGCCGAGGGGCTTCTGGCTAGGGCCCCCCCGTCCTTCATGCACTGTCTTTGGAGACTGTGTTCTGATCACCTGAGGACTGGCTGTGGGGCAAATTGTCCTGTGGCACTTGCTCCATGGTGTTGTCCTTTCTCTGCCCCTGTTTCCATTTTCTCTGTCTCCTTCCTTCCCCTCTCTATCCTTAATTATCATAATTTTGGGTTTCTCTTTTTATGACCTGCTTTCCTATCCTTTTTATGGAAATGTAACTGGATGAAACAGTGGACCTTCGGTGGGATCCGTGTCCACATGAAAGAGAAATTCCGATTGCAGTTGAAGGGAGGTGCATTTCATTCCTTCCGAGCCCCAAGGAGGAAGGTAGCTAATAATTCTTCAACAATTTCTGTAGCCCCAGGAAGCTGGTTGACACTGGCAAATAAATTTGTGAGAAATGGAAGGGATTCTGCAGTGTGCCTGTTAGTGTGATGCAGTGCCTGTGTTTTGGGGCTTCATTTAATTTGTTCTGTATTCATTGGATGTGAACTATTTAACAACGAATTACTCATCTCTAGTGTGCTCAGCATGGTTTGTGTTGTGGGGGATATAGAGATGGTTTAGATTTGCACTCTGTTTTCTAGATACTTATTTTAGCTAGGCAGAAGATATGCAAAATTACAATGATGATGGTAACTAGCCAGCATTTATTAAGTTCTTGCTATCAGCTTGGCAACCACAATACTGTACACAGATCATCTCCTCTAATTATTATAATTATCCTATTGGATAGGTGCTTTTAATTCCATTTTATAGCTGGGAAAACCAAGACTTGAGGCAGAGCCAACTTGGCCAAAACCACAAGCTAAATGATCAATGGTGCAGCCAAATATTTGAGTCTGAAACACGGCTTTCAACCCCTCTGCTGTACCGCCTCCAGAAGTAGGTCGTTAACAAAACTCTTATGTTTAGTCCAGCGCGATACTTTTTTCAAAAGGTCCACACTTCCAGTTCATTGTTTTCTGCTGCAATAGTTGGAGGCTAATGTAAGACAACATATGAAATTGTCTTCTCATTTGAATATACTCATGTCACTGGAAGGTTCGAAGTAAAGGAACATGTGCTCTGGGTATTCGGATGGACATGGAAAGGAGCTGAGTGAAGCTTCAGGTCCAGATCTTTTTGGGGGATTAGAAGTACGGAATTGAAGGCAGCTTTCCTTACTCTTACCAGTCATCATCTAGCTCACGGCTCTGTTTTAATTTCTAGCATTTAACATTGTCAAAGACTAAACCATGTTGTATTTTCTTTATTCACTGCCTGTCCTCTTCCCCTAGAGGTAGGAAGGTAGTGACGTTGGTCGATCTTGGGACTTGTCACCTTCTCCTCCTCCCGCATCCAGGGAGGGCTCCCCTTAGGGTGGAGCTGTCAGTCACGGGCATTCCCTGCGAGGAGCGTGAGTTTCATAGTTTCATACTCATACCTTAACTTCCCGAGCAGTCATGAGGTGTAATCACAATAAAAATATTTCAAGTATCTTACATTTTTATAGTACTTTGCATTTTTTTTCCCCCCAAAGTGCTTTGACCCACACCTACTATTAAGTTCAAACAATCCTCTCAGGGTAGCTTGGCAGATCGTTATTCCCCTGCTTTTATAGATTAGAAAGGTTCAGAGAGGTTAGGCCATTTGTCTTAGGTTGTGTAGCTGGTGAATAGTGGACGTAAGAAGAGGGTCCAGGGGTCTGACCTCACTTTTCCCTGCTAGTCTGAGCCTGTCAGGGGTTTGTGGGATGGTCTGGAGTCTGCAGGCCCAGACCTGGCTGGGTACAGGCCTCTGCTTGCTTCACACAGGGCCTGATCACAGGCAGGACACCTCTGCCCCGGGTGCCAGGAGTCAGATCAGCTATCCTGAGGGTCTTCCACGCAATCGGCTCCCTATGCTTAAGCCCACAGGGAATTCACCCAGGGAGGGTTCACTTCAGGGATGAGAACATTCAGAGTGTTAGCCAACTCATGCCAACCCCCCAGTCACCTAGGGGATTGTTGTTTGGGCCTTTGTTGATTTGCAGAGATAATTAACCCTTTGTCTTCCAACCTTGCTAGATACAATTCATTTTCTCAGACCATTTTATTCTCGTAAAGGCTAGTAATGAATGCAGCAAAATCGGATTACTCCAAAGAGATACAGTGTTCGATCCACTTAAGTCAGGCCTAACCAGGATGAACACACTCAAATTTATTAATATAAACCTAATACTGTGTCATGCATATCACACCGCACACCTAGTGACCCGTCGAGCAGTTGGATGAACTTTTTTTTTTACTGAGACTGAGCGCTGAGACATCTGGTGAGGCGGACTCCAGTTCACCTTGTTAGAAGCTCCCCAGGTTCCCTCTAGGCTGACCAAATGAAAACAATACAAGTTACGGTTTTTATTTAGTGTATTTGTCCAAGCTGGGTTTGCATACAGTGACGCTGGTATAGAGGAATCCTCTGATATCCCAATAATCAGTATTCCCATTTTATGGCCGATCTGTGCCTAGGGGTCTTCAGTGTTTACACTGATGCTTCTCAGTTTGGACTGCTTGTAGCCGTATTTTCATTAAAAAGGGGAAGAGAAAGCAATGGAAAAACTCAGAAGACAAGATGCAGAGAGAGAGAGAGAGAGAGAGAGTATGTGTCTGTGCACAGAGTGAAGAGGGAGAGAGACAGGGTAGGTGTCAGCGTAAAGCCTGTTCAAATGTGAAATGGTCCCAGCCTGGTGCAGATGCAGTGATTCCACCAGTCATCGCCAATATTGTTCTGTTTCCTACAAACCTCCAAGCACAAGGTTTCCCTTTCGTGGGCACCAGCAGAGGAGGGCGAGAGGAGAGGCATCCAGGCTGGCAGCCACCAGCACTCCCAGGGAGGGGACTCCCCTTGGGGGGCCTGACCTCGGAGCTGGCACGCCCTGACTCCCACCCAGCAGCCCCTCCCTTTGCCTGGCCCAGAAACCCCCACTAGAGTGGAGATCTTCCTGGGGACTGCAGGGGCAGGGTGTGTGTGTGTGTGTGTGTGTGTGTGTGTGTGTGTGTGTGTGTGTGTGTGTGTGTGTGTGTGTGTGTGTGTGTGTCAGGGAAGTGTGTGTGTGTGTGTGTGTGTCAGGGAAGTGTGTGTGTGTGTGTGTGTGTGTGTGTGAGGGAAGTGTGTGTGTGTGTGTGTGTGTGTCAGGGAAGCAGAGCCATGGGGGCTGGGCTCAAAAGGGCCTCTGTTCCCTTTGGACTACAAAGAATGGCTCTTCCAGCAGGAGCTTGGGGTGGACGATCCATGCCCCAGAAAGCCTTTGGTGTGGGCCTTTTCTTTCCTCACTCTTTAATAACAGTGGTGCCACCTGCTTGGGAGGCACCTGATGTTTGCCAGCACTGGGTATCCTCAGCCTTCCCAACAACCCCTAGAGCCAGGCCAGACAGACAGGGTGATGGGGGTAGAAGACAGAGCATCTCAGCTGTGCACCTTTGCACAAGCGATCAGCACCCTCTCCCTGGAGCTCAGTTTACTCATCCGTAAAAAGGGCAAAGTACACATTTCCTGCCTTGAATAGAAGCAATGAAACAATGCAATTGCAAGTGATGCCATGCCAGGTATTAGGTAAGCATCAGGGACCTGTGGATCGTCCTGTAGGCGAGGACACTGTGTCTCAGAGAAGTGAGGAATTTCATCCAAGTGTACACAGCCGAGGAGCAAAATTAGGACTAGAATGCAGGACTCCTGTTTCCTGGCCAGAGTCACTTTCCTCCCCTCCATATGCTCATCTGGTATGAAGGGTGAGCCTTCAGTAGTCGGTGGGAGACCAAGTATCTGCATGTCCCCACTCTTGGGCCGGAACACGCATAGTTGACTGTCTTGCTTATGCCTGGTTTGCTGGTTGAAAGGCCCGTTTCTCTCCTCCTGCAGGAGGGTCTCCGGCCTGGGCTTGGAAGCAGATAAGCCTTCCTCGACCTGCGGCAGAGCTGCCCAGGCCTCTATGCAGGGGCCAGGCCCCTGAGCCTCTCCAGGGCAGGGTTCAGTGTTCATTCCACATGGAGGATGGGAGTTTCTGCCCTGCATGTTGCCATGGCGATGAGAGGAAACACATACTGTGGCACAGGGCCTGCCTGGTGCAGAACCGGTGCTGGGATGCGGCATTTTGTTCTTTTGTGGGGTCCCTGTCTAGCACCGGGACCTGAGAGCCTCCTTGGCCCAACCTTCAGAGTGGACCTGGCGGCCTGCTGTTGTCACCCACACATGGGCCCCACAACTCAGCGGCTGTGCCCCTGCTGGTCCACGGCCCCCTGTGCTCTGGGCCGCTCTTTTCCCAGGGTGCTGCAGCCACACTCTCCCTGAGGGCTCATTGTTGTTGATGGCAGGGGCTTTGGAACATCAGAACGGCCTCTCTATCCTGCGTTTCTTCCCCTAAGACGTGTACCCTGCCAATGAGGCCTCGAGGCGCCCCACTGGGCTCTGCTCTATGTTCCTTCCCTGCCTTTCCTCAGTCCCAGGCAGGCTGAGCCCTTCTTTGGAACAGCTTTCTCCCCTCTGCCTTTCCAAGTCTCTCCTCCCTCCTTCTTACACTGAAGCCCTTGCATTCACTGGGTTCCCTGGCTCATTGGCACCGCTCTTTTCTAAATCCCCACATTTTTATTGACACTTTTTATGCCCGAAGAACTTAGCAAATACTGCTTTGTATTCTTCATTGATTCACCCATGCTAACACTCTTGAACTCAGTTTTCTGTTTCTTGAGAGCAAGGGGTTGTTCTGAGATCTTTCCCCCCTTGCAGTGCCCTGAGCCGTGCTGTGCATGACGGGTGCAAGGAGACCCTCCTGGTTTGAGGACCCTTCCTTCCCACGTCAGTACCTGGTTCCCATGCCATTAACAGTTTTGCTCTTTTGGCATAAAATTCACTTTGTCTTTTCCTACCTGGCAACTTGTGCTCATCCTTGATGTCTTTCTTCTTCAGTTCAGGTCACACCTGTACTCTGCTGCCTTCCCCGGTCACCTCCCCTGTCTCCTCTGAGCAGAGTTATCGTTATTTTGGTGCTGAATCCTTCTCCCTTACTAGTCTAAGATCTCTGGGAGAGCGCAGGCTGAATCTTTGTCTTCTCTGTTTCCCAGAATTGTCCTTGTGCACGGCCTGACAAAGGAGCCCACGATCAGTGCTTTTTGAGCCAACGGTTACGTGAACAAGGTCCAACCTGGTTTTGTCCTGAGCTGAGACCCCCTCCTGAACGTGTGTAAGGCAGTTGCAAAGCGAGCCAAAAGGATTTCACTTGTCTAGAGAACTTCTCTGGAAGCCTCTTGGATTTTCAACGCTGCAGTGCCCTGGAGCTGACCAGCGCATAGCTCAGGGAGAATGGAATTTGGCCCTGTAGTGCGGGGCTGCAGCCGAAAGAGCTTCCTATATATCCTGTCTTCATAAATTCCTCCCTTACCTCTCTCCCTGCCCCCTCCACGCACAGCCAGTCCCAGATCCTTCCGCTACTCCCCTGGCCTGAAGGACATTTACGAGGCTCATCGCTGGAAAGCATCTGAAGGCCGCCTCTCCCTTCCTTAGCACGAGGGTCTCTGGTCCCTCTCCCTCACCCTCACCCGCTGGGCCCAAGCTCAGATATCTCTTTCCCTGTTTATGGGCCTTTGGGATTTTTCCAACAACCTGAAATGAATCTGCGAGGCCCCACAGGTAGTGCAGCCCGTCCTGGGGCCATAAACCATGGCCGGGTCTTTCATCTGTGCTCACTCATGTCATGAAGGGGTGGGAGGGCCGGGCAATGGGGAAGTAACAGCCCTGAACCACTCCACATTTTTTTTTTTTTTTACAAGAAAGGGGAAAGAAAGGCCTTGAGAAACATGTTCAGACTTTGTGCCCAGCAGATTCATTTCACTCTGGGAGGCTGTGCGTGGAGACTTAATCTCTGGACTTCCCTACTAGGAGTCAGATTTATGCTGTGTTTGTGTCTAAATGGCCTCCAGGGATGCTGACATTTGTTGTGGGAGACAGCGAGTGGTGCTCCTTTCATCTCTGCTGAGGGGTGTCAGTTTAAATTACGAGGGCTCCCCGGCCCGCATCTGGGCGTAGGAACCTCTGGCGAGCAGAGAGGGGCCGCCGCTGCCTCCGTCCCCAGCCTGGCTGTTGGAAGGCGTTTCTACCTCTGCTCTCCGGTGTGCCCGCTGGCCTGGGACAATCCTCCTGCTCACTGAGATCCTTCCTTTCTCTTGGACAAACTGATGCCATGAATTTTGGGCACTACAGATGTCCATGGGGACGTCGGGACTGGAGGCCCGCAGTTCTGCTCTCGTGACAGAGCAGGACGGCGCCTCAGTGAACATCCCAGGAGCAGCCTGGGAACTTGCTCAGGGAGTCAGAGGCTGCTGTTAGCCCTTAAGACCTACAACACGGCAGATAGAACCCAGGTGAAGGCGAGAGATGATCTGCATGCCCCTTGGCCGTGGGTCGTGGTATCTGTCTGCACTTTGAGAGGTGCCAAGGTCCCCTCCATCCCTCCATCCACAGAATCCCTCCCTCTCTCCGATCTGCCAGGACCCCTGAAATTCCACATTAGTGACTATGGTTGGAATCATTTTGTGTTCAATGTATATACGTTTTTGATAACGAGAACACATCATACCCTGTTGTCCACTGACCGCTTGGTGTCAGTCAGCTGTTCGTCCTGCCCAAGCCAGAGCCTGAGAGGATGGGACTCAGGCCACTCAAGCTTTGACAGAGGCCAGGAGGCCAGGAGGGGTTGAGAGCAGAGCTCAGTAAACTATGGCATGCCAGCCTGATTTGGCCTGGCACTTGTTTCTGAAATACAGTTTTTCTGGAACACAGCCATGCCCACCTGGACTGTCTGTGACTGCTTTTGCCCTGTGATGGCAAAGTTGAGGCCACAAGGCCTGCAAAGAGTATAGTCTTTACACTCTGGCCTTTTATGTAAAGAGTTTACGGACCCCTGGTCTAGAGTATGAAGTGCTCCTTGGAAGGCAAAATGGGGAACATGAGAAGACAGGAGAGAGGGAGATTGCCTTGCAGAGAGGAGTCAGAGAGGGAAAATGCACCTCAGAAGCCATGAGAACACTCCAGAGACAAATCTTAATCTTGCCCTGCCTCCCCTCCCCGTCTGCCCCCCAACCCCCTCTCCTTCCTTTCCTGAAAACGTGCTTTCAGTGCCCTCTTCTACAGGGATGTGGAAGGACTGAACAAGCAGTCACCTGTGGTCCTCTGTGCATCCTCCAGAAATGGGCGCCCAGGGGGAGCCTTCCCCTCCTCTGTTCCATAAGGGGATAGCAGTTCTAGGGGCACGTGCGAGTGTCCCAGGCGAGGGTGGGCACAGTGACCGCAGAGGAGGAAGACACCAGGGCCTCAGCCATCCTGCCTCGGGGGCTCTGAGCAAACTACAGTCACACCTTCATTCTGCAGCCAGTCCCAGGGCCTGACCCCTGGTTCTCTTCCCTCTCAAAAGCACTGACCCTCTCCCATTCCACCTGCTCTCAGGGTTGGCTAGGGTCACATCTGCAAAAGGAGTGGACGCTTGCTCTGTAAAACCTTAACTCCGACTCCCCCCCAACATGCAACTATTATTAACAGAAAACATGTCTCAGATCAAGAATACTTTTATGTTGAAATAATAATGACAATGATTGCTAAGCACCTATCATATTCCAGACAGTGCACCTTACATGTGTCATATTATTTAATTCCAACAACATGGTTACTTTTCCTGATGAGAAAATTGAGTCTTCAGAATTTACCCAAAATCACACACAATAACTGGCAGAGCCGGAATTTAAACCTGAGTTCGTATGACATCCTGCCCCAAGCCCCTGCTCACGGATACCACATGGCTTTCCTGAATGGCATCACATCTAGGGCCATCACTGGGGAATCTGGTATTATTTTAGACTTTACATTTCCATGAGTTCCATTAGCCTAGTTAACCATATGCATTTACATCAAACTTTGTGAGGAATGCACATAAAAGAATCAGAATGACTTCATAAGACATTTTGAAAATACCCTTTTATGGACCAAACTGGTATAAGACTTGCAGTTTCTGAATCCATATAAATGCATGTTAGAACATAATCTGTTTTGGGGCTGTTCGCTCACTCATTTCAGACTTGGCCCCTTCTAGTCACCCATCTTGCAGATCTGCATAATCCTTGGAAGGGCCATTCCCATTTCCTCAGAAAGGCCACTGAAGGCATCACCAGTGGATGGCATTATTGGCCTCACCAGAGACGGGCTCTGGGGGACTCTGAGTAGTGGGATGTAGGGTGTGCAGTAAGGGTGAATGTGGGTGGTCAGTGGCTTCCTTTTTTCTACCGTTTCTCCTTTTGTGAGGTCTTCTTATTTCCCTGTGGCTTTTAGTTCTTCTGTGCCTATTTTTAACGCCCCTTCTGCTAACATCCTTCTAGAAAGATCCTAAAGCCCCTTCACCCAGAGGTATGACTGGTACCAGCTTCCTGAATTAGCTCCTGGGAAGGCAGCCTTAGAGGTGCTTCTGCCAGAGTGGCCTTGTCGGGAGGGCTCTTACTGATATCTTCTGCACTGTTTGAGTTTTCCTTGTATGATGGAGGGGAACGAGGCGGAGAGGAATGGACATCCTTTCCACGACACCTGTTAAGAGCCTGCCATGTCCAGGAGCTTGTTGACTTTTTTTGCACACGGCAGTACTACTTCTGTGTTCCCCACTGGGTGGGCGTTATGGCCACCAGAGTGCCGATGGGGAAACTGAGGCCCAGGGCCTGCGGTGACTTGCATAGGGCAGAGCTGGGTGGGGACCCAGGTCTGCCTACATCAGACCCTGTTCAGCGGCATCGAAGGGCTCCTGCCCCAGAGAGACCCACGGGTCAGTGTTCCTTCATGGTCAGTTCATGCCTGAATGTCCACAGAGAGAAGCAGTGCTGTCCTTTCAGATAACATGAGGAATTTTTGGCTCTGGCAGAGCCAAGAATCAGAACTGAACTGAAGTCTACGCTAAAATGGCACATGCGCGCTAGCTTCCTTTACAGAGGAGGGCAGGATGAAGGACAAGACGATGTCACTCACATAGAGCGGGGTCCCCTCATCCGGGGTTTCCTGAAGTGGGCAGAAGGGGACCAGAATCCGAGGACCAGAGCTGGCGAAGCCCTTGGGGCAGAGGCTTCCACTGGCGGAAAGAGGACGGCTGAGCTCTGTGAGACAGGAGGTCAGGGTGATTTGGACACACAACCGCCTGCGGATTTTAATGCCCAAAGTAGAAAGAAGTGTCTCTCACACAGGGTTTCTCAGGCCCTAGAAGCATCTCAGGGGTGTGAAGTCCAGGGATGCGAGAGGCAACCCAGTAAAGAATGTGATATAAACTGGAGGCTTTCTTCCTTCATAAGGCATTCCTTGAATTTACCACTGCTTATAGGGCTGAAGCAATCACATAAATATAAACAAATAGTTATTTTAATGGAGAGTTGTTTATTTTATAGATGAGCAATTCTGATTAATTACCCATGTTGTCTTTCCATTCTCAGCTATCCATACCTGCAGGTAATGGAATGCTGGTTCCTCAATGGCCTTTTGAGCCCGAACACTTCCTACCACCTGGCAGTGGCTAGAACTTCAGGCACAGCATCGAGGGAGTTATACCTGACTCCTCCAGGTCCAGACGTGAAACATGACTTCTAGGAACTAATATTAATAACCACCAGCACTGGTGGGGCGTTCATTATCAGAATCACGTAGCATTCTGAGTGCCTTGCCGGTACGCCCATTCAGGCCTAACACGGCCCAGTGAAGAAGGTTGTCCTCTATCCCGATTTTGCTGATGAGGAAATTGACTCACAGAGAATTAAGGGACCTGTGCAAGGTCACAGAGCTAGCAGAGTGGAGCTCAGACACCATCCTGGGAGAAAGTCCTGACCTCTAGCGTGGAGTTTCTGGTTCCTATCTCTGAACTTTAGAAGTGTTTTCTTTAGCCCCTTCTTGGAGGCTTTCAAACCAATACCACACGGGTAATTGCACACACAGCTATAAAGGCATCCTGGGAATGTGGGCCTGAGTGCCTTCTTGTGGAATAACCTAGAGCTCCAGCAACTCAACTCATTGTTTCCTGCTGCTTTTAGGCAAAAGTGATGATGAAGAAAGTATTTGCAAGTCAGCCCATGGAACTGGGAAGGGAAGTGCTGAGGACGGCAAGGACCACAAGCGCCCCAAGCGCCCCAGAACCATCTTGACAACCCAACAGAGGAGAGCATTCAAGGCCTCGTTTGAAGTGTCCTCCAAGCCGTGCAGGAAGGTACAGGAGGGGCGGAAGGAGGAAAGGGCCCTGGGCTCCACTTGTCTGTGTGCACCCTGGCCTCCTCTGGGGTGTCGGTGGACACCTGGGGCTGGGAGTGGGAGAGGCTGCTCAGAAAGAGTCTGTGCAGGTGGCCTTGGGCCGCGGTAGAGACCCTGGGGATCCCTAATGTTGTGGTCATGAGTATAACAGAACCTGCCAGGGCTTTTGTGTGTGCATCTACCCAGTCCGTTTGGCTGCCCACTCCTACCTTTCGGTTTTTGAAGAAAAATGGATAATATAATAAGAGGTGCTAGCGGGGGCATAGACTGAGACACGGTGACAGTACAATACCACGGCTCTTAGAACGTGCTCTTTTGTCTAACTTGTCCTGCTTGGGGTGGTGCTTTTGGGATTCATCCTCATTGGGATTCATCTCTTTCTGAGGATGAATGGTGTTCTGCAGAACAGATGTGCTGAGGTTTGTTTCTTCACTCGCCTGTCCATGGCCGTTTGGGTTGTTTCCAGTTTTGGGCAATCACAGATCAGGCTGTTGTGAACTCTTATAAATAAAAAAATAACTATAGAGAGAGGAGTTTATGTCACTCATATCACAGTCCAGAGGTGAGCAATCCAAGACTGGCAGGGCAGCTCTGTTACCCATCACGTGGGTCCAAGGGGCCATTGCAGTTGTCACCATGTTTTCAAGCCACCGCGGTGGGGAAGGAGGAAGTGGAGGGCAAGCAGCTGCCTTTTTTAGGACTTACCCAGAAGACATATCATTTCTATTAATTTGTGTTGGCCAGAATTTAATCCTATGATTTCACCTCCTGCAATGGAGGCTAGAAATGAGTCTGTCTGGGTGACCACATGCCCTGCTGAAGTGTGGGGATTTGACTGCTAATAGGAAGGAGAGAATGGACATTGGGGACAATTAGCAGCCTTTGCTATAAATAGCTGCGTCCATTTGTTAAATACCAGCTACTTATCAACTGCCTGCATACTATCATTTATGCAATAAAAATAAGAAACGAAATCTTTCTTATGGAAATTCATGGAGCAAGTACAATTTAGCATTGCTTTTTCTTGCATCCCTATCTGTATTAGTCAGCTTTTGCTGCAATAATGAACAAAATCTTAAGGGCTCCCCACAAATGTTAATTTCCTGCTCCTGGTTGGTAAATTGGCTGTGGCCCAGCTGAGCTCAGGGTCAGGACTGCTCCACCTGTTTCTCATTCCTCCAGGCTACCAGTGGGAGGGGATGGGTGTGCACAGAAGCATAACACCCAGGGAGAAAGCTCTGAGGACTGTAACACAGGGGCAGCCAGGAGCTGTGGGAGCCCCCAGCAGGGAATGGCCACTTCTGTCCAGGCAATCAGGCAATGCTTTGTGAAACAGGTGGCTTCTGAGCTGGGTCTCTGCAGGATGGATAGGGTTTCAGCAGGTGGAGGTGGGCCCCAGGGCACATTGCTATTTTAGTTGGCTTAGCAGGAGGATATGTTTTAAAAATCTGGTTTAATCATCCCATTTGTCCTAAGCCTCAGCCAAGTGGCATGATAAAGGGGAAGTACTTCCCAAGGCCTCCACTTAGCTCTACTGTTTATCCAAGGAGTCTCTCAGTCCCATTTCCTCCCCAGAATCCCACCAAAATGGGCAGTGGCTCTTAGACCCACTCTTGGGAAGGCTGTGTTCCTTGCCTCTTCCCTTCTTGCCACCTTGCCAGCCCCTCAGCATGTGCCTGTATGGAAGGCAGGTGTTTAAACACATCCCTTTGTAACAGGGGATCCCAAATGCACTCCTTCTGCACGGCCACGGTGAGCGTGCCTGTGTCAGAGCCGTGTGCCTTGCTCTCCTGGATTCCAGGTGGCTCCTGCCTTATCTCTTCAAGCAGAGGCTCACTCCAGCAAACAGTGAATATGAATACTCATGAAACACCCAAAGTCACCTAGAGCTGTGAGGAGCAAAGCCAAAAATTTAGGTCAGTGCATTTAGACAAGGAGAAGAGAGCCATTCGGTTTTGCGAAGTGATTTTCACCCTCAGCTCTCTGTAAGCGGATGAATGCATGTGCATGGCGTGCAGCTAAAGCAGAGGTGGATTGTGCTAATATTCAAGAATCATTTGGAGGCCTGATTTCCAGACTAAGAGAAACCCAGAAACACCTCTTGGAATGCACATCTAAATTAATAATCATTCCTCTTTGTTTACCTGGGGATGACCCTCTCTCCACCTGAAGGGAAGTGATGTTCGTGTGTTTGGGATTCTGCTGGACACTGAACAGGACCTAGATCGTGTTTAAGGTGTGGCCAGTTGGTCTCCTACTCTGAGATGCCAGTGTATGTCTGTATTTCTGATGTTTGATTTTTTTTCAAGGTAAGGGAGACCCTGGCTGCAGAGACAGGGCTGAGTGTCCGGGTCGTCCAGGTGTGGTTCCAGAACCAGAGAGCTAAGGTAATCTGCATCCGGCTTCTGTCTCTGTGTGGTTGGTTTCCTGAAATAACAGCAGCAGGACCTTCTTCTTGCTGGTGGGTTTGGTACCCTGAACTCACTGGGTGAAGCAGTTCTCTTGGTCCAAAAATTCTATGAGTGATCATCTTAGCCACAGCAGAAGGGGAGAGGCAGTGCATCTGTTCTAGGGCAATGACTCTTGTTTTCCTAGTGGTCAGCTGTCTGTGTAAATAAATGTCTTTCAGTATCTTCTGATAAATATAGGGCCTTTAATTCACATTCATTTAACCCAGATACCAAAGTTCTTTAAAAATCTCAAAGAGAAACTTGCATAGCACACAGATGACTGGTCTAAGATGACATTGTGGCACAGTGGGATGAATGCTTTGACTCATCTTTCCCTGGGGCCCCTGGCCCCCATGTAGACCCAAACCCTCATACTGTCCTCTGAAGCCTACCAAAGTGTGTATTGCTCTGCCATGGTCTTGTATTTGTTAGTCCTTTTGCTCATTTATTTTCCTACTCCTAAAAATGAATGTGTCCTCTGACCCATCTCTAGGGCCCTAATCTTTAGTGGGCGATAAGTCCATATCTCATGATCTGATCATGATTGTTTAAGGTTGCATTTCCCTAACTGAGTTCCCAGATCAGGGCCGCTAATGTGTATTCCATTATGAAGGGACTCCCTGGTTCCCTAGGTGTGGGAGGCCCTGTGGTCTGTGGACTCACAAAGCAGAGGAGTTTTCAGCTCTGAGAAATCATGCAGTAAAGAAAGCTTTGTTTGAAGCCTAGTGATTCTTGCCCCGCCCCCAACACACATAAACAGACATATTCAAAGTCTGTATTAACATCTGTTGGAACCCTAGCGTTCCGCAGAACACAGTCTGAGAAACGTTGGGTTAAGATGGTCGTTCCAGGACATTTCTGTGTTAACAGCATTTTGGGGACAAGCCCCTTACCTGGGGGTGGGGGTGGGGCGTGGGCTGGGCGCATGCGCACGGGCGCCTTTCCTGTGTAAGCTCTCGGCCCGGCCCTCCCTCCTCTGCGCACCTGCCGCAGCCCAGCGGTCTGACCCTGCGGTCGTCTCCCTACCAGGTGAAGAAGCTGGCCCGGCGGCAACAGCAGCAGGAACAGCAGGGCGGCCGGAGGCTGAGCCCGGGTAAGGCCCGTACCCAGAACCCCCGCTGGCCGGGGCCCCAGTGCCTGCCCCTCCCCCGGTCCCCACTGCAGGGGCCACAGTGCCTGGCCCACCACCCTCTGGGACCGCAGCGCCTGGCCCCTTGAATGGCATCCCTGGGCCCAGGGAAGCCCAGTCCACACCCGCATGGCCACAAGGAACTGGGAGAGGGTTGGAGGCCCTGACCCTGCTGCGGCCTCAGGGGGCCGTGTGCGGCTACTGCACAGTGCACACCGGCCCAGTTTCTCGCCCTGCCCGCCCCAAATCAGTTCAGCAGGGGACACCACCGGGACTTGCCCTCTCGGGAACCACACAGAACTGCTGGCAGGAAAGCGGTAACCCTCCTGCAGGGCACTGGGCATCCCCAGAGCTCCCACGTGCTGACCCGACTCTCACCAGCCCTCTCCCACCCCGAGGTGATGTGACTGAGCAGAGACGCCAGTGACCCCCGCCTCCCCAGATGAGCACACAAAGCCTCTGCAAGACCGAGCGTGACCCCGAAGAGCAAGGGATGGGCCCCTAACCCACCGCCACCGGCACGTTCCTTCATTTGGTGCTGTGCTGTTTCTAATAGGCGTGGGGGGAGGATTGGGTGGCAGTAAAAAGGGACCGATTGTGGGATCCTTCAAGGAAGTTAAAAGAAAAAAATAAAAAATAAATGAACTAGAACAATGCCATTTTTAAGGGACATGCCCCCCCAATGCAGCCATGCGGCGGAATCCCGAGTGGTCCATTTGCATCTGCACCTGGCCCAGGGGTTCCCACCCGTAGTGTGCACCCAAGTCCTCGGGCATTTGGTCAGGAAGGGCCATGCACGCTGGGCGAGAGAGGAGAACGTCCAGACATTAGGAGAACACCTTGCAAGAATGCAAACTGCTGGTGCTCGGATTCTGAAGAACTTAAAGAGCAGCTCCTAGGGCCCATGTATAAAAGTAGACGCTGGTGGAAAGGAGAGTTTCTGAGAGTCAGTGGAACCATGTTCAGGGAACCACAGTGAGATGTGGAGGCAGGAACTGGGTCCTCCTTTTCTCAAGTTCTGTCTACAAGCACAGAAAGTTGCAGTTCACCGCACATGCACATGACCTCATAGTCTCCACGCTGGCTCCAGGAGGTTGGCCCGGCCAGTGCTGGGACTCCCCTTGACCCACAGGCTCCCAGTCTGGTGATGCTGGAAGGTTCTTCAGATTCACCACATCCAGCAGCTGCCAAACCTGCGTGCAGCATCAGCCGCCTTTATTTTAATGACACTTTTCAAGGAGGTGCTCCAAGCTCACCTGGCCACGCCCTGTCCTCCCAGGAGATCCTGACAGCCTTGGTAGGGCACAGGCGGGGACCACTGATGCCACCTTGTCCCTGACCACTTTATACATGAAGTCAAATGATCCGGTGTGGTCCCACCTCTTAGGGGGTTCCCGAGCCCCAGATGGCCCTGCGTCCTGCTGCCCCCTGGGGCTCGCTCCCGTGTGGACTCCCCTCACTCCTGAGTAGGGCGAACCTAGGGCGTGACTCCCGAGCCTCAGTCACAGGAGATGTGGTGCTTCTGGTTGGGGCTGTCTTGGACCACGTGATCCGAGGAAGCCGGCACCATGTTGTGAGGACACGAAAGCAGCCCTGTGGGGATCCACGTGCAGGGCAGCAGGGGGATCTCAGATGCAGCGCCCCTCGTCCAAGTCCAGGGCTCCCTGCCAGCACTCGCCTGCCTGCCCCCTCCTTTCTCCACGGAGCCATAGCAGAGGCTGGTGCTGGGCGGGCACGCCTGGCTGTGGGGGCCATGAAGGTCAGAAGATGCTCCGTGGCCCTCGCTCCCTGCGTGGGACGCTGGGCTGCACATGAAACATGGTCTGCCTTCTTCTTTGTCCCACAGCTCAGACAAATGGTGGTGGGAGTGCTGGGATGGAGGGCATCATGAACCCCTACACGGCTCTGCCCACCCCGCAGCAGCTTCTGGCCATTGAGCAGAGTGTCTACAGCTCCGATCCCTTCCGACAGGGCCTCACCCCACCCCAGATGCCTGGAGACCACATGCACCCTTACGGTAAGAGGGGCTCCGGCCCCACGGGGACCTCTCACAGCTTGCTTGGGTGCATTTCTCATTCCCTCCCAAACGCATCTGGGCCGTCCCTAGATGCTCGCTGCGGCTGCAGAGCAGACACGTGCGCCACACGGTCCTGCTAGAATCCCCTGACCACGGCTACAGGGGAGAGGCCAAGGCTTACTCCTCAGTGACATTCCCACTCATTCTCGTTTTCAGAGATGACTGTTAGTTTACAAAGAGGTAGTGTTCTCCTTGCAGACCTGTTTGTGGCGACTGAATTCCCCGGCTTTCGTTTGTGCCAGGGACCGCACCTTCGTAAGCAATATCAGCCGTGATACAGGCAGAGGCCTCAGTTAAGCAAACTGCTACATGGAGAAGGAACATCTATAGACGTGTAGGGAACACATGGTCTAACTGGATTACCCCGCTGTGGATACTAGTTAGGTGCTCTAATGTAATTTCTAGAACATAAACTGAAATGTGAAGTGAAAAATACCTCCCCTCAACGCCCCGCCTGAGCTGGGGTTGCTCTAAATGCTGGTTCTAGGGATGGCTCAGCCTCCCACACATACCCAGCTTGCTGCTGACCTACTGTTCAAGTTCAATCTCAGGGCCAAAGATAGATTGCATCTTTATACGGAGGAGGTCAGTGGGCCACGGAGCACATGCTAAGATGGTTTTTATTCAGCAAGCCTTCAAAACATTATTACCTTCAAAACAGAGATACATGCCTCAGCTTACAGATTTTGTTAAACAATTGCTTTTTTGCCTTCATTAGAAAAAAATCTGTTTATTGTTCAAGTAGACCCTATCTTTCCGTGTGATGTGAACAGCAGCACGATTAAGGTCTGGCCCTGTGCAGGAGTCCAGGCCAGCCTCATGCACTTGTGTGTGCATAGATACACGGGCACACGTATGCGTGCTGAGTGCTGTCCATGCTGTCTGCCTCTCAGACACATGGAAAGTCTGTGCCCGTGGTCCCTCCACAGAATTGGGAAAACAGGGCAAAGGACGTTTTTGCAAATACTCACATTTTCGGAGTCCTGGGAATCTTGTTACACAATGAGATGAATCCTTTAGTAAAATGGTCAGTGAGGGTCACGTGGCCATTTTCATAAGCTGTGGTTTTCTACTCTCCCATTTACTTGAAATGGAGGTAAAGCATACGTGCCTCTCTGTCTGGGGGCAGGAGCTCCCCACGCCGTAGCACAATTTTCTCTGCCAGCTTCTCTGTCAAGGTTGTGAATTAGCTGAGGGTGGGCACCCAAGCGCCCGTTCCTTTGCAGGACGCATCTGGGGCAATGGCAGGCGCTGGGTACTGAGATGCAGTTTGAAAGGACACGTTATCGCGGGAGGATTCTGGAACCTCACTGGCAGAGCGCTAGTCTGGCACCCGCCCTTTTTTGCGCCGAGTCCTCTGGGAGCCCGGCACTGCCTCTCCATCCTGCGTGCTGGGCCCTACCTGCTCCCCACATGCGCCGTCTAGACTGCGGACATTTGCACAGGCTGCCCTCCATTTAGCTTGGTCGCTGATTCATGTTGTCGTCAGTTGCTGCCCTGTCAGCACGGCCCCCCGGGGAGCCTGGAGAGCTGCTGTGGGCTGGGCTGGTGCCTCCTCCTCCTTTGGGTGTGGGTCTCCTGCTTGGCCTCCTTGCACCTGGTGGAAAAGCTTCACCGGGCCACATACTCAGACCACACTGGTTGAAGCCCCTGCACGTTCCAGCTGTGAAGTGGGTCACCTGTGCCCGACCCTCATGCCAGCATTTCATCTCCATTTCAGGTGCTGAGCCCCTTTTCCACGACCTGGATAGTGACGACACTTCCCTCAGTAACCTGGGTGACTGTTTCCTAGCAACCTCAGAAGCCGGGCCCCTGCAGCCCAGAGTGGGAAACCCCATTGACCACCTCTACTCCATGCAGAATTCGTACTTCACCTCTTGAGTCTTCCCCAAGAGTGCTGTGCCTGGGCCTCTGTGTGGAACAACCCTGTTGCATGAGGGGCGGCTGGCTTTAGGACGGGGAGGTCAGGGAGGAGGGAGGTGGGGGCAGGAATGCTGTTGTGCAACCATACGGTGTAGTTCGGCATTTCCAAAGACTGAACGCATTATGAAGTGCATAGTTTAATGTTTCTAATAAGAGTCTTAGTGTTAGGTATGAAGATGTGTTTATCACTGAGGACAGAGATTTTAATATTCTCTTGTAAACTAGATAACTAGAGACCCCAACAGCTTCCCACCGTTTGGAGGAGGCTCTTGTTAAGAGGTGCATATGTCTACCCGTCCATATATCCATAGACAGACAGACAGACCGACGTGTGCGTGAGTGTGTAACCATTCATACTTTGTCATCAAAGTTTATTCCTCACCGTAACAGGCACCAAACTGTACAGCAAAAGTAACTTTATTTTCAGTGTGAACTATATTTAAGGAAATGCTTGATGCACTTAAGTTATAAAATGAGATGATTTACTTTTAGAAACTTTATTTTTAGTGTGAAGAGAGTTGTCTACAGGGCATGGAGGGCTGCTCCACCTCCGCCGGTAGCGCTGAGGACTTGAGCTAATTTTGTTTTTGGAGAGTGTGGCCGGCAGCGTTCTCGTCGGGGCTCACTCCCCCTGGGGTTGGATCCCTGGGCTCGGGTGGGGCAGAACAACCCCCGGTCATGGTCTCAGAAAATGCAAAGCCTACGTTTTGGCTTTCTTTTAAATTCTGACACGGGCTTGGCGGGCTGCACTAGGAAAGTCAGTTCTACTGTGGACCTTAAGCATCTGTGAGTGTGGAATGAGGCTCATCATATGTACCTACCTCACTTGGGGGACCCCGAGGCTGAATTCACACCTGGACACATGAGCGGGGCTGAGACTAAAAGCTGGTGCTTGCTTCAAACACACACAGACCAGTCACTGGGCAAAGGAGAAGCAGGGCTGCAGAGCAGAAGGGCTCCTTGCGCCGAGGCTGGAGGGCAGCTCTACCCACCGCGGTGCCTTCTGCAAAGCCTGGGCTGCAGATTATAGCCCGGGAGAGCTCAGGGGGTGTTGGAGGCCTTCGGTGGGGAGGAGGCGATGGGGGAGGGCACCATGGTGGTCCAGACCACCAGGGCTTGGCAAACTACAGCCTGCAGGCCTGTGTTTTATGGCCTGCCAGCTAAGAATGGTTTTCTACATTTTTAAGGGTTGTAAAAAATGGAAAAGAACAGAAGCATATGTGACAGAGTGTATGTGGCCCTGGAAGCCTGAAATATTTACTATCCATACTGTCTGGCTCTTCTCATAAAAGGTTTGTGGGCTCCTGTTCTACAGGGTCTGCTTCTAAACGGCCTCCTGGAGCTCGTAGAGGCGGAGGGACTCCAGGTGGAACCCCAGGCCTGCTCCTTCCAGCCTGCTTTGCTGACCTTGAGCACGGAAACCCAGCTGCCATTGCACACAGGGACGGTCCCCCACCCTGGTCTCCACTGTGGTGCTAGGACAGGCTCCTTCTGTGCTGGGAGCTCCTGTCGGGAAGCGGAGCTGGCAGGGAAGGCAGAGGCCAGCCTGGACTCTCTGCGGGCGGCTCGGGCTCAGCCTCACCCCTGGAGTGTCTTTGGCTTCAGAGTCCCGGACGCAGAGGCCCTTCCCCTCTCACTCCCCGCAAAACCATGGTAGGGTCTGCATTGTGTGATTTCTGTGCTCTTGTTTATAACTTGTGCAAACCACCAAGACACCCAGACCAGTCTGGTGAGTGAAAACTGTGCAGTGCCATGTGGCTCTGCAAGCTGCCGAGCTAAAGGCCGTTGGAGAATGAACACAGCAGATATTATGTGAGTGAGCACCATAGAGCCCCTTCTTCCTCTCCTTAATGGCGTGCCAAGATGAAATTAAAAACCTCTTACAAATGAGCTGTTGTTTATTCAGGGGCAGGGATGGTGGGCACACAACCAGGGGGATGTGGGTGTTTGTCAACAGGGGCATGGGGATGAGCTTACAGTGAAGTGTGGCAGAACCTAAGGGGGACGGGGTCTTCAGCCTCCAGCCAGGATGAATTTGAAGATTCAGCCTTTACACATTCATGCAGGAGGTGCTGGAAGCATCCCATCCTCACCGTCTAGCTCCCTCCAGGCAGAGGAGTTTGCAGCTTGCATTGTGAGAACCTTGGCTTGGAAAGCAGAGCAGAGCCACGGAGTGGGAGAGATCCCTCGTGGTGGCCTGGAGACAGGTGCCTGGCCAGGATGGGGGAGCGTGGCAACAGGCAGTGGTCTCCCCAATAGGTCCTCCCTGTGTTCTCACCGGCTGTAGGTGGGATGTATGCGTGGGTGATTATCAGAACTCTAAGGAAGTAAGGAAACAATGTGAATGGAAGACCACAGAACCAGGGCTGAGATCGGCATCCTTTGCTGTACGTCCTCCCCCACCCCCGTGTCAGAAGCTGGCTGGGCCTGGAAGGAGGGGTGGAAGCAGTGAGGCCAGGCCAGCAGGAGGGTCTACCTCAGGCGGGCCTCCCCTGGGCTGGCCCGGGTTCTGCCTCTAGTTTCCAGAGAGCATCTAGGTGCAGGAGCCTTACCGCTCACTGCTTGCCCGGCTGCCGACCACTTACCCTGCAGGTTAGCCCAGACGCAGCCTTCTGGAGGAAGCCTGCAAAGCCAGGCCAGGGGCCTGGGCACAGTAACTGGTGACAGACACCCACCTCAACAAAGAATCCCCCAAAGAATCCCATGTAGAATGATACCCGTCTCGTGGCTGCCAAAATTTCACAGGCAATTGGTTGCTTCTATCCTCCTCCTCTCCTTCCCCTTCTAGCAGAAAGGGCACGTCCAGCGGCAAATCCCAGCTCTCTGCTCTTCACTGTGGCCGCAGGCAAGTGGCTTCCCTCGGCTGAGTCTCTGAGCCCTTGTCCTTAGTACAGGCTTGGGACTTGGCCTCAGGACCTCAGAGGGTTTAGGAGGACATGGGAGATGACGCACGTCGAGTGCTTAGTTCTGTCTTGGGCACATGGTGCGTGCCCGACGTGTGTGAGCTGCCCCCTGTTCTTGGCTTGGGCTTTGCTGATGAAGGGTGCAGGGGAGTCCCAGACCATATTTGAGGGAAAAGAAGAGCCTGCTCCCCCTGAGATGAGCCTGGGTCACCTTATTCATTTCTTACTGTTGACTTGTTTGAGTCTGTCTCAGCGTGGGTCTTGGACAGCCCGACTCTCAATTGTGGGGCAGTGCCTTGGTTTTTGAAGGCATGTAGATAAAATTCCAATTTGAAAGACACATTAGGAACTCTGACCCCCAAGAAACAGGTCGTAGGAGATTTCTCCAGCCACCTGTTGTCCCCTTAGGGCTTAGACATCAGGGCTGAGAGAGAATCAAAGCCTTGGACCCAGAGGCTGAACCTTTTCTGAATGGGCGAGTTTGGAATTGACTTAACCTGAGTCAAAAATGGGAAGAACGTAGACTGACTTCATCAATTCTAAACCCAAACACAAAGTAAAGTTTTAACGGAACTGCAAGTAAAATCAAAGTATTTCTCTCTTTCTCCCTCCCCACCTCTCCAGTACAAGTACAAATACATTCTGTCAGTCCAAATTGGGATACAAGCATACAGGATTTAATTAGAATAAAAACCAAATGGTCACATTGTTTTCCTCAAACTCTGTTTATCGTGTTGCAACATTATGTTCAATGACATGAAGGGGAGAGCTATCTTCAGAGCTCAGAAGGAGCCCTTGAGATGTTTATGCTAAAAATATTGTCCCTCTAAACATGGACAATGTGGAGAATCAGAGATTCCTTGGCCTCGAGGTTTATGTCATATTTGAAGTCCCCTGGATGTGTAAGCTTGAGCCAGGCTCTGAGCCTCCATGTCTTCATGCATGCCTGTCTTACAGCTTGGTCCTTGTGAGTGTCAAAAGAATTAATTAGGAAAGATCTTTGTAGACCGTGACATGTAACGCAAGTAGGAGGGCATCTTTGCAGCTTCGGGGGCACGTGCATGGCCACTGAGGGGCACATTGAGGCACCCCTGGGAGCAGTGCAGGAAGGGAGGTCTGCCCCCCAGGTCAGAGTGAGAACAGCTGACTTCCTCTCCCAGCTGGGGGTTACTACTGCCTGGTGGGCCTTCTCTCCTCCAAGGGATGGTTCTGGGAAACAAACAAGAAGTGGCCCAGTTCCTTGTGTCTGGTGCACTAGCCATCTGTCTCTGCTTTGAGTCTCCCTCTGCCGGCTCATTTTCCTAGGTAAGGAGAGGTGGGGTCTGCCCCTGTTTGTGGTAGGAAGGACCTCCCCTCGAGAGTGGTGCAGCTGACCAATTTACTGGCCCTTTTAGCAGCTTATTCATTCATTGAAGTCATTCTGTAAGTATTTATTGAGCACTAGAATATGCCAGCTCTGGGATGAGTCCTAGAAATAGAGGTGAGCAGGAAGAGACATGGCCCTGCCCTCAGATTACAGCCTAGTGGGGGGCACAGTTGTTAATCAAAAATGCTAATAGGTTTCACTTGCATTGTAGTAAGAGCCACAGAGGAGACTAAGAGCTGTAAGAGAGTTGAGTTTAGGGAGGTGTGACCTCATCAGGATGGTCAGAGGTTTCTAGTGATGACCTAGCCTAGCCTTTATTCCTCTTTCACCCCATCAGGTTGCAATGCTGTTTCTCCTTTCTATAAGGTCTTATTCTGTCTGCCACAGGGGAAAGAACCTGGGAAACGAATGTCCCCCAAGGTGTCCATTGATTTGGCCTAAAGAAGTTGCTCATAGTATCTCATAGTACAAAGTGTCTTCACAATTTTGAGGGAATGACACAGTCACTCAGCTGACACATGTTTATTAAGCCTCATGGTGGACATCTGCTGCTTTCTGACCACCCAGCGTCCTTTCACTGTACCGATAACATCACCCTTATTTCCTACAGGGACTTGACCTCCCTCCATCACGTATAGCTTTTGTGGGACTATAAACCCAGGTGGCTTGGGCTGCTGTGTCTGAGGAGTGGGGGCTCCAAACCCAAGCAAGGCTGTCACCCTCTCCCAGGACTTGAAACTGGGGGAGTGGCACCAAAGTGGAAAATTGTTTGGAGCTAGTTCACTTCTGGAGGTGCACCTGATGAGCTGGCCGAACAGTTCCTGCGTCCTGGGCCCTGGAGCTGCCCTGCTCCCCGCTGTTGCCAGGACTGGTCTCCAGGCACTCTCTGACTGTGAGCGGTCCGCTCTGCTCTCCCAGTAAGGACCCTTTTTTTTGCTCCTTAGCCTGAGCTGGTTTCAGGTGCTTGCAGTCAGAAAACCCTAAGAAGCTACGTACCTTCAGGTTTTGTGGTGTTTTGCGTTGTACAAAGGGCGTGTGTGTGTGTATGCATGTGTTGTGCCGTGAAGTAAGTTGGGTAGGTGGTGCTTTCTTCATTTTATTGATGAGAAATCTGTGCTCAGGGAAATTAAGCTCAAGGTTGCAGAGCTAGTTAGGGTCAGCATTGGGTTTCAAATTAATTTCTCCTGGCTCTCAATCTTCTGCTTGTTCCTCCAAGTCTGGCTTCTAAGTGACAAGATATGCGGAAGTCTTAGGAGCACACGCATGCCTAGGTACTGTGAGAGGTACAAAGAAGCCATAGTAGCTTCCTGCCTACAAGGAGCTTATGATCTAGTTGAAAGTAAAAGACGTGCACATGAACTCAGCATCTATGCCTGCAGGTGTCAAGTGTCAGGTTGGTGGCAGAGGCGATGTGTACTAAGGGCATTCAGAAAAGAGAGAGGTTATCAGGAAAAGGGAAGGGAAGGAAGGCTTTGCCAGGAAGGTGGGACTTGGAATGAGCCTTCAAAGACGGATAGAATTTAAGTAGGTTGAAAGGAGGAGGAAAAACATGCTAAACAAAGTGTCCAAGTATGGAGGACAGGATGCAAGACATGGTCAAGTGCAGGGGCGTGAAGACCCTTCCGGTTGGAGCAGAGGTTGATTAATGGTGGAATTTGAGGAATCGAATAAGATTGATGATGAAAGTGTAGGGGTCAGGAGCATGTTGCTGGTAGTTCACTGTTACACAATCAAAGGCACCCAGGTGTAGCTGAGGCTGCTAGTGATTCCCCACAATTTATGCTCTCCTGAAATAAACCCTCCATTTTTAGCTGGTACAGGTTACTGGGAAGAAGGCTACATTTCTCAGTCCAGTGCAACTAAGTGTGTTCATTTGACTCTGCTCTGACCAATGAGATAAGCAGAGGAATCATAGGGCGTCTTTGAGGTAGCTTCCAAAAACAACTGGTGTGTGTCCTTTCCCTCTTCCATGTCACTTTCCTCTTTCTGGCTGTAATGCAGATGTGATGGCTGGAGCTGGAGCAACTATCTTAGGTCATGAGATGAACTTGTGAATGGAGGCTATACATGGTAAAATAACAAGATAGAAGCAGTTTGTATCCTGAGGGCTTCTGGGACCCAACTGCTATTCTAGCCCAGAACATAGATCTGTGTCCTAACATATATATATATATATGCATATATACACACAAAATAAAGTTCATTCTTTTTTTAAAGCTAGTGTTGTTTTGTGTTTCTTTGACTCACACAAAATCTAATCCTAACTGATAAGCAAAGCCCAACTCAGGAAGAAATCTTAAGCCTATTTTGTTCCTCTCATGCTACTAAGGCAAAAGTGAATAGTCAAGACAATATATTGTTAGGTGATGGGAATCAACTGAGGTAAGAGACAGAGGGTAACGTGATTATCTTGTGACTTTAGCCTCTGTATGTAGATGCTCTGAAAGCACAGATTTTAGAACTGGGTCCTCTTATCACTTAAAGAAAAGGAGGTCTAGGTGGTTTGTTAATTTTCACACCTCGTATCAAAAAACTTCTCTAAATAGTCTACATATATTTGGGTATCTACAGCCAATGTGGAATTTGGTCAGACTACCCAGCTTCCTGAGAGAATGAACAGATAATTCTATATATACTGTTCCCTATATAAAGCCAGTATTCTGTACATACTGAGTATGTAGTATATACACACATGTATTTACAGTATTTACCTATGCATATGTGTGTGCATGGTATGTATGCATGTGTATGCACACACATGTATGTGTACACACACACACACACACACACACACACACACACATACATACATACTTTGAGGAGATCTGGCCAGAAGTCACACTCTCATGGCTGGCCAGGTATTTTCTTTTAATCTTAACTCTAAGCTATAATTTGGACAAAGGCAGAGAATGATTCTAGGTGTGCACTGGGGATCCAGGAGAGATGGGAGTTAAATCAGAATGTTCTTTTCATCTCCTACGATATGGAGAATGCTGCTTCTAACCCTCTGCTATTATTTGGGGGATCTCCCCCCCAAATAATAGAAAACATGAGGTTGGAGGATGACTCTAAGGAAGTTTGCTCCTACTCTGACGGAGGAAAAAGGGCACAACTATGCCCGAAGCATCAGGCCTACCCTGCTCCACCCTGAACAGACAGGCCTGAGTGAAGGACCGATTTACTACTCCCAGGAGAGGATTAAGGCATTTTGGAGGCCAGGTGTTGATTCATCACGAATGGTACATCTTGCAAACATGAGCTATTTATTGTTCCTGAGGGAAATCATCATTCCCTGGCCTCCTGTTTCTGTGAGGAGAATCCCACCGGAGAAACACCCCTGACCTCTCGCCTTGGCCCTAGCTTGCCTCTCTCGAAGGAGGAGCAGTAAGTGTCTGACGGGCGGTTTGGGGAGAGGTGCCGACTGCTGGGCTTGTGTCTGTGGGTCTCTGGTGTTTTCCATGGCCTGGCTCAGCGTTAGTGTTTCTGGTTTGTCCGTGTGGAAGCTACTGGAACAGAAACGCAGGTTGAGGGACAGGTCCATTCAAGGGGACTGGAGTCAGAATCCTCTAATCTAAGCTTCATTCTTTAGCTAGATTTATCAATAAAGCTGACTTAAAAAATAAGAAGTCCATTTGGCAGATTCCTTTGCAATAGCTGCCAGGTAGTTGCAAACTTGGGAAGCAAAGATGATGATGTTTTTTATTGTTCCCCTTAAAACTCCAACAATTAAATACCCATTAGGCAATATCATGAAATATTCAGTAATTGTGGCAAATTGAAATACATTGTTTATTCATATATACACTCAACATTTAAGACAAACATTTTAAGAGCTACATGTCAGTCACTAGAGTAGGGTAGTGAGTATGAATTTGTTTGAAAACTTAACTTTGTAAGGAGCACATCTCTCTTTATTTTCTGTATGGCAACCTAAAATCTGCTATCAGACCCATTCCCACGAGGCTGGGCTTCCCTCCCAGCTCCCTGTCCATGTCACAGTCTGGGGTCTTGATCAGGGTGGAAGGGACAGAGGAGTTAGAGAAAGAGGCCCACCTGGTTGGCTCTCTGCCATCATCCCAAGATGCCCATCACCAGTCACCACCACTGCCCTCTATTGTCATAGACACACCTTGAGGTCATTTCTCTTAAGTCTTCCCGTAGCTATTACTTCCCATCGCGTTACTGGGAAGCCTGAAGCCTCCTACACTTTCTCCTCATATCCCTCCCCGAATCTTTTTTAAAGTGGGAGAAAGCTTTTCTTCATTATGTTTTAGATCGAGACATTTTATCTATGTCCTGAATCTTTACTCTTATGCCTTTGTTTAGTTCTGTGCTGATAAAATAGTATTTTAGAGCCCTATATTTTTCTGCCATCCTAGGCTCTGGAAGTAATCTTTCCCCACAGAGTATAATTCAGCTGGTGAGAAAAGGTTTAAAAGAGATGGTTATGATACGACTGGACTTTTCACAAAGGTGTGCACAGAGCGGCGTGGAAGCAAAGCGGAGAAGGGGAGGGAGGCCTGGTGGGTGGGATCTTTAATCTGGGCCCTGCAGGGTGAGGATGCCAGGGACACTGGTGGGCAGCGGCAGTCCAGGAAGAGAGATGATCAGAGCATGAGCAGCACACACTGTCTGGGGGAAGACTGCCTTCGTGGCCAGAACATTGGAGGCCCGGGGAAGCGGTCCTGGGGACGGCAGACATGGCTTGTGAGATTCCTTAGGGCTGAATTGACTGGGAAGGACCCCAGATGCCTCCTTAAGGGACTGGACTTTACTCAAGAATCATCAGAAATTATTCGATCCTACAAACTCTTCCTGAGCATCTACTAGAAAGAGGCACGGCTATGGGAGGCCGTAAAGATCAAGACAAGGTTTCTATCCCAGAAAAGCTTAAAGGTTGACAAGGAGATAAAACATATTATTAAGTAATTTTAGTATGTTTATTGAACAAAATGTATGATGATTTCTTGAATAATCTATATAAAACAAATATATATAGTCAGTATTATAACACAGACCTAAGCATAGATCTCATGACATATCAGCCGACTGGGTCCTACATCCCCAAAGTGATGATAGCCTAGTGCAGGGGGATGGGAATGGGGTGGGGAGAAAAGGGTACTCGTGGGGAGTCATTTGGTGGCAACGGTCACAGGCGCTGGTCCCTGGTCAGACAAGGGAAGAAGAGACAAGAGGGAGCTAGAGGCACTTTGGACCCTGAGTGCCTGGGAACACAGTGATGCCTTTAAAAATGGGCACACACAGTAAATCCCACCACATCCTGTCTTTTGTCCAGGGGGAGAGCCTCTGACCAAGAGAGACACAGAATGCGGAAGTGACTGGGGACCCATCAGGCCTGTGTCTGGGATTCAGCCTGGCCAGTGGGCAGCTCAGGGGGAGTTTTTGTAAGGAGGCAGCTCCACGCCTGCCGTCACTCCAGGGCTGCTGCTGAGAACTGCGGCATAGCAGGAGCTGTACGGGTGATTCCGAGATGAGGGCCTTTTCTGGGAACGTGGCTGGGGAAATGCCCGTCTCTTCGGGTGGAGGAGGCTGAGGAGAGAGAAAGGATGGATTCAGGATTGACCTTCCCATAGGGACTAGGACAGTCCATCAACAAGTCCTCCTTTGTCCTCAAATCTTGCCCGATGGCCAGCCTGAGATTGGCCGGGAGATTACCTTTCAGGTGGGGGCTTCCACGTGATGTTAGCAGGGGAGGGCAAGAGCTTACTCTGAGAGATGTTGTGTTAATTACTTTCTTTGCAAAGGCTGGCAGAGACCCATGGCTTGGGGTTAAATGAAGGGGTTTCTGGCCAAGTGGACAGTCAGTGTGGAGCAGAAAAATGACTGGAAGCAGGTCCCCAGCTAATCTGAATGTCAAATGGTAACTGAGGCTGCCATGGAAATCTCTGCTGTCCAGTAGAAATATAATGGGAGCCACCTGTGTGACTTTACATTTTCCATTAATGTAAAAAAAAAAGGAAGCAATGGGTGAAACTAATTTTAAAAATATATTTTATTAAACCCCACATACCTTTAATATTATTTTTCAATGTGTCCCACTAGCCATATTTCAAATGCTCAACAGCCACATGTGGTTAGTATCTACTGCTTGGAAAGCATACATCTAGACCGTTTGGGCCAAAAAGAATTGCAAATATTGAATAAGTGGCAAGAAGAATTTGTAGTTCTAGCTTGAAATACCTGAATCAGCATTTAGATACTTCAAATGAAAAAGCTTCAGCAAAGCAAAGAAAACCACCAAAAAAATGAAAAAAACAGCCTACTGAAAGGGAGAATGTATTTGCAAATGATCTATCTGGTAAGGGGCTAATAGCCAAAACAGATAAAGAACTGTTACAAGTCAATCCCCAAAGAACAAATAATCCAATCACAAATGGGCAGAGGACCTAAATAGACACTTTTCCAAAGACACACAGATGGCCAACAGACACATGAAAAGATGCTTCACATCACTAATCGTCAGGAAGTGCAAATCTTGAATCTGAAACCACATTTTCTGCTACACTGATAGTCACTGGTACCTGGCACCTAGATCTTGGTTTCTAATGCCATTCTGTAAGAAAAGGGCCTGGGGATGCTGGGAGGAATGGGTGATTCTGGTAGGCTTGGGGCAGGAAAGATGCAAGAAGAGCCTCAACACACACACACACACACACACACACACACACACACACACGCACACATACACACACGCACAATGATGAGTGTATGTCAAACATGCACAAGAGTCCACTGAAATAACCGCCGGTGGTCAAAGCTAGAAAAAAATTAAGCAACAGAATTTAATAAAGAAGGATTGTGACCCAAAGTATAAAATAAATATCATGAATCCATATTGATGTAAATGAATGATTGAATAAATGAATAAATGGAGAAGAAAAGATAAATCTCCCATGTGAAAAGCAGCACGTAGTTGCATGCCTGCTCTGTCCCCATGGAGCAGGGGTGTACCTGCCCACCCCTTGGGTGCGGGCCCGCTGAGGGCACAAAAGTGACTCAGTAGTGGAGAAACCTTACGAACACTAGCTCAGCCAGGTGACCAATGTGAATGTCTAGTCACCGGTCAGGTTGGCGCTATGTAACTTTGATACGATGTGATGAAAACAGCATTTTACCCCTGTATCCTAGAACCCCAGTCTAATGATGAGAACAGCAGACATTCCAGTCGAAGAATATCACCACTGGGCTCATCAGAAAAGTCTTCAACGACTGTCAGGCTTGCAAGCACATGGGAGTTTTCAGAATTCTAATTTTCTTTTGAACCTTGGAATTTCATCATGGGAGACAAATGCTACCTGTGCCAGATTCAATTTTCTAGGTTTTGAGAAACTGTCTAACATACCTAAATCGGCAGAACCCCAGTTTGTCAGTCATTTTTTTCAAGGAAAAATGGTTTTGGCCAGAAGAGCTGCTGGTTCAGCTCAGGATCTGAGCAGTCGTGCAAGCGCTCAGTGTGGCCACAATCTTACTTGAGCAAGTAGCTCAAATGCCTGGGGTGTGCTTCCCATGGTGGAACGCCGACTATTAGAAAGCTGTGTGCCCAGGGACTGCGATGTAGGAACGTTAGTCATTTTTATCGGCTCGCCTGTCACATTCTGACGTGACAGCGGCTCTTTCTGGCTCTGTTGTCCTGGGAATGCGTGGACCTGATGATTGCCTGGGCATCTTGGTGCCACTGGCTTGACTCACGCTAAGGCCCCGGGCGGTTACCAGCCACGGCTGTGCAGAGTGCGGAGCTGGGCAGTGACATGCCGGGCTTTGTACCAGGTCCTCTGGCAGCAGTGGGGAGGGCGGGCTGGAGGGGAGGAGATGCAAGACAGAGAGGGGGTTCCCTGCGCCTGGTGCGTGCCCTGCCCTGCCTGCTCTGGGCTTGCTCTCTGGCTGGGTTGGACCAGCAGCCCAAGGGAGGCACCTGCCTGTGTGCCCCGTGGATGCCTCTATCGAGGGGCACCTGGGTCAGTGCAGGGCAAGCTGTGGGCTCCTGCCCCAGAGGCCCGCTCCCTCTTTCCCCAGATAGCCTGCTTCTAGGGCCTTCGTGAGTCAGGGCAGTAGAAGGAGGCTCTGCCAGCCTCTTCTCTGCTCTGAGGCCCCACCCCTGCATCCAGAATGGCAGTGTTTCCCCCGTTGTCCAGGCCACGTTCTTTTCCCTTGTGTACCCTGAAGCCAGAGGGATCTCTCTGAAGGCAAATTTGACACCACTGCTGACGGCTTTAGACATCTACAGCCTTGTCTTCTCGAACTTCCCTTTGTGCTCAAGGTGTAGTGCCCAGACCTCCACTGCCCCCAGCCTGCTGCGCTTGCACCTCCAGGACTTGGCAGTCTGCTTCCAGGAGGTCTGCTGGCGCCCCGCCCTTCTTATGTGCACGGGGATCTCTCGCTGGACTGTACACGGGCTGTAGGACGTAGTGCTTTGTCGGTGTCACTCGCTTTTGTGTGCCCAGCTCCCAGCCGTCACCAGGCACTCACAGGAGCCAGCGTCTGTCAGTAGGGAGGGCTTGGCCTGACTGTTTGGCCTTCCTCGGCCCCGGGCTTTGTGAGACTGCCCCCTGCAGTCCCAGGCAGAGAACCAACTGCGAAAACAGACCGACCTTCCCTCTGAGTGACCTTGGGACACTTCCCGTGTCTCTGTGTGGGGATAATATCAGTACCAACACCCAGGTTGGCTACAAGAATCAAAGGATGCTATGCATACGAAGTGCCGGGCACATGACAATCACCCTAGGAGATGCGGCCCTTACCATCCAGGTGTTCTCAGCACTACCATCCATCACTGTCACTCTCGCTGACCCTTCAAGTGCGGTCAGCACTCACTGCCCCTGCCTGGTGGCTGCATCCCATGCTCCCAGGGACTTTTGGCTATGGCCATAGCTGCTGCCACCACCTGCCCTGCAGTCTCAGTTATGCCCCAGCTCCAGGCCCTGTTGGTCTGATGCACGCGTGCTGACCCGGGACAGGTGCTGGCTGAGGCGGGCACTGGCGGGGGTTGATATCCCGGCAGTGGCTCTGAGCTGGTTCACAGAATGCCCGGGTGGGCTTCTCCTGCAGGGATGGCACTGGGAAGGCTGCCCCCATTCTTCTGACATGATTCTGCTCCTGAGAGAAGACTGTAGCCACATGGATGGTTCTTTCTGTCCCTTTATCCCTGGTGGCCCACCTGCCCATTGCCTGCAGCAAGGCCCAGATTGGACGACATTCCTAATCCTCCAACCGGTTAGACTGGGGGCGTGGAGGGGGAGAAAGGAGTCGGTGAGTGGCCCAGGTGAGAGCCTTCCCCCGAAGGGGAAGAATGGGTTTGGATTTCAGCCCCCAGGGCCCTCTCCATTTCTAGGCCTGGGCCCATTCATGACCTGACTCTGCCCCCGGTAAGCAGGTATCTTCGCTCATCACCAAATTCGTTCACACTCATTCAGCAACACAAGCCCTGCCTGCTCCCCTGAGCCAGGTGAAGCTTATTGTCAACACCCTTTCTGTGTCGTTATCTTGGCCTGCCATTCATGGGGTTCAGGTAGCAGCCAGCAGGAGGGGGAGGGGCTCATGGCCTGAGAGGCTTCCAGGGGCAGATGACCCATAACCGTGTTTACAGGGAGGTCTGAGACCTTGGGACTGAGCGCGAGCAGGACCAATTGGCATTTGCATAAAGCTGTGATGGGTGACTGGCCACCTGCCATCCAGTGATGCCCTGACTCCTCACCATCCCCCCGATGGGGCTGTCCCCAGTTCCCCATCGAACTAGTGCCTCCCTGACCAGTGCACAGCTGTATAGCGTGGAGCCTGGACTGAGTCTCAGCCGAGTGCCAGGCAGTGTGGGTGCTGAGGAGATAATGGGAGGAAAAGACCGTCCCTCTCAAGGAATTTACCTGCAGAAGTTCTCTGCATTGGCAGGGGAGCCCCTTGAGAACTGCAGCTGGGACATCAGGTCCTCACGCACCTGCAACTTTGCATGCAGATTGGTCTCCATTTGGTCACTTTGTCACCTAAATTAGTTGAGGCCAATAAGCTTTCAATTAAACACAGGCCGTATGATGACATTTACAACTTACTTGGAAATAATTATTCAGCACGGTGTGATAATTCCCTCTCTGTACGTCTCCTTCTAAGGCTTCTCCCTCAACACTTACCTTCCTGAGAGTCACTGTGGTCAGAGGGAGCTGTAGTTGATTCATTTCTACGCTGAAGAGTATCGCACTATAAAAATAGACCACGGTATTTTTGTCCATTCTGTTGATGACATTTAGTTGTATCTAATTTGGGGCTATTATAAAAAAATGTTACACGACTATTTTTGCATATTTCTTGGTGCACGTGTGCAAGAGTGTTTCAAAGCCTGTGGACGTTGGCATTCTTCCTGATCAGCATTTTAAATTAATGGGATAAAATAAAGTCAAATGTATCAGAATACACCCCATATAGGAAGGATAAGGATTGTTTTTTAAAGGACAAGTATTGTTTTCTGAAACATTCATTTGACTTGTATATAGATCTCTCTATGTACACACCCACGTGCATATGCACATATGCTTTTCACATCAGATACGTTTTAGGGCTGCAGCTGTGACAGACGAGCATATGGTTGCATGGCTTGGCAGTAGGGTATATTCAAATTAGTGTGTGTGAGTGTGTGCGTGTGTGTGTGTGCACATATGTGCACATGCTGGCTCCCAGTGTACAATGTATTTTTTTACTGTGGTTGAAACTCAAAGATCTTGAAAGCTTTGAGGTCATAGGGAATGTGTATTTCAGCTTTACTACTGTAAAATTATTTTCCATCCTGGTTATACTTGCCATTTATACTTTACAATTTACATTTAACCGATTCAGAGTGCACAACACGTGCCAGGCATCGCGTTTGAGCAGGCAGGCCGGAGAACAGCTGTAGGAACAGGGAACCCGATCGCAAGCACTCTGTATTCGTTCCCTATTGCTGCCACAACAAATTACCACAAACTCAGTGTCCTAAAACAACCCACGTTTACTCTCTAGGAGTCCTGGAGGGCAGAACTGAAATAGGTCTTGTGGAGCTGAAGTCAAGGTGTTAGCAGGAAGAGCTCCTTCCGCAGGCTCCAGGGCAGAATCTGTCCCGTGCCCGCTTCCATTTCCAGAGGCTGTCAGCCTTGCGTGGCTCATCACAAACCACTCCAGTCCCTCACTTCCATCAGCACATAGTTCCTGCGTCAGTAGTCAAGTTCCTGATTGTTCCCACTTCTGAGGGCACTTGGGACTGTGTTTAGGACCCACATGGTTATGCAGGCTCATGTCCCGAAATCAAGACCCTGAACTTAGTCAGAGTCCCTTCTGCCATACCCAGCAGTAGTCATGGGTTTGGACACTGGGGGCCAGTGTTCAGCCTACCATACACTCCACGTGCCCCCTACCTCGCTATGTTATCCACCCCTGGAGGGTGTCACAAGATCTCCCCCATGATAACGTTCACATGTATCACTCATTCCACCCTGTCAGCAACTCTGGGCCACTTCATACACGAGGAGAAGTGATCCTCAGAGAAGTTAACATGGTTTTTTCACTGTCACACTACTAGGCCAGACATGTAGCTGAGTCCAGGACCCTTTCCTCCATAGATTAGTGATCAAATGGGTGCACAGCTGGGACCATCTTGGCCTGACAGGCTCAGGGCTCAAATGTCGGGGGCTCTTGGAACTAAGAAAAATCACAGGCTCTTGGTTCTTTGGAGAGGTTAATAAACAGGCATCATGAGATTCCTTAGTTGTTGTCCTCTGAGACATAGGAGGGAGATGATTTTCCCTAATATTCTCAAGATCTCATCTTTGACCTTCCCACATGAACATGGTATTAGGTGGAGGCAGTTTAATTGCGGAAGTAGAACGTGATTTGATCAGGAAATCAATTTTCTACAGACTATTGTTCCTCAAAACAGAAAAAATAAGTTTCCCAAAGTAAGCATGCGCAGATTAACATGCTCAGGCATAAGATGAAGGAAGCTTTTCTCAGTTCTGTGAAGCTCATGTCACCAGGGGATTATTTTAGAGCAGTGCAGTCAAGATGCCGAGCTAAGCCATATATAATAATTGGTCTGTATCTGCATCCTCTTCAAGCCAAATAGTTGATTAAAATGCCAAAAGTTTCATTAGGAACATTCATAAATGGACTTCTGTCCGTGCATTTTTACTTGGATTGCTTGGTATTGATACAGCCCCAGATGATTGATTGTTTCAACCAATTAGCAACAAACTGTAGTCACCCTGCTTTGCGTGAACTCAGTGGGAAGTCCACCAAACACCAGGTACCAGGCGGAGCTGCTTCGATTTTATTGCTCACTTTCAGCCACTAATTTGGTGTCATGACAGCCCAGCTGCAGACTGGCTCTGAGCTATTCTTTGGTGTTCTACCACATTCCCAGTTCACCAAATATTTCCACAAGTTTCGCTTTCCTGTCTTTACATGACAGGACATCGAAGTGTGCTGATTGGGCTAAGAGTAAAAACAATGGGGTCAGTCCCCTCTAGGCCTAAAGCCCAGCTCTCTCTATAGTGTTAATGTGCCATGTGACCTTCAGGAAGTTGCTTTATGGCTCCAGGTCTCAGCTTTTTTTATCTGTAAAATGGGTAATAGAAATAGTAAAATAGCAACCTCACAGTTTTTGTGAGTACTGTATTAAAAGTGATAATCCATAAAAGGGCTTCAAATAGTACAGGGAATGTTAACAAAAATACCTCCCAAAAGATGCTAGTTATTAAACTTTGAATGTGTATACATCTGAAGGCGTGAATAACATGAGTTGCCCATAAAATTAAATAGAAACTGAACAGGCAATTTCTTAGACTTGCTTAGATTTGTTATGTCAGAGACTTCTAGTCGTTATCCCTGGTGATACAATTATTTTCCTCTTCCCAGTGGCATCAGTATCTCAGCTCTGAGCATGTGCTTACCAGTATGCCCCAAACAAGATATTTCTTATACCCACCGAAACTATGGCTAAATCCAGATTAATATCATGAGCAAAATTTTATCTCTTCCAAACTATGGTGAGTTGTGCTCCGTGTTATAAACTACACCGTATCCGTCTGGGTTAGGGGAACTGGGATCAGGAGAAACCTGCTGGTTTGTTTTCCACTTAGGAAAGTTTTCTAAGTCTCTCATCCTGACCATCTGTTCCTGGAGCGTAGGTAGGTCATTTAGATTCCCTTGTTCTCACTGATACCTACAAGACACTAATGCACCCAGGTAGTACCTGTCTCACCTTGGATTCCCCAGAAAGCAGAGCTGAGTCAAAGATTTAACTGAGGAGAAGGGTCACGGGGAGCAGGAGAGAGGCACAGCAGGACAAAGCATGGGGGGTGCGGGGTGAGCTGGCCACCAACACAGGCGGCTGCTTGCTTGACCCCACCAGGCAGCCCAGAAGCCCTAAGAAGCGCAGCCATGCGGGTTGCGATGGGGAAGCATTTATCCACTGGCCCAAATTTTGTTCATGGGGTGTGAACTCCCTTGCACTTCTAGGCTGTGCAGCTCAGGGCTACAGGAGGGTGTCTGAGGTGGGCCAAGCCACAGCGTCAAGAGAGAAGGCCAGAGGTGGGAAATAACTGGCCACAGGTGGAGGCGGGGACTGTGCAGTCATCCCTCTGAAGAGATACAAAAGAGGTGCCCAAGAGATGGCATTAAACACACACACCAAATAACGTTCATATTGTACCCAGTACACATCACCCCTGGGTTCAGGGGCTGAAATGTTTTCTTTACGACCATTTCTCTTGACATGGCTTAGGAGGGCTCTGAGACAAGGCAAGCAACTAAATGTTGCTAACTTTGTATTTTCCCCAGTGGTGGCCTTAGTGCTGAACCTCAACCAAGCTTCTGAAGGCAGTTCTTGCCTCCACCGCCAGGTAATGTGTCAGTTGCATGGAGCAGCTACAGCCGTCCAGGGCCATCTGAGTTTGGCTTGGTTTCCAGCTGGGTTCGCATCAGACTCTTCTGTGTTGACGGGGCCCCGATCCCCACTTTCCCATTCCAGTATACGGTTCCCTGGGCCTGTGGGTCGCACTTGATGGGCAGTTGTGGGCACCCCACCCCCACCCCATCTGGTAGGTTGCTGGGAGCCATCCAGACCCCGCGCACGCAGGGCATGCTGCTCTCACGGCACTGCGCTGTGCCCGCCTCTCATGATGGAGAGTGATGGGCCCAGTACGGCCCTCTGGTCCGGATGCTCACACGTATGCCATCCCCCCACCTCTGTGCCTCTCCGCAAAGACATGCAGCCCCTCCACTGGGAATACCCCTCCCACACCCTCTTCTGTGTTTCATGAACCAGCTACAGACTCTTACTTCCCATGATGCTGTCCTTCATGACTCCATCACACTATGATCCTTCCTTGTCTCTGAATTTGAGCAATTCTTGATGTGTGACATCTCCATTTATACTGTACCTGAGGAATCATCTGTCCAGTGGGGTACTGGTTAGCCTGCAGTCCCATTTGAAAAAAGAAAAACATTTGCATTGTGGGCCAATTTCCATGAGGTAACTACTCCCATCACTGACTATTTCAAGCTGACCTGAGTTTAACAGCCAGTTAGCAAAATCTCTGAATATGTCACAATGGGCTCACTGCAGGGGATGTCAGTGATTCATCCTTGTGACAGAGTTGAACACTACTGTTTTATAGACCACTGACTCTCGTCAACTGTACAGACATATCTTGTTTTACTGCATTTCGCTTTATTGGGCTTCCCAGATGTTATTTATTTATTTTTTTTACAAATCGAAGGTTTGTGGTGTCGAGCAAGTCTATCGGCACCATTTTCCCAACAGCATGATGCTCACTTTGTGTCTCTGTGTCATGTTTTGGTAATTCTCATGATATTTCAAACTTTTTCATTATTATTATATTTGTTACCATGATCTGTGATCAGTGATTATGACTCACTGAATGCTCAGATGATGGTTAGCATTTTTTCAGCAATAAAGTGTTTTTAAATTCAGATATGTATTTTTTTTAGACATAATGTTTTTGCACACTTCATAGACTACAGTGTAGTGAAAACATAACTGTTGCATGCACTGGGAAATCAAAATTCACTTGACTTGCTTTATTGCAGTGTTCTATGTGGTGGTCTGGACCCGAAACCACAATATCTCTGAGGTGTTCCTGTGCTTAGTAAACTGTACCGTAGGCATATGATTACTGATGTAGTTTCCTGCTGAACTGCAGAGCATAACGTAAGGACATGGGCTCTGGATCCAAGCTGCATGGGTTCATAATTCTGGTACTTGCTGGCTGTAAGATCTTGCTCAAGTTATTTACCTCTCTCTGTCTCAGCTTTCCAATCTATAAAATGGGTATGCTCATTTTCTACTGCTGCACAGTGGATCACCACAAACTCAGTCACTTAAAACACCACCAATTTATTAGCGTATAGTTCTGTAGGTCAGGAGTCCGGACACAGAATAACTGGTCTTTTTGCTCAGGGTCTCACAAAGCTGAAATGCAGGTGTTGGCTGAGCTGTGTTCTCAGCTGGAGGATCGCGGGAGGGAGAATCTGCTTCCAGACCCCTTCAGGTTGCTGGCAGAATCCAGTTCCCTGAGGCGGTGTGGCACAGCCATGCCTCCCTGCTGGCTGATGACCGGGAGGTGCCCGCAGTCCCTAGATGCTGCTCACCACCCCTCGCTGAGTGGTGATCCCATCTGTAGAGCTGGCAGTGGAGACTCCCCCTTCCTGCGGCGCTCTGAGGCTTTGACTCTCCTCAGGAAGTGCCAGTCTCTGTTAAAGTCCCACCCGAGTGGGTCAGACTCACTCGGAATAATCTCCCTTTGCAAAGATCAGCTGACGGGGGACCTTGTGTTTTGTTTGGTTTCGACATTTGGCATACGTTTATTTTAGTCTGAGAGCAATTTTGACTTCACTAAACGTGGTTTGGCTAAGCAGAATAAAAATGGTTTTACTCTGGGATTTCAGATGCCCATGTGGTCGTGCAGAAAGGAGCAATAGCGACGTTTCACATGATGGGAACCCCCCTGGCACCAGGTCCTTCCCGTCTGTTGGCACCAGCAAGCGTTCATACTGGGAAGTGGTCTATTGCACACTTTCCAGAGCATTTTTTATGAATTAAATATAAAAAATGCCTGAATTTAAGAGGGTAAAACCTGATGACTTGATACACATATACGTAGTGAAATGACTACTGCCATCAAGCTAATTAGTATATCACCCATAATCTCATATGGGCCATTTTTTTTTGTGTGGTGGGAGCGCCTGAAATCTATTCTCTTAGCGTATTTCCGGTATTCAGTGCTATATTATTATTATTATTATTATTATTTTTTGAGAGGGCATCTCTCGTATTTATTGATCAAATGGTTGTTAACAACAATAAAATTCTGTATAGGGGGGGTCAATGCTCAATGCACAATCATTAATCCATCTCAAGCCTACTTCTCGTCAGTCTCCAATCTTCTGAACCATAACGAACAAGTTCTTACATAGTGAACGAATTCTTACATAGTGAATAAGTTCTTACATGGTGAACAGTACAAGGGCAGTCATCACAGAAACTTTCGGTTTTGATCATGCATTATGACCTATAAACAATCAGGTCAAATATGAATATTCGTTTGATTTTTATACTTGATTTATATGTGGATCCCACATTTCTCCCTTTATTATTATTATTATTTTTATTTTTAATAAACTGCTGAAGTGGCAGGTAGATGCAAGATAAAGGTAGAAAACATAGTTTAGTGCTGTAAGAGAGCAAATGTAGATGATCAGGTGTGTGCCTGTAGACTATGTGCTAATCCGAGCTAGACAAGGGCAATAAAACATCCACGGATGCAGAAGATTTCTCTCAACACGGGGGTGGGGGGGGGAGGTTCTAAGCTTCACCACTGTTGTTCCCCAATTTCTCACCTGATGGCCCCCCTGCGTCAGTGCTATATTATTAACTGTAGTTATTGTGCGGTGCATTCGAGCTCTAGACTCGTTCATCTCCTATAATGTCAACTTTGTACTCTTTGACCAACACCTCCTTAATTCTTCCACCGCCCAGCCCCGATTACTATTCTACTCTCTGCTTCTATGAGTTTACTGTGTTTTTTAAAGGTTCTATGTGTAAGTGAGCTCACATAGTATTTATCTTTCTCTGGATTATTCCACGTAACATAATGCCCTCCAGTTTCATCCATGTTGTCGGAAATGGCAAGATTTCCTTCCTTCTCCTGGCTGAATAATCTTCCTCTGTAGACAGTACCACAGCTGCTGTACCCACTCATCTGCTGACGGCCACGGGGTTGTTCGCACACCTTGACTCTGACGAATAACGAGCAGGACGCAGGAAGCATGGGAGTGCAGGTATCTCTCTAAGACACTAACTGGATTCCCCTCAGGTGTGTTGCCAGATTGTATGGTAATTCTATTCTTAATTTTTTGAGAAATATCCAAACTGTTTCCCATAAGGGCTGCACCAATTTACATTCCTACCAACACTTGGAGGGTTCCCCTTTCTCCACATTCTCACTAACATTTCTTTTGTCTTTTTGACAATAGACTTTTTAATCTAATAGGTGTGAGGTGATACCTCATTGTAGTTTTTCATTTTATTTTCCCTGATGATAAACGATATTTAGCATTTTTTCTTATATCTCTTATCCATTTGTATGTCTTCTGTGGAGAAATGTCTGTCCAGGTCCTTCGCCCATTTTTAAATGGGGTTGTTTCCTCGTAATAAGTTGTGTGTGTTCTTTATATATGTGGGGTATTAACCCCTTATTAGATGCATGGCTTGCAAATATTTTGTCCCATAACATAGGTTGTCTCCTCACTCAGTTGTTTCCTTTGCTGTGCAGGAGATTTTTAGTTTGATGCAATACTATTCACTGATTTTGCTTCTGGAGCCTGGGATTTGGGGTCCTATCCACAAAATCATTGCTGAGACCCATGTCAAGAAGCTTTTTGGCTGTGTTTTCTTCTAATATTTTGACACCTAATACATTTTTAGTTGATTTTTGTATATGCAGTGAGATAAAAACCCAATTTTATTCTTCTACATGTGAAAAACCAGTTCTAATACCATTTATTGAAGAGACTGTCCTTTCTCTATTATGTGTTCTAGGTGACTTTATCAAAGACAAATTAACTGTAAATGTGTGGATTTCTTTCTGGGCTCTGCATTCTGTTCCATTGGTCCATATGTCTTTTTCTACTCCAGCACCATGTTATTATGATCACTATAGCTTTGTAGCATATTTTGGGGTCAGGTAGTGTGATGCCTCCAACTTTGATCTTTTTGCTCAAGATTGCTCTGGTTATTTGTGATCGTTTGTGAGTCTATATGAATTTTAGGAATGTTTTTTCTATTTCTGTGAGAAATGCAATTGGAATTTTGATAGACATTGTCTTGAATCTGTTGATTGCCCTGAGTGGTGTGGACATTTTAGCAACAGTACTTCTATCAATTTGTGATCAAACGGCATCTTTCTATTTATTTGTGTCTTCAATTTCTTTCATCAGTATTTTAATGGTTTTCCAGAGTTTTCACCTCCTTGGTTAAGTTTATTCCTAAGTGTTTAATTTTTTTGTAATGCTATTGTAAATGGGCTTATTTTCTTAGTTTCTTTTCCAGATATTTCATTATTAGTGTAGAAATGCAACCCATTTATGTATATTGATTTTGTATCTTGCAATTTTACATAATTTATTAGTTTTAACAGTTTTTTTGGTGGAATCTTTAAGTTTTCCACATAAAATTGTGTCATTTGCAAACAGAGACAGTTTCACTTACTCCTTTCCAAGTTGGATGTTTTAAGTTTCTTTTTCTTGCTAATTGCTCTGGCTAGGACTTCCAGTTCTGTATTGAATAGAAGTGTCAAGAGTGGGCATCATTATCTTGTTCTCGATCTCAGAGGAAAGTGTGCAGCTTTTCGTCACTGGGTATGATATTAACTATGGACTTGTCATGTATGACCTTTATCAGTTTGAGCTATATTCCTTCTATACCTAATTTGTTGAGAGTTTTTATTATGAGGGGGTATTAAATTGTGTCATATGCTTTTTCGACATCTATTGAAATGATCAAATGAATTGCATCCTTCATTTTGTTAATGTAGTGTATCACATTTATTGATTTGTGTATGTCGAGCCATCCTTGAATCCCAGGGATAAAATCCCACTTGATCGTGGTGTATTATCCATTTAATGTGATGCTGAATTGAGTTAGCAACTGTTTTGTTGAGGATGTTTGCATCTTTGTTCATCAGGGACTGTAGTTTTCTTTTCTTGCAGTGTCCTTCCCTGGCTTTGGTATGACAGTAATGCTGACTTCATAAAATTAGTTTGGAAATGTTTTCTCCCCTTCAATTTTTTGTAAGAGTTCGAGTGTCCAGTGACTTTGCCATCGAAGGCATCAAGTTCTGGGATTTTCTTGTGGAGACATCATTGATTACTGATTAAATGTTCTGATTCATTATTGGTCCATTCAAATTTTCTATTTCTACATGATACAGTCTGATAGGTTGTATGTTTCCAGGAATTGACCCATTTCTTCTAGGTTATCTAGTCTATTGGCATATAATTGTTCATAGTACTCACTTATGGTCCTTTCGATTTCTCTGGTATTAGTTGTAATATCTCCTCTTTTATTTTTCATTTTATTTATTTGAGACTTCTCTTGATTTTTCTTGATCTAGCTAAAGGTTTGTCCATTTTATCTTTTTAAAAATTCTTAGTTCTGTTCATTTTTATATACTGTTTGTCTACTCTCTATTTCATTTAATTCTGTTCTGATGTTTATTATTTCCTTCCTTCTGTTAACTTTGGATTTTATTCTTATTTTTCTAATCTCTTGAGGTGTAAAGTTAGCTTGTTTATTTGAGTAGTTCTTCGTTTTTAATGTGGGTGTTTATTGCTAGAAACGTCCTCTTTTAGTGTCTGTTTAATTTCCATGTATTTGTGAATTTTCCGATTTTCCATCTGTTACTGGTTTCATTTCAAAGATACTTGGCTATGATTTTACTCTTCTTAAATTTGTTAAAGCTTATTTTGTGGCCTCACATATGATCTGCCTGGGGGAATGTTCCTTGTGCTCATGTAAAGAATGTGTAATCTGTTGCTGTCATAAGGAATATTCTTCATGTGTCTGTTAGGTCCAGTTGGTCACTAGTGTTGTTCAAATACACTGTTTCCTTATTGACTTTTCTGCCTGGATGATCTAGCCATTGTTGAAAGTGGTATTGAAGTCCCCTACAGTTATAATATTCCTCTTTATTTCTCCCTTCAGTTTTGTTAGTATTTGCTTTTTATATATTTAGGTGCTCTGATGTTGGGTGCATGTATACTTATAACTTTTGTATTCTTTCAATGAATTTACTCCTTTATCATTGTGTGGGAATGTCTTTGTCTCTTTTTACAGCTTTTGACTTGAAGTCTATTTTGTCTGTTTTGAGCACAGTTATCCCTGCTCTCCTTCGGTTTCCATTTGCATGAAGTATCTCTCTCCACCCTCTCCTTGCAGCCTGTGGGCATCCTTAAAGCTGCAGTGAGTCTCTTGTAGGTAGCATATAGTTGCGTTTTGTTGGTTTTTCCCTTTTTTAAAATCCATTCAGCAACTCTAAGACTTTTGATTCAAGAATTTAATCCACTTACATTTAAACTAATTATGGATAGGTAAGGGTTTAATATTGTCATTTTGTTAATTTTTTTCTGTTTTATCGTTCTTTGTTTCTCTCTTCATCTTTACTTTTGATTCAATAATTTAATCCACTTACATTTAAACTAATTATGGATAGGTAAGCATTTAATATTGTCATTTTGTTAATTTTTTTCTGTTTTATCATTCTTTGTTCCTCTCTTCATATTTTCTTATCTTCCTTTCTTGATTTTTATAGTGGTAAGCTTTGATTCATTTCTCTATCTTTTGTGTGTATTCTACAGACATTTTATTTGTGGCTATTATGAGGCTCACCTAAAACATCTTGTAGTTACAGTAATCTGTTTTAGGCTAATAACAAGTTCACTTTGACCACATACAAAAACTACACTTTACCCCAACTCCTTCCCCATATTCAATGTTACTGATGTCACAATACACATTTTATATATAGTGTGTCCATTAACAAGTTATTGTAGCTATAGTTATTTTTAATACTTTTGTCTTTACTTTTATGCCTCTGTTAAAAGTGCTTTATGTACCATTCTCAGTTTGACTGTATTCTACCTATATATTCTTACCTGTGTAAAATGAGTTTTGTACTTTCATATGGTGTCTGCAGGCAGGCTTCCTGATGGAGTTCCCAGGTGGGCCCATCTGGCGCCTGGGTCCCTGAGAGTAGGCCTGGACTCAGTGGAGCAGTCCTGAATCCTGGGTCTATGGGGCCAGCTAGGCACCAGGGACCACTGGCCTTGGTCACTCGGTCCATAGGGTGAGCCTAGGGACTGGCTCTGAGGAGGCAGGCCTGGAGCATAAGATCACGTGGGCTAGCCTGAGCCTCCATCACAGAAGCTGGCTTCGGGCTAGGGTGGGCCTTGAGCCTGAGTGTGGGAGGGATGGGCACTGCCTGGAGCCATGGAGACAGGCCTGGTCCTGAGTCAGCAGGGGCCAGCTTAGAGCCTCGAACTGCAGGGTCATGTCCTGATACTGCGGTGGGCCTGGGAGCTGTGGGATAGGCCTGGGGCTGGGGTCCACACTGAAGGTGGATATTCACTTCACTCTCCTTCTCCCACGGGGACAGTGTCTCTCTCTGTCCTGGGAGGTAGGGTAACAGGAGTAGCATGAGTCTGTCCTTAGCCTTTTTAACGTGACTTTTCTTATTTATGTGCTCCACCCAGGTGCTATAATCTCTCACCTAGATCCTGAGTTCTTGTGAGTGTATTTTCATGCATAAATAGTTTTTTGAATTGATGTTTCTATGAGAAGACAAGTGCTGGAAACTTTTATATCTCTATCTTTTATATATATATATATATATCTCTCACTCTTTCTCCTGATTAGGGACTTTGCCATGTGATATGACATGTTCACAGAGGTAACATCTCACCAAATTCACAGGCTTCACCCACATTCAGTAGGACAGCGTTAGACAAAGTAAGAATCACTGGGGTTTGCCCTAGAATTCTGCCGTCTGCAATGGGGTAAAAATAGTATTCGCCTCAAAGGGTTGCGAATTATATGTGATGACCATTCAGAAAAGCTTTTTGACGCATAGTAAGTGCTCAGTAAACATTAGCCAAAATGAGAGGTTTCTCAAAGAAGGGTTCTTAGATTATTTATCCTGGCTCCAGAGCCAAGTATCATGGAAACTCAACAGATATTTATTAAGTGAATGAATAAATCTATCTCATGTACATAAATAAAATAATATTTCATCAGTAGAAACAATTTGGGAGGTCATCTAGTCCAACATCTGCATTTTAGGTGTGACAAAAATGAGGTGCAGACTGGTGAGTGACGACCTGCAATCACTAACGAGGGGCAGGATGGCCACTCAGGGACAGTCTAGCTGATCCTCTGTCCACTATCCTTGACTGCGTCCTATCGTGCCACAGACATGGGCCTAGAATTGTCCTATCAGTTATTTTATCCAGTGGAACCCTCAGCTGCCTCCGGAAAGATAATGGTTTCTCCTTTAGCATCTGCTAATGGCCCTGAATGGCACTAGGCTACACTACACTATAATGATTTAGGTGGGCTAAATTACAGTCTCACGGTCTGAGGACATTTTGCTTATAGTGTCCCCCCCCCCCATTACGATGTAAGTCCTTGCAGGAGGCATTTCTGTGCGTTTTGTTCCCTGCTGAGTCTCAGGTCCTGGAACAGCATCTGGTACAAAGTCAGTGCTCAGTAAATATTTTTTGAATGAGAGAATGAAATGGGCTTGGGCAAAGCCGGCTTGAGAGAAGTCAGAATGGGTTTTTCCCTCCGGAACCTCCCCCAGCCTTCACTGTGAGGCCGTGAGGTGGGCCCGCCCGAGCGGGGATGTGGTGTGTGCCTCGGCGCTGCTCGGGGATGACCACTGGCACGTCAGGGAACGCTTCTCCGCAGGACTCAGCGCGTGAATGCTCAGATTTCCTGTCTTATTTTTCTAGTGAGGAAACAAGCCCTTACCAAGAGTTCCACCCCTTATTCTCTGGGCTGGAACTCGAGTCTGCCGACCTCCAGACCACTGCCCTTCAGCGGTACTCTTCCTCAGGCATCGTCAAGGTCATTTCTCGGTCAGATGATAGCTAATGTTTTAAATGATTACCTTGCCCCCAAAATCTCTTGTCAGGTAGAAGCATGAAATTTGATAGGACAGCTCCCCAGTATAAGGAAACACACAAAATGTTTCAATGGACCTTAGATCAAATCTCAGCATTAAAAAAAAATGATGCCATTAGTCATCTCAATTCCTTCCCCATAATGGGATTTAATTATGATTACACTCATTTGAAGGTGTATTTTCCAGGAATTTAAAAAGACTCATAGATACAGAGAACAAACTGAAGGTTGCTGTAGGGAAGTGGGTAGAGGCAGGTGAAGTGGCTTAAGAGGGACAAACTTCCGATTATAAAATGAGTAAGTCAAGGGGATGAAAAGTACAGCATAGGGAATATAGTTAATAATATTGCGGTGACTTTGTATGGTGACCACACTTACTGCGGTGAGCATTTCCTACTTATATTCGATAACATAATCATCGAATCACTGTGTTGTATACCTGGAACTAATATAATATTGTGTGTCAGATATACTTCAATTAAACAAAACACAAGTATGATTCAAACTCGTAAGTGCTGAAACAGATTTTGTAGTCAGTCAGTCATTCAGAAACATCACTGGAATCTGGAAACCAAAAGGTCCTAAGATTGCTTTAAAACACATCCAAATAACAGTAGTATGGAATTCCTTAGTTTTTTAAAAAAAGATGTTTCTTTACATATAGAAAGCCCTACATCATTCACGTACACAACCTGATGAGTTTGGAGACAAATATACACCTGTGAGCCCAACCTGATCACAATCTATGCCATAACCCTGTCACCTCCAGGAGTTTCCTCTTGCCTTCTTTATTATTATTATTTTAAAATACAAAATAAAATAAATAAATTCCTTCCCCATAATGGGTTATGATTATACTCACTTAAAATTGTATTTTCAGGGATTTAAAAAGAACACATGGGTCATCAAATATCTCTACAATGAATTGGAAAGACGAGAGAAAATGTAATGAAAAGAGGGCGATCTGTCCCTTTCTATATCTGTGTCTGTGCCTGTGCCTGTGCCTGTGCCTGTGTCTGTGCCTGTGTCTGTGTCTGTGTCTGAGCCTGTGTCTGTGTCTGTGTCTGTGTCTGTGCCTGTGCCTGTGCCTGTGCCTGTGCCTGTGTCTGTGTCTGTGTCTGTGTCTGTGCCTGTGCCTGTGTCTGTGCCTGTGCCTGTGCCTGTGTCTGTGTCTATCTCTGTGTCTGTGTCTGTGTCTGTGCCTGTGCCTGTGTCTATCTCTGTGTCTGTGCCTGTGTCTATCTCTGTGTCTGTGCCTGTGCCTGTGCCTGTGCCTGTGTCTGTGCCTGTGTCTGTGCCTGTGCCTGTGTCTGTGTGTGTCTGTGCCTGTGCCTGTGCCTGTGCCTGTGCCTGTGTCTGTGTCTGTGTCTGTGTCTGTGCCTGTGCCTATGTCTGTGCCTGTGCCTGTGCCTGTGCCTGTGCCTGTGTCTGTGCCTGTGCCTGTGCCTGTGCCTGTGTCTATGCCTGTGCCTGTGCCTGTGCCTGTGCCTGTGCCTGTGTCTGTGCCTGTGCCTGTGCCTGTGCCTGTGCCTGTGCCTGTGTCTGTGCCTGTGCCTGTGTCTGTGTGTGTCTGTACCTGTGCCTGTGCCTGTGCCTGTGTCTGTGCCTGTGCCTGTGTCTGTGTCTATCTCTGTGTCTGTGCCTGTGTCTGTGCCTGTGTCTGTGCCTGTGCCTGTGCCTGTGTCTGTGCCTGTGTCTGTGCCTGTGTCTATCTCTGTGTCTGTGCCTGTGTCTGTGCCTGTGTCTGTGCCTGTGCCTGTGCCTGTGTCTGTGCCTGTGTCTATCTCTGTGTCTGTGTCTGTGCCTGTGTCTGTGCCTGTGCCTGTGTCTGTGCCTGTGCCTGTGCCTGTGTCTGTGCCTGTGCCTGTGTCTGTGCCTGTGCCTGTGCCTGTGTCTGTGCCTGTGTCTATCTCTGTGCCTGTGTCTGTGCCTGTGCCTGTGTCTGTGTCTATCTCTGTGTCTGTGTCTGTGTCTGTGCCTGTGTCTGTGCCTGTGCCTGTGTCTGTGCCTGTGCCTGTGCCTGTGCCTGTGTCTGTGTCTGTGCCTGTGTCTGTGCCTGTGCCTGTGTCTGTGCTTGTGCCTGTGTCTGTGTCTATCTCTGTGCCTGTGTCTGTGCCTGTGCCTGTGCCTGTGCCTGTGCCTGTGTCTGTGCCTGTGCCTGTGTCTGTGCCTGTGCCTGTGTCTGTGTCTATCTCTGTGTCTGTGTCTGTGTCTGTGCCTGTGTCTGTGCCTGTGCCTGTGTCTGTGCCTGTGTCTATCTCTGTGTCTGTGCCTGTGTCTGTGCCTGTGCCTGTGCCTGTGTCTGTGCCTGTGCCTGTGTCTGTGCCTGTGTCTATCTCTGTGTCTGTGCCTGTGTCTGTGCCTGTGTCTGTGCCTGTGCCTGTGTCTATCTCTGTGTCTGTGCCTGTGCCTGTGCCTGTGTCTGTGCCTGTGTCTGTGCCTGTGCCTGTGTCTGTGCCTGTGCCTGTGTCTGTGTCTGTGCCTGTGCCTGTGCCTGTGTCTGTGTCTGTGTCTGTGCCTGTGCCTGTGTCTGTGTCTGTGTCTGTGCCTGTGTCTGTGCCTGTGCCTGTGCCTGTGTCTGTGCCTGTGCCTGTGCCTGTGTCTGTGCCTGTGTCTGTGCCTGTGCCTGTGTCTGTGTCTGTGCCTGTGTCTGTCTCTCTCGCTCTCTCTCTCACACACACACACACACACACACACACACACACACACACACATTTTGCTCTTTGCCTGTGGCTTCTGGGACTCTGAATCTTTTGTTAGGTGCTAAGAACTCTGGAAGGAAGGATGGAGGGCAGCTGGAGGGCTGGACAGCAGGGTGCAGGGGAGACAGCTGACCCTGGGTGCCCTGGACTTAGGTTTCCTTCGTCTCTATCACCAACCACCTGTGGGCATCCCGGCAAGTCATCTCTTTGGGTCTCAACGGCCAATAGAAAAAGGTTGTCTTCCTACCATGAACAGTCAGTAAGTGCTGGTGAATGCTTTTGTGCCCATTGTTGCAATAGGCAATTTAGGTACTACGCTTAGCCTGTAGGACCATAGCTCTCCAACTTTAGAGTACGCAAGGCTCCCAGGAGGTGCTTGGGAAACGCTGGGCTCCAAGCCACATCCCCAGCGATCCCGGTTCAGGAGCTCGGGGACAGGGCCCGCGAACCTGCAAGTTTAGAGTACACTCCTAGGGATTCTGATGCAGCGAGACCCAATTCCATGCTTTTTAAAGCACTGTTCTAAAGTTGCAGGATTTCCATTCAACTCTGGTAAATTGATCGGGAAAAGCATCTGTGTGCTCAAGATCAGGCTGTCATGCTGCAGGCTTACTGCAACTTGATCGGGAACACATTGCTGGAGGAAGGTTAAAGCCAGGGAAAATGAACAAGCAGCAAAGTGAGGCTGGCCCATGAGAAGGTTGAGGATCTGCCGTCAGCACAGTTCAGCAATGCCCACGGTTTCACTGGGGACTCTTTTCAGGCCCAGGAGATAGAGGGGAAAAGAGAAGAAGGCTTTGCTGTCACCCCCACCCCCCAGTATCGGCGAGACTGCATTGAATCTTCACGGCTCCCTGCCAGCCTGGTAAAACTTCCTACCTCCGCTTAGCCAATGGAGGGAAATAAGACTGGTGACCTGTCCAAAGTCAAACAGCAACTAAGCAATAGATGCTGGATTTGGCTTCAAAGCCTTTGTGCAGTTTATCGTATACTACAGTGTCCCTATGTTAAAAAAGGTCCATGAACAGGAATGCCCACGCCCCGCAGATGTTCCGGCAGCATGCAGAGTAGAAAGAAAAACAAAGAAGAAATTGAGTGAAAGAAGACAAATGATAAAGGCAGGGAGGTAGAAAATGCAGAGAAAGGAAAAATAATAAAGTATCCATGGTGAAGAGATCATAGGATTGCTCACATTTAACATCAATACCACTTGGCGCAGGGACAAAGTCACTTGGAAAAACTGGGACGGAGGTGACAAGGACTTTAGAGTACTCCGGATTCCCTTAACTGGGATCAGGTAGCAAATCCTAAGGTCAGAGAGGATTATATCAACTGATATAAAGTATGAATGACATATGGCTCAAAGCACAGGCTGCCAGGGATGTTTGTACTTTAACAGAGAAGGAAATATTAAGCCAAAGGAATGCATGCCTAATTGTGGAATTTCAGACTGCAGTGGACAATTGGGAGTGAGCAGAGGCCTTTCCATTGCACCTAAAAATGAAAAAGATTCTCATGATAAAGAAGCTTCCTGCCCTGCGTCTGCCTACTGCAGAGGAAAATGGGACCTTATTCAAGCACAGGTTAGACACTTTTCCAGGAAAAAAGTTGATTTGTGGGCTACATCCTGAGCCTAAGAAATGTACCTTGAGATTGTGGGAAGGCTGACCTCAGGCCATTGTCTTCTGATTCATGACTCGTTTATTGTGCAGGCTGAGTCCTTCTTCCCGTTCAGAGTAGCCCCAGGGCTGGCCACCGAGGGAGCCCCACACCTCCTTACAGCACCTGCAGCTCCTTCATGTGGCTGGCTGCCCGGCAACCAGAGAGGCCTGTGTTATCAGGCAGCTGTCCCCAACCTGTACAAGGTCCCTTCATTCAGTCCAACCACCTCTGCAAACCCTTTGAGGTCTGGGGTCAATGATTCCAGCATATGGTATCCATGCCCCTTGAGGAGGCGCCTCTTGGGAGAGGGGCTTTCCTCCTCCGTCATCCGATAGGAGAAAGTCTACTTTGTTCTTGAGCCAATCACCTGCCTGAAGATCAACTGCAAAGAACTCCCATCCTTGTGTGCTTCCTCTTTGGATGCCGCCAGGAGATGGGAGGGCCAGCTTTCATTTTCACTTCCGTCCTCACGGACAAATAGTCGCTGCACATCTAGCGGTGGCTGTCCCTGTGCTAAATGCCATGAGTTCCCAGGGGCTTGCCGGCCAGCGGGGCAGTGAGTGAACTCACAGTGAGAATCCACTGTCTAAGGGCAGAGACAGAGGAAGGGCAAGGTGCTGTGGGACACACGGGAGTAGGGGTGCACCTCACCCAGACTAGGGCTTCAGAGACAACGTCCTGGTGGAAGTCAGCTAAGCTGCGTCCTGCAGGACGACCAGAAGGTAGGGAGGCAAAGGCCGGGGGTGTGGGGTGAGGCTTCCAGACAGAGGGACCAGCGTGAGAAAAGGCCCAGAGGCCAGAGAGACGTTGCATGATGGTGAAATCCCTGGCATTTCAGCAGCAAGAATGGAAGGGGTGTGTTGGAGAGGCATCTGAGACGTGGAACAGCTGAGCAAGGCCAGAGGCCACACCCCAAAGGGCCTCATAAGCTTTGTTAAAAGTGAGTTATTACCCTGAGGGCAAGCCGAGTTCAGTTCAAGACTCACTCGATTCTTTGTCCCCTGTGTCATCACCAGTGTGCGCAGGACGCCTCCAACACCATTTCCGTCCCCGAACTCACCAGGGGCACGGGAACCTCTTGCTGACTCCCCAAAGCCTGCCCCTCACTCGTGCTGTTCTCCCCTGAGCCCTGGGAACAGGCAGGGCATTTCACACCCAGTTTACGGGTTTCCCAAGCAAAGCTCAGCAGGGTTAGTAGACTCAACTCTAACCACCTAGTTTAAAGTGGTGAAGACAGGACATAAAGGCAGGGTAACGGTAAACAGCAATGTGATAGGTGAATCAGAGGAGGTGATATAAAGAGGTAGGGTTGCCCTGAAGCTAATGAAGCTCAGATCTCAGGACCCCTCCCTTGCATGGGAGCCTTCAGAGACCCCTGGAGAAGGCTGGGCGGGGTGTTCATGTGGTCATGGGCTTTTGTGAAATTTGCATAATTTAGGCATTTAAGTAGCAAGCACTTAGGACATTCTCTTGCAATCTGTCTTTCTCTGCATCCCATTTGCCCAGGGCTGGGCAGCACCGCAAGAGCTGTGAGCGATTCTGAGCTTTGGTTAAGGGGCACTTGGGTTGGGATTGCACATTTTGGGGGACTAGTGTTTTTCACAGTCATTGCCGTGGAAGGTTAATCTGTTGCTAGCCATGCCTGTGCAGAAATGGCTCCCAGGAACCCCCCAGCCCCCCACCGACATCCAGTCCATTGTTAAAACAAAGATGCAGGGCCCGAGGTCACATCACGTGTGGCACCCCAAGTATTTACCTCATGGGCGAGAGAGAAAGACTTGAGACGCATGAAGCCAGAACCCAGTCTTTGGAAAGTTCTTCCAAACGCCAAACTGTAGGTGGAGGACTTGGTTTTTGTGGGTGGCTAACCAAAATGGAACGTGTCTCAGGTCAGAAATTCACTTGATGATTGAATGCATCCTATGATTCACTCACGCCCACTACAGGTACATCTGTAGACTATGTGGGTGTGTGCAATAGGAGTTACATAAGACAGAACTGATAAGAATTCCCCATTCCTCGGTTGGTAGGGACAAACCTGTAGCTGTACTACAGAACTGCAGAGATCTGTGTGTGTTTCCATGTTTTATCTCAACTATCAAGAGTAACAAATTTTCATCAACCAGGTTAAAAAAACATCAGATCATCTTTGCATTCTCCATGGTAGAAAATACTATAAAGGTATGTATGCATACAAAATAGTATATATGGATGGATGCATACGAAATACATATGTGTTCATAATCATATGCAGCAAAAAATATAGGGAAAATATAAAAATGTATCTGGTAGTCAATTCACAAAAGTGTGTTTTCTTCTGGAATTGGGGATGTTTGTCATACTTGCCAGCTTCTGAAATTTTTATAACTTATTTCTTTTGTCATTCTAAATAAATACTTACTTTCCAACCAAATTGGAGTTGTAATTTTGTGTTCTTTCTTTTTAAGAACCCTCCTCTTCTCCTTCACCTCTCCTAAATTGTATAACTAACTCTGAGGCACCCACACGTGCTCTGGCCACAACCACACATACTGTGTGACCGCTGGGCTGTTAATGTCTGCAGAGCTGAAGAACATTTGACTGAGTAGGTGGTGTTGGAGTGGGGCTGTGGGGGAGGAAGAAATTTTCTGTTAGGTGTCCTAACCAGTTATCAGCAATGAGAACATTCTATAGACTCATAAGTGGGTCCACAGCCAGAGGGGGTTATAACTGGCCAGGAGAGTCCAGCACAGCTGTGGGGAGATAGTGGTTTTCCATCTGCATGCGATGGGCATGTTGAGGCCTTTCTCACAAACAGAATTCAAACCGACTGCCTCTAGTGTTTGTCAGGAGAGGTTCAGGGCTGCCCTCATGGGACAGGTGGCCCCAGCCTCATCTGAAATGAGACCCAAGCCCAAACTGCCACTGAGATCCACCTTCCCCCATCCAGGACTCTCCCAGGAACTGTGTTCCCTGAAGCCATCCCTGCTCAGCACACAATGTATGCTGATTACTTACCAACCTAGCATCTCAGCAACTTCGTTTTTAGCAGGGTCGCTGTGACACTCAGACACGAGCCCAGGGAAAGCCTCAGCCCTTCCCTGGGTGCAGCAGGCAATAAAAGCATGTCCCCTCCTTCCCAGGTCCTTTTCTCCAGGGTAAAGAAGCTCTCAGTACTTGTGCAAACTTCAAGCTGACCTCATTTTTCTCCCCCAGATGTACAGAGGTGGGGCAGAAGGAGCACCCTTCCTCTGGCCATGCAGCACCATCCAAGGGTGCCACAGGATGTCTCTTGCCCCCAATTACATCCTTCATCGGCCTTTTTCTTCTTCCTAGTCTAAAATTCCACCATAAATTCATTTATTTAGCAAATATTGATTGAGCTTTATGCACCAGGGTCTTTGTATTCTCACAGCTACTCACGAGGCAAGTACCTTCGCTACTGTCATTTGATTGATCAGAACTGTGCAGTTCAGAGAGATGCTTCCCTCCAAATCGCACAGCTGGTGAGGAGGGTGCAGCCAGGAGAGAGACAGACGGGCTGTCTTCCAGGCCCAGCTCCTCCCCACACTGCTGCTGGCCTGCCTGGTCTTCACTCCGAGACAAGCTAAGCTCCCTGACGGCTGGATGGTGACACGTGCATCTCATACCCTCCCCATCGGGCCTGGGCTCAGGTGGTGCACTATTGACAGGGAAACCATCGATTGGGTTGGAGGTGAAAGGCTAGAAATCTCAAAGACCACATTCTTGTGCCTTTTCATGGCATTGTTATTCTTAGGATGGGCCCTTCTCATGGCACAGGGTGTGTGGTGAGTGTAGTTAAAAGGGTTACGGTGTTCAAACTTGGGACTCTTCATACCTTGGTGGTTTATTTGCTGATTTTCTCCTGATCTGTGCCAAATTCTACACTGTACATTGTTAAGAGCTTAGGATGTGTGTCCATCTGTGTGATAGAGTGAGCGAGGCGCGCTCTACCGGCTCTGGAGTGGAGAGTGGGAATCCTGTAATACTAAAGCTACTATGCTTTGAGCATCTACCACATGCCAGTTTGTTTGCAGTTTGCCGTTTGCAGTCATCGCAGTAACTCTACCCAGTAGGCACCATTCTTTCCATTTTATAAATGAGGAAAGTGAGGGCCTTGGTGAATGGCACACCACTGGTGTGTGGTATGGTGCGAATCCGTATGCTGGGTTCTTTGTTCCCAGTCTGCAGTCTCTCCTGTGAAAGACACTATTTCCCTCCGCGATGACCAAATCTTTTCTGGTCTAACCCTGACAGGTCCAGCTTTTAATCAAGTCTCAGGGTGCAGCTGCAGGTTTGCCCTGCATCAGGTGTGTGGTGAGCTCAGGGATGTGATGGGCCCCCAAGACTGAAGCCCAAGTACAGTCACATCACCCCTCCCGCCCGACGTCAACTCCAGCTTTGACGTGCATCCCGCAGAAGCCTGTACAGGGTCTGGCCCTGGAAGTCAGGAAAGAAAATGCCCTGATGGCTGCAGTGTTAATAAGGAGTCAGCCCAAATAGGATGCGTCCCTCACAAAGGCCACTGTGTCCTCTGTCGGCAGCACGGGGTCCTGTTTCAGCTCTGAGTCAGGCCACCCTGGCTCAGCGACTGTCTCACCATGTGGAGCAGGCCCTGCCCGCTTGATAACATCAGCGGGTACAGTGGCGCTTTGTGCACGTTGAGGGCTCTGGTTACCAGGGGGCAGCATGCAGGCTGCAGTGCCGGAGGCCAGGAGGGAGGCAATGACTAAGTAAAAGCAGGCATGAAAGGGCTGTGTTTTGGAAACCCCAAAGGAAGCTTTCTTTCCTCCTGTATCTTCAAGGTGCTTCCCAAAGAGGCCGCTGGATCACTGCCGTCAAATCCAGCACAGAAAAGGAATTCAGGCAAGACGTGTGGGCGACAGCAGTTGGGTCATGCGTGTGTTCCCACTCAGGGCTGGAAGTGTGCCAGCTCACTCGCCCTGAGGCTCCTCCTCGGTCCCTGGAGCCTCTGCTGGGTGACAAATCACAGGCGAGCCGTCTTCGGGGCCGGGGGTGGGGTGCCTGCCACTTCTTCATCCGAGGCCGTGGCGTTGTACTGGCCTCCGAGCACAAGCCAGGTGGTTCTTCCGGATTTCGCTCCAGAGAAAGGCAGAATGAGAAAGTCCTTCATGAATCTATTTCCCCAGCCCAGAGCTTATTCCAGAGAGACTGAGTCGGACTGGCCGCTCCTCTGGGGAGAGCTGGGGCCTTTCTGGGGAGGAGTCCAGCCCTTGGGTCTTGGGCTGGAAGCCACAGGGACGTGAAATTGTGGGGCATCAAGCGCAGGCTTCGGGGCCGGTTGTCATCAGCTACCTCGTGCCCTGTTGGTGGCCTTGTCTGTTTCCCTCTTGGCACCATCCACCCGGGTGCCCGCATCTTCCTGTCCCCTGTGGTGTCCTGGGGTGACTTCTTGGCCACATTATGAGCCCCGCCGGGGTGTGCTCACCCCACCCGCAGCACACACACCAACGACCAACGTCCCTATATGCTCCTCTTCTCTTCCCTATGAAAAACGTGCATGTCCCCAGTCCCAGAGAATCGAGGTCCAGGCACGCAGCAGAAGCCAATATAATGAACTCATTCTAAGATGCTCCATTAGCTTCCTAGGACTCCCTAAACAAATCGCCCCAAACTCAGTAGCTGAAAATGAAATTTCTTCTGTCAATTCTGGAGAGCGGGGGTCCAAAGCAACGGTGCTGGCAGGGCCTGACGCCTGTGGCCTGAGAGGAGGGCCCTTCCCGGCCTCGGCCAGCTCCTGGTGGCTGCAGGCGCCCCTTGGTTGATGGCCACACCACTCCATGCCCACCTCTGGCCTCCTGTGGCCTCCTCTTCTGTGGGTGTTCCCTCCTGTCTCTCTGCGAAGGGCTCTTGTTCCAGTCAAGGGTTCCGAGCTTAGCATATGGACCTATTTCGGGGGAGTGGCCATGAGTCAACCCACTGCAGGTGTTAAAAGCAGCTAATACTCTACTGTGTTATCAACAGTGTGCCATATTCACATTTTTTAAAATGGAATTTCACTGTTCTAATTCAAAAGAATGATACACTGTGGAAATTTGGGGCATCCTGTTGGGCAGCCTGTGCAGGATTTCGAAGTAGGGGTGCTGTTTTTGTTGCCTGTTCATTTCTTTCATCACACCAAGTGTTCTGCTTTGCCCCCCGTCCCCTGGGGAGATACGCTTCAGGGGCATCTGAGTGTGAGGGAATGCGACCCCTGAACCGAGGGGAGGGGGACCCGGGGGAAGTTTTCCTTGCTGAGTTGCTTTGGAAGAAGTGTTTTCATCCTCTGAGGAGCTGGCAGATGGTGGCCTTCCTGTGGTTCTTCCCCCGAGACAGCTGCTGGGACAAAGAGAGCCCGTTTGAAGCCAGACTCTTGGAAAATCCCCGCCCCGTCAGGCGGCTACATTCCAGCTGGTCCTGGAAGGAGTGGGGAAGAAGAGGTGAGGTCCCCATTTCCCTGATTCTCGATGCCTGGCCTTTCTGCTGCAGGGCTGGCCAGGCCTTCACAGATCTAGAGTTTCTAAAGGAAGTCGGCTTTGGGAGAACCTTACTCCTTCGGATAAGTGCGCGGAATGGAGTTCATAGGCTCAGAGGACATACTTGTTCTTCCTGCCTCCTGGAACGCAGCCCCCCGGCCCCCAGTATCTGCATAGCTCCAGATGGCCATGTATCAGGGCCCCCCTGAGCACCCTGTCCAGAGCAGCATTCCCTCACTGCTCTCCATCCTCCCCTAACTCAGGTGTTCCTTCCTGCATGCACCGTCTGTCTCGGGGACAGGACTTTGCTTGGAGCAAGCAGCACTTCCTAAACATTTTTGACTAAACAAATGAACTGTGGAAGGGATTCAGAACACCATCTGCTTGCCATAACCACCTGCCTGCACGTAGGCAAAGCTCTGTCCTCATCGTTGTTTTGTGGTAGAGACGCGTGAGCCCTGGAGAGCGGGAGCGATTGCTGGCGGTCACAGGTTTTAGGAGATGAGAAGCAGAGCTTGAATCTTGTGATTTTCAGTTAAGGGACCTAATAGCCACTGAACTGTTGTGCCCATTTCTCTTTGGTTTAGGTTAACCCAACTGTCTGCATTCATTATTTGGTGAGGAAGACGGGGGATGCTGGGAAAGTGTGTAGGGACTCCTCCTCAGACCAAAGTGGGGGCCTGGCTAAAACAGCGCTGATGGCAGCTTTCAAATACCTGGAATGGGAATGTGATGTTATGAAGATAATAGAGCTGAATGTGTCTGTGAGAGACAGACAGACAGAGAGAGGGACAGAGAACATGGATGTGTGCGGAGGAGACTGTATAGGAAACGGTGCGGTCACGTTTTCATAATAAGCCAACAGGTTTATTGAATCCTCTCAGCCTGTCTTATCTTTGCAAGGATCACATTTTTTTCCAAGCAGCTTTATTCCCCAGGCTCTTGGAAATTAAGAGTTCATCTCTGACCCCACTCCCCCAGCTGGCCGGCCCTCCTGCCCACTGACCCTTACCAGGAGAGACAGTCTGGAGGGGAGGCTCGCTCAGGCATTTCCCTCCTACCTCGCCACAGCTGCCCATGAGCTGATGTGTTTCTATTTCTTTCCTAATTCAAGACTCACTCTTTAGATAAAACTGCTCCTTAGTTGGACTTCAGAGACTGAAGATGAAAGTAAAAATCAAGAGAGGCCTGTGGAGATGATGAAAGGCCTAGATAAGCGCCCTGTAAGACCCTGAAAAGGACTGGGCTCCCTGCCCTGGGCAAGGCAGCCGAGAGATGACCCCACATGGACCTGGCCGGCCGGGAGGTGAGACGAGGCCTTGACCTGGGCGGGTGAGGGGCCACGGCTCCAGGCGGGCTGTCAGGCCTCATTCCAGCCGCGAAATGTTAGCAGTGGTCTGTTAACATCTCTGCGTTGCCATGCCCATACTTTTTGAGGTCTCAAAATGCTCTTGCAGATGTTTGTGACCTGTGATGTCCTCTTCATCACTCTTAAAAATTAAAGCTGGGAAACAATGCTCTTGTTTTCATGTATTTTTTGGTGCCCAGTATACAAATCGTGACACCTGCAGTGATGTACAATCTGAGTTGAAATGTGGGGATGTCTGGCAGGACCTCTGGGACCAGGCAGACTCAGGGAGAATCTTGGATTTCCTTCTTATAGGGGACAAAACCTAACTCCTCAGAGACTTGCCTCCACAACTGGAAAATGGGAATAATGCCTTCCTATCCAGCTTTCTGGAAGGATTAAATGAGATAAGTAATAATAGCTAGTATTTTTTATACTAATGGAGGTACTGGGTGAAGGGGTTCCCATGCATTTTGCATTTGACCAGGTGAGCTGTACGTTACATGGACGAGGGAATCATATCAGGTAGAATGACTGGTACAACAGGAAGGTATGCCTAGGTCTGTCTGGAACCAAAGTCAAATTCATGACCATGGTGCTACGGTCCCTGACTAACCTCCTTCTCATTAGGAGTTTATCACAAACACATATTCAGTTTCTTTGTTAATCCCTGTAGGCTTCTGGGTGACATTTTGTTTTTATAATTTTTACTGTAAAATGAAAATTAAAGACATTCTCTCTTCTGACTATAGAAGTAATATATACACAATATCTGTGTGTTTCAAAAGGCAAATCCAAAAGGCCAAAGAAAACCGAAATTGTTTAGGATCCCACGACCCAGAAAAGCCATTGTAAACACTTTGCTATATGTTCTACACTATCGAATATATTCTGTAGCATATGCACAACCTCCCCACTCCCTAATAATACTGTTTTACGTTTATGGCTTTGTAACTGACTACCCTTCCCCACCTCCACAATATATTATGGGTAACTTTTAATGTCAACTTCTCATTCAATAGATTTTATTGGATGTCTACTATGTGTCACTTGTAATAAATCAGGGAACTAAACAAATTAAGGTCCCACTTCTTATGGGGTTTATGCTGTGTCATACCACACAGCAAACAACAGCATCATGAAAAACATACAGCACCTAAGAAGGTGACATGGGCTACCAGAAAATACAGGCAGCGGTGTGAGGACTGGGCTGCATTTTTAACCAAAGACTTATTGAGATAATAGCATTTGAGTAAAGACGTGAAGGTGAGGGATTTAGGGCTCTGTTCCAGGCAGAGGAAACATCCACGGGCCGTGAAGGGAGGAGTGATTGGTTTCTGGATATATTTGAAACCAAGGCCAGGAGGATTTCCGGACAGGTTGGATGGGAAGGTAGTCGTGGATGATTCCAGGGTTCCTGTGTGTGTAGCTGGAAGGATGGAGGACTCATCAGCCAAAATGGGGCAGGGCTGAGATGGAATAGGTTTTGGAGGGAGGATCAGGCAGTTGGTTTTGGACGCACTGGATCTGAGGTGTCTCTGAGGCATTGACTGCAGATGCTGGTCATACACTCTGCAGTCCAGGTGGGACAGTGGGGCTTTGGTGATGGAGGTAAACTTGGTGTGTACATTTGGGATGCTATTTATTACCAACATGAAGCGATGAGTCTGTGCGATCCCCAGGGGACAGCACGCAGGTGGGGAAGGGGGGAAAGGATCACACCCTGGAGCCTCCAAGCCAAAGAGTTTGAGGAGAGGAAGAAGAGAAAGTAAAGGAGACAGAGAAGGAGGAAGCAGTGAAGTAGCAGGAAGGCCAGGGGAGCCTTGTATTCTGGATGGTCAGGAAAAAGGTACTGAAAGGAGAAGGGAAGGGTGAATCGTGATGAAAGCTGCTGGTGAATCACTGGGGACTGAGGACTGACGCAGGAACACAGCGGTGCTGCGCGTTGAGGACGAGGAGCCCCAGGGAGGGCCTCTGGTCATTTTATTCAGTGGCTTATAACCCAGGGCCACCATCATGAATTCTGATGCTCATATTGTCACAGACTTGCCATTGGAAGCCCCTCCCAGCTGGACCCTGTCCTTTGCACAAGTCCATGCCATTCTTGGGGCACTTGCTTATGTTCTGTTGGACATTTCACGTTTTTCACTATCTGAAGTGCTCCATTGAATATCCGTGGACAGACATCTCCGTATCTTAAGTCATTTCTTAAATTTGTTCTTCCTTCAGAACATAGGCTTTTGTTTTAATATTCTCCCATGCATGTTTTTATTAGTATTGTCTCTTCATTACCTTATAATGAAGATCTGTATATTCTTCTCTCAAAATAGAAGTTGCTTTTCTGCTTGTTTCTGATTAATCATGCTTACTGAAAACACGTCAAACTAGGAAAACAAAATTTGAAAAGCCACATAAAAACCCACCAGATGGAAATAACCCATTAATAATTTTCAGTGGAATACCCTCCAGATATTTATTTCTCTTCGTATAACATATAACTATGCCTTGTGCGTATGTACATCCATCACTTTACCTAAATGAGATTGTAATCATACCAAACCGATGTTCTGTGATCTACTTTTCCCCGACTCAATAACATAGAATATGTGTTTTAATATACATTAAAACAGAATGTAACTAGCTTTGCAAGCAGTGGTACTGGTTTCCCCACATTAAGTGCCACATTTTACTTATCTGATAAATATTTATTGAGCACCTACTTTGTCCCAGCCTCTGTGACACCCTCTCTCCAGTTTTATGCTGGGTGTGAGTGTTTGGGTCATCATCGTTGCTATTTATTAATGTTCAGGTTCTCCTTTCCTTCCAGACACACAGTAGGACTGTATTTCTCTCTTGAGTTTGCGTGTGGTCATTAGCGAATAAAATATGGTCATGTGTCCCTTCTAGGCCAGAGCCATGGAACTGCTGGCCACTTCCTTTTCTCCCTGCTGTGGGACTCTGGAGGCCCACGCTGATACGGCACTTCTGTCAGCCTGGTTCCACGAAGGAACCAAGCCCTCTGCCGAGTCCACTGAGGGAGACGTATACGTGTGTAACATTAAGGCTCTGGCTTTTGTGACTGGTCGTTACTGCAGCACACCCTCTCTCATGCTGATCTCGCTGAACCCGCTATTAATTTTACTTACTTGTACTTATCTCCTAAAAGATTCTGACATTTGTCTTACGGAATACCAGATATATTACAGTTGCACATTGTCACCGATTTACCAGGTGAACAATTTTCTGCGTGTGAGATGGCAAGTTAGCCCAGATCTGGAGCATGGTGAGAAAGAAGGCTGCAGGTTAGCCATTGTTTGTCAAAGTGTGGAATGAAGAATCCACAACGTCCGAATCACCGGGGTACTTGCTTCTAAATGCAGGTTTCTAGGCCCCACCAGTGCAGTAGTGTCAGTAGAGCTGCGGTGTGCATTTCCAACAAACTGACCACGTGATTCTTACATATGCCAAAGCCACTGGTGTGGGCCGGGGGCAAGGTCACAAATGCTGGCTCGCCATTTTTTGCGATGTTATAAGGAATTTATCAGTGCCAACCGAATGTTTTCTACATGTCAGTAGTTCTGCTGGTTCCTGGAAATACACAGGCAGACAAAATTCCTACCCTCAAGCAGCTCAGACACTATTATTATGGGAGACATTTGCGTAAATAGATAATTTTAATGAAATATTAAGATGGAAGCTTCTATAAGGTAGAGTGTAGGCCCCAAAGCAGAAGCGGCCACTTGGGGTGCACAGAGGTGGACAGGTGAACGCTGAGGTAAACAGGTGTGTTTTGAAAGCCAACAAGAGCTTGATAAGAAGGGCATCTTGGGGGCTTTGAAGAAGAAGTTGCCCAATTAAGGGGTGGCTTGGCAGTGTATTGTCAGCTGCGAAGAGAGAGTGACTGAAATAAAGTATATCAAATTCAGAGATTTTTCTTTGGAGATGGCGAGGAAGGGAAGCTCCTGGCTAGATGGGCGCTCAGCTTTTTGGAGGTGGCTGGACCCAGGCACCGTGTTTGGCTTGGACGTCCACACTGTTGCTTTGTGGGTCACTTCCCCCTTTCACTCCACCTCCCTCCAGGTTCTTTGGCTATTCAGAGGAAAGAGACCTGATATACTCAATTCACAGATATATTCATGTTCTGGCAGCATTTTGCAGAGAAATTTCCTACCTGAAAATAACTAAGATCATAGATCCAGACAAGAGTAGAAGTAAATGCTGTTGACTGACTTACGGATAAAAGCCTGGGGCTGAGGATTTGGCATCAGTGACAGTGATCTTGGAGGGCTGGGTGTGTGCTCTTTGGTCTCAGGCTTCATGTTCTATTAGCTGGAAACTAAACAGGATCTTCCCTTGAGATCGGCTGGAAGGGGAGTCAGGAGATGCTGTCCTATCGAAGTACTAGGCCTGGTACTAAGGAAAAGTGTCTCCCTTTTCCTCTAAGCCTTCGCATCTGTCCTCTTTGAGAATGAGCAGCTGTCCCGCGCTGTCTTGTGGGACACTGCGTCCCAAGGGCAGATAATGGAACTAAACCCGTGGTTCTGGGTTTCCTCGGCCTCTCTAAGGTAAACCCATCCCAAACTGTGTGGATGGAAGGCTGAAGTCTTAACACACCAGCTGAGGTGGTGCTGAAGGTGGCCTCAGCAGGAGAGGGTTTTGTGAGGCGTGAGGAATGTGACTGTTGGGAGAATAGTTAATGGAAGAGACAATGAACATGATGTAAATTTGTCCAGCAGCGTGTTAAGCAAATAGTAGATGTTTGATAAGTTCTAGTTTCCTCTGGTCCCTTTGCTCAGTGGCAGAATAAGAACTACTATGTGGAAAATGCAGGAAAGAAGGCATGGGCTCAATGTAAGGATGGGTTTTTAAAACAATGATAGCTATTTAAATATGATATGAGCTGTCTTAGGAGAATGTACTCATCTAATATGCAACCAGGATCGGAACATTAAGTGTCAGGTGTTGCACTGAGTTGAGGATACACAGATGAAGAATATGTCGATTTTGCTCCCTTGAAAAACTCAGGACCAATAAGAGAGACAGACATGGATGTAAACAGATCAATTCCAAAGCAATGTGCTCAGGTGGAGTGAGGGGAAAGTGTGGAGGTGTCACAAATTATGGAGTAACCGATCTGCTGGGTTAGTTGAGAGAAGCTGTACCAAGCAGGTGACATTTGATCAGGGTCTTGAAGGATGCATAGGAGTCTGTTATTCAGCGGTGTGGAGTGCCTTTTCACTGCAAGTGTTCAGGCAGAGATTGAATGACCACCTGTCAAAGGTGTTGTGGAGGGATTGCTGGGGAGATGGGAGACTGGCCTGGGTGACCTCAAGACCCTTCCAAACCCAAGATTCTATAAAAGAGCCACAGTAGAGGGCCGTTATTGTATGAGGATATATGTTACCATCCATCAACACATTATGCCTGATTCTCTGCCTCCTGGGGCTGGGGAGCTGCTTGTCAATCTGAAGAGGGCTTAAGTGGGGATCAGGAAAGGGGAGAATTTCTCTTTCTTTCCCCTGAAGGCATGTATCTCTTTACACTTCTCAACTGAGTGTGCTGATGGGGGAAGGTAAGGCAGACTTAGTGTGAGTACATGGAGAGTTGGGGGCGGAGGAGGAAGCTTCACTCCTGTGCACACTTGGCAGAGTTGGGGGTGTCTGCCTCATGCCCAGGTGGGCTCATAGTGCCCCTGGCTGTCCAGAACAGCCGAAGCAGCCCCCTTTGCTGTAGCCCTGCTTGCCTGGGCTGAGGCAGCCATCTGAGCCTCTGCACCTGCCAGCCGGCGTGGGCTGTGCCCTTCTGCCAAGTGAAGCAGTGGAGACAAAGGAGAAATACCCAGAGAGAAAAGTGCATCCAGCTTCTCTCTGTCCTCACAGCTGAGTTTCTGGGCCAAGAATACTTGAATTGTTCACATTCTTGCCCCTGTTCAGGTGAGCACAGGTCCCACTCACTCAGGTGGAGCCACCATCCTTTCTCCTCACCTGTGGGGCTGAGACAGGCGGCCAGACAGACCTGCTATTGTCGCCTGCGCAGGGGGGGGTATCAAATGCATCTTAAGAAGGGCTTGGGGCTTGAGGCTTCTGAGGCTCCTAAATTCAGACTTACAGGGAAGAAATGAGAAACCTTGAAAATGTAGGCTTTGCTTCTGGGGAGGGGTGGGGTGGGGGAGAGCATTCAGGCAACGGAGTCCAGCCACTGTCTTGGTGACTTCTCATTGTCAGTTACATTTGGAAATAAATCACTTTACTTCCAGCCTCTAAAATACAAACCTTGGCTCTCCTACTCATTAAACTCTGGAACTAGTTAACACATCAAGTTTCTTCTGGGATGTCTGTCAAGAAGGATTAGCAGCCAGATGATGGATGTGGGTTCGGACAGCAGTGAACTTGTAACATCCACTCAGCTCACTGGAGTGGTTCTGTGTCCCCTGCTGACCCCTGCAGGCTCCTCCGAGTCAGTGGGAAATGCAACCTGATCTGATCCACTCTATGCTGTATACAGACTGTGCCTTTTCCGTAAGGTAGTAGTAGTGATCTTAATATTACCATTATAGGGAAATAGACCCGTATCTACATCGCTGCCAAAAGAAACACAGGAAGCATAAACCGGAACCTAGGGAGACGGATTATTTACAGGGCATTGTGGGAAAGGGGTGCAAGGCATTTGGGAGAGTGACACTTCCTTTAGAAAAGCATTTTGTACGGTTTTAACATTTGGAACCCTGTTTTATGTTTTGTGACTCAAAAAAAACTTCTGACTTCTGTTCACCAAGAGGGCCTAGAAGCAGTGATGCCTCAGCAGCCGTGAGGACACCTGAAGGCTCAGACCATCCCCACTCAAAGGAAACAGGGCCCCTTAGAAAAATGGAGAATTACAGGGCTAGAGATTATAAAGTAAGCTCAGAACAGCTTGTTGTACCAAAAATTAAGGAAGTGGTCAAAAACGTGATGGAAGCCTGTCCAAGTCACCAGGATCTAGTTTGAAGAGGCTCCCGTAGCCGAATCAGGGACATTTGAGCACCAAAATAAATAACGATAATGATGGATTAAACCTATTGAATAAAATGAAAACTCGCAAGTCCACAGTGCTGTAACCAAATAAATAAATAAACAAATAAATGAGGGAGAAGGAACCGTTGTGCCTTAAAATGGGATTCTAACTAAGAAAAGTAGAAGACAGAGTTACAGATTCTCACTTCAGCACCAATAATGCATCTAGCCAAGAATCACCGATGGATGCTACCATTAGTGGGTGTTAGTTTTATAAGAAACAGCATATATACAACAACTTAAAATACCTGCACACAAATATCTTAGTAATTACAAAGGGAAAAATAGTACCTTCACAGTGGAGACCCATGTTACCCAGGTGACCAGCGTTAACTTCACTGATGCTCTGACAAGCTGACATCGGGGGCCTCCGGGTCTGATGCACTGAAGACATCACATTTCTTCCAGGGTCTTTCTTCAAAACTGCGTAACCTGAATCTCATCATGACGAAACATTCTACAAACCCAAAATGAGAAACATTCTGCAAGATAACGGGCCTGTATTCCTCAGAAATAGCAAAGTCAGGCAGGAAAGGAGACCTGGAGAATGTTCCAGATGAAAGAAGACTAAAAATGTTGTGACCATACGTGCAATGTATCATCCTGGCTTGGATCCTGCAGTGAGAAAAAAAGAGCTGTGGCAGACAGGACTGTAGCCGTCGGCAAAACTTGAGCGTAGACCCTGGGCTGGGTGATCGCATGATGTCCAGGTTAAATTTGCTGATTGTGGTGTGTCCTGGATGATATGAGAGAATGTCCTTATTTGAGGGAAATAGCATACTAAGGTGTTTAGGGAAAAAGGGGTATGATGTCTGCAATGAGAGAAGAGTGAGAGAGAGAGAGAACGATAGAGCAAATGGGGTAGATTGTCACCGATAGATGCTTCCCATGCATCTGGGTAAATGGCAGATGGGATTTCTTTGTACTTTCTTATGACTTTTCTGTAGTTTGAAATTATATCAAATAAATAAATTATTAGATTAAAAAAAGAGGAATTTGAACTGCTATGATGATGATTATTCTTGCCCCATCTTGCGCTGTTTTGGGAAAAAAAACCTACTGTAGTTAAAGAACGTGCATTTGTATCCCGTTTCCGAGTACGCAGCGTGCTTCCACAGTCATTGTCTCATTACTTTCAAAAGAGCCTTTATTTCAGCAAGGCAGGCATTTTAGTGCCCAATTTTATGGGAAACCCAGGGTTAGATGTCCTAAGTGCGTCTCTCAAAGTCGCTGAACTGAAAAGCACAAAGGCCAGGACTGAGACCCAGCGATTCTAACTTTTAGTACCCAGTTTCCATCATCACTCAAGGTCACACCTTTGACCTCTATGGCATGCGCGCTCCCTCCCGGTCAGGCAGAGGACGTTGATTAGATCGTGGTGGTGTTCGGATGCACTGTGACTGTCTATGTCTCTGCGCCCACCTTGGCCGTGGTGCATCTTTCTTCTAGCAAAGTGTCATCTGCCTTGTGCTCTTTGGTGATCGTTCTGTGTAGGTGGCCACCCCTCTGACAGTGCCCAGACATCCCTACACACCCGCAGGCAGGTCCCTTCCCCCTAACATGTGGTCTGACTTTCAGTCATGTTTATTAAGCAAAAGACCAGCAGCTCAGGATGCATTCGGCACCTTAAATGCTATAGCTTCTTTCTGTCAAACTGTTCAATCCCAAGTCATAAAACTCTACCCCTGAGGAAGGGTTAGAGGCCCGTGAAAAGGTATTATGGGACCAACGGGAGATGGAGCCGTGTGGGAAATCCAACAACAGGATTGGTTTGAGGAGCAGGTCCCCAAAGGGTTTAAGGTTCAGCCTTTGTGGCTTAAATGAGCCAAGATTAGAATTTCAGAGAGCTCTTCCTGAAGGATAAATGAGGCAGGGAATGTCCTGGGATAAGACTTTTTAAACTTCAATCACAACTCCTCAGATTTAACTCCATGTCCCTTGTGAGCCGTGAGGGTTGTGCACGTGTCTGCAGCCTGCCTGCCCTTTGCACGGAGCTCTTCCTGTTCTGAAGTCTTAATGCTCTGATTATCTGCGTCCTTCCTTGGGTTCTGGCCTCCTAGCCCTGTCAGTAGTGGTCTGGGGCTTGTGCACCAGCACTGAACACTCCTCAACTTGGAAGTTAGGCTTCCACTCTCCAATGGCTACCTGGTCGCCAGCTCCAAAGACGTGTTCTCAGTCTTTATCCTCCTCCATTCATCTAAAGCAGGGTAGCCTTTGAGGATGTGACCAGAATGCAGATATGCACACACACCATTTTTATCCATCATCTCAATCACTCCCTTCTTCATCCTCTTTATTAGGAGTATTGGACCAGGTGTTTTATTCCATTTTTACCCTCTTCTTTGATGAAGCGCAGAGTCCAAATGCTTGCAGCTGCACGAGGCACTGTGTGTACATTGCACGCACCCTAGAAGCAGCCAGCAGTCGTCTTCCTCCTGCCTGGCCCTGACCAAGCTTGGCTTTTGACAGATCCTGGCTGAGTGCAAACCCCTCACTCTAGGCTTCTATGAAGTGTGCTGAATTGTGTGGTCACTTGGAAGGGTGAACAGATAAAAGGTGGGGATAGAAAGCATGTCTCCTAACTTGACTTCCACCTCCAGATTCTTTTCTACCCATCAATTCAGCCTCAAAATCCTGGACCATTTTCCTCTGTGATGCCAAACATCAGGACTGACTGCTTAGTTTAATGAGTTGATCAGATGTTTCAATAGTGGGCAGACATACCTTTAAAAATTGCACTGTGAGCATACAGTGAGACAACGAATTTGACTGGATCTGTACTCTTGGAACTCAACCAGGAGTTGGGAGGGGTGCAAGTTGTAGCACCCCAAAATCTCATGACTATAGACTATCTATGGTTAAAAGAACATATGGGATGTGAACAGATCCCAGAAATGGGCTGCTTTAATTTGTCTGATGGTTCAAGTACAGTTGGACAATATCCATCATATCATAGATAAATTTTCACAAATGCCTAGGGTGCCTAAATGGTTTTCTTGGCTTCACTGGAGATGGCTGGTAATTATAGATTTGCTTTGTTTATGTCACCGTATTCCTATTATGTTAATATGTGTGTGCAAATTAGTTAGTAGTTTAAAACCTATACATACTTAAGGTACTATACAAGAAGATATGTCAAAGAAATAATCAATCCTCCCAAGTTTCCTTCATATGCTACATCTATAGCTTTTCTTCTTCCTTCCTAATTACAACCCTTAAATAGAATTCGTGCCTCATATCGAATTTACCGAGTATCATAATTCCTCCAGGTGGTAAAGATACCTCGAGACAAGTGCTGGGCATAGAAGCCACAGGGCATAAATCTGCAAAGAAGTAAAAAGCTAACCTTTGCAAACAATATGGCTTCTCTCTCACTTACCAACTTTACATTTCCCTGTATGGCCCCGGAAGATGACTGGTTAGCCAGAGACGGGTAAGATTCCTCAAGGGAGGAACAACCTAAGACAGGCACAGTCGCAGGGGGGCCATCAGGTGAGAATTTGGGGATCAACAGAGGTGAGGCTCAGAACCTCACCCCCCCTGCTTTGAGAGAAATCTTCTGCATCCGTGGATGTCTTGCTGCCCTTGTCTAGCCTGGATTAATACTTAGTCCATAGGCACACACCTGATCATCTGATCATCTATATTTGCCTTCTTACAGCACTAAACTATGTTTTCTACCTTTATCTTGCATCTACCTACCACTTCAGCATTTTATTAAAAATAAAAATAATAATAATAATAGGAGAAATGTGGGATCAACATATAAATCAAGTACAAAAATCAAATGAATATTCATATTTGACCTGATGGTTTATAGGTCATATTGCATGATCAAAACCGAAAGTTTCTGTGATGACTGCCCTTGTACTGTTCACCATGTAAGAATTTATTCACTCTGTAAGAATTCGTTCACCATGTAAGAACTTGTTCGTTATGCTTCAGAAGATTGGAGACTGACGAGAATTAGGCTTGAGATGGATTAATGATTGTACATTGAGCATTGACCCCCCTATACTGAATTTTATTGTTGTTAACAACCATTTGATCAATAAATATGAGAGATGCCCTCTCAAAAAAAAAAAAAAAAATAAGGGAAAGAACCTTCAAGTTGAACAGTATACAGTAAAAAGTAAGTCTGTAAGCTCATCTGGAAGGTCACCTTATTCTGTAGCTAAATGAAACCTTTCAACAATTAAAAAAAAAAAAAAAGAAAAAAAGAAAAAAATTGCACTGTGAGCTTCTGAAATGCTTTCTGCTTCATGGGGATGTTTGGAGATGGATTACACCACATCTGGGAATGAACTTGGAGCTTCTTGGGAGAAATTATTACCCAACACTCATTCGAAAATCTCTAGAATTGCCACCTGGCCAAAACTGTAGTCGTCCCACAAAATTGACTGTAGCCCTGCCCGTGTTTACCAACATCACGTCTTAATCACAAGGTTGTCTCCGCCTGCTTCTGCTCAGGTGATGAGGATGCGTGAGAACTTGAGGCTTCTGACTCCTTGTTCAGGGCATGTCTCCATCTGTGTGAGCTGCTATTCAGGGCATGGTGCAGTGTGAGCAATAATGATGTGAATACGAAGAAATGTACCCTATGGTTCTGCCATGAGGAGCGTACAGTGAAGTTTGAGGGGGAGATTTCTGTGTGCTAACTCGAATTCTGTGTATCAGCATTTCCTAAAGTAAGTTCCTTGGCATTCTGGTTTCCCAGGTATCTAACAGATGTTACAGAAGAGAGATAAGTCACCTATTCATGCCTGGTGGGACCCACTAGCCAACTATTAGCCATCCATGGTGAAGTACTTTAAGGATACACTGGCACAGGATAGAAATGCAGCAAAGAATTGTTGAATGAATGCATAAATAAGCAAAATTCTAAGTTTAAAAAGTTCAATAGGATTCTTTGTAGTATGGTGGGTCAGATTCCCTAGAAGCAGCCCCTGAGGTGAGGACCTAAGGGTGGGGATTTATAAAGGAAATGCCCCCTGGAGAAGTCACTAACGGAGGGGGACACAGGACAGGGGAAGACGAAGCCCAGCCAGGGTGTGCTTCCAGCTGAAGCCTCAGCCCTCGTCTCCCCCACAAGAAGCTCCGAGGCTTACCTGACTTGACAGAATGTGTTCCACCTCAAGGCAAGGGGCCAGGCTTCCAAACTCCTGCCCTAGTCGGCCCTGGCCGGGAGCCTCGGGGGGCCTGGGAGCTCAGACTCTCCAAGCTCTCCGCTCACCCACCAGTTAGTTGTCTGAAGAAAGCTGTGGCTGACACAGAAGCTGGGGAGGGGCACAGAGAACTACACAGAGATTTCGGACGTCTGGATGAAGTGCTAATGCCCACTGCGGGCAGCTCCTCATAGCCTTTACTGTGTGATATGAATTGTGAAGGGCCAGGAGAAAAATCAAACAGGGTTTTCCAAATTTATTTGGTTCTTGAATCCATTTATTTCCTTAATGCTTCTCTTACCAGTTTTCTATAAGATACTCTTTGGGAAATGCTTCTTGTGTTTTGCTTTCTCTTGCAAATTTTGTTTTTAGTGGCTTAAGAAGACCTAGGATTAAGGTTGTGTGAATGGGTAAGGATTGGTCCATGATCATGTGACTTATATATAGCACATGCCAACTGATTGGCTGGCATGTGGCCAATTTTAGGTAATTCTTTTGAGACTGGGAGATATTTAAGGCCATCTGGGGAACATGCGGGGGTAATGGTCCTTTGGAATTTAAATGACATTTTGGTTTTGGGTTCTAGGGACCCAGAGAACATGTATACCAACAACATAGGTAAATACACAATTTTTCTACCTATAAAAATTATAAAGGTTAGAAGGCACTAGATAAAAGGAGAGTTTAAAGATAACTCATTTAAAAATCATCAGCTGAATAAGGTTTAGTCATTTTTTTCTCTGCAATTCCTCCAGCAGCCATTCATCTACAGCCAAAACCTGGCTTTACCACTTTATCAGGAGAGCTGACAATTAGGAGAAAAGGTACCAATTTTGGTAAGTTAATGTCAGTATAGGGAGAGAGAGCAGGAAGGGAAGAAGGAAGGGAAAAAGGGAGGGAGGAAAACCCACCATCTGTGTCCATGGGACACACCAACCAGCCACGGAGAGGGCAGGTCACCGTCGCACCACTGCTGATAGGAACAGCCTTCCGGATCAGAGTCCTGTGACTCCCTATTTTTAGCCCAAAACCTTTGCAAATTCGGGAAAGCAGGAGAAGTACCTTCACTCCCCAAGTGCTCAATGGCCGTAGATGAGTCCTGTACTGTTATTTGGCGAGTGTAAAGTTGACAGAATTTTTCACATTTAGATTTGCAAAATGGTAGCAATGCCAGAGTCCAGCTCTGGGCCTGGCCAACCTTCTGACTACAACGGTTCTGTGAGATGATTCTCACAAAACCCTGAGCAACACATATAACGTTGGCTAACGTCTCAGACGGGGTGATGATTTTCAAATGTTTTCTCTGTGTTTTGGCATAGTTTCTACCCTGAAAGCAGAGAAGGTGTTCATGAAAAGCCTGCTGGCTTAATGAGAGGGCTCTGACTCTGAAGTGCTCACGAACGCTGCGTGTCATTTCCCCACGAGTATTTATGGGGGGCGTACGGGGATGCACAATGTCTTTGCCACTGGACTCCAGCTTTTCCGTTTGCCTATGTGCCCAGGTACCGTCAGTTGGCTTCAGGTGTGTGCCCGTGTACAGCTGCACGTTAGTGTGTAGTATGCATCTATTTTCTCTCACTGACATAAAACGTTCTGTCCTACTTTAGTGTAAGCTTTCTACAATAAACTGAGACCCAATATGACCAGGAAGGAACATTTCTCTAGATCAGGAACAATTTTGCAAGTGCGAATGGGAGAGTTCGCGTGGAACATGTCATTTAGAGTTTGCTTTCCTTCTGTAACCACTCCTTCAGCTCCGGATCCCACAGTCTGTTTCTAGCCTTGTGCTGTTACGGGGGTACGCGAGTGCCCTCTGGTGGGCATTTGGCTGGAAATGTTAGGCTGGGCATGCTCCCTGCTCTGTGAGAGAGAGCAGACATACAATGGGGTGCACGGAGCTTCCGTGAAGAGCAGGGAGCAAAGAGAATGGGACCCAGTGCTCCCCTTTCTTCCTCCATCCCTGCAGCCTCCCCACAGCCCCGTCAGGAACCACGTGTTGTCTAAAGCAGAGCTGTCCAATAGAACTTCCTGCAGTGATGGAAACGTTCTCTATCTGGACTGCCCAACATGGTAGCAACCGGCCACTGAGCCCTTGGGATGCGGCCAGTGAGACTGAGGAACTCACTTATTTTTTTATTGAGGTGCAATTCACATAAATAAAATGAACGATTTCATATTATACAGTTTATCAGCCCTTAGTGCATTCACATGGCCTCTGCAATCAAAATATTTTCAGCATGACAAAAGAAAACCTGGTACCTTGAAGTAGTGACTTTCCACTTCCACCTTCCCCTCCATCCCTGGCAACCATCAATCTGCTTTCTGTCTCTATGGATGATCAACTCTGGATTTCCAAATAAATGGAATCATGCAGTATGTGACCCGTATGATGGGCATCTTTCACTTAGCATAACATCTTTAGGGGTCATCTGCCTTGTAGCGTGTATCACCATCTCATACCTTCACATCAAGTGCATCTACCACATTTTGTTTATCCATTCTTCCATGGATGGACATTTGGATTGCTACAACTTTTGGCTATTGTGAATAGTGCTTTTATGAATATTCATGTATAAGGATCTGTTCAAGTATCTCTGTTTTCAATTCTTTCAGATAGATACCTAGGAGTGGAGTTGCTGGGTCTTATGGTAATTCTGGGTTTAACTCTTTGAGAAACCACCCAACTGCTTTCTGAGGAGCTGAATTTTAAATTGCATCTCACTTTAATTAATAATTAATTAAATGATGAAATAATAATTACACAATTTAAATCCCAGCTTTGCAACAGGACCTAATGATTCTGTAGCATCTTATTCTTTTTGATCACTGGAATAGTGCGCTGAAGAACCATCCAAGGAACATTTAAAAAATATACTCGTACAGGGAAAAGAAAATCCATAGATATGGATTAACTTACCTCGTCTTTTTCCCCCTACATTTTAGGGAAATTGATCCCAGATCATAGAAAATAAGAATTGAAAATGACCTTTGAGGAAAATTAACCCAGTTCTGACACCTTATAGATGAAGAAACTGAGGCCTGGAGAGCTGGCGTTTTCTTCCTAAACATGTGCTGGGCACACCTCTCAGGGCCAGGGCAGTGTGTGAGTGCCGGGTGGCAGCAGAGTGCACGGGTGATGGGAGGGAAAGGTGGGTGTCAGGGGCTGATGGGTGAGGTGAGGCCTCCTGTCTGGCACTGTATTGGCAGACGCTGGGCAGAGCCTGCAGCTCGCCTGTCTGGGTTTCCATCTAGACTCCACTGCATCCTTGAGCCAAGTCCCACTGGCCCTGCCTGCAGATAGAACCTGCCAGTTTCCACCACCTCGATTCTCACCACCCCACCCATGCTGGGCCGCTGCAGAGCCTCTGTCTTGAACCACCAACACCACCCACCTCATCCCTTCCACGACTGTGCATTTAGGGTCCACACTGTGCATTCTCGTGGCTCCCCTTCAAGGTCCGCCTGGCTTCTCAGACCCCACCCACACGCTGGCTGCTCCCCACCTCTCAGCATTCTGCCCCTTGTTCTCTGCTCCAGGAACACCAGCTGCCTTGACCGTCCTGACTCACGTGCACATTTTGCACCTGTCATTCTGTCTTGGATACACTTCTCAAATGGTTCCCTCCTGCCCTCCATTCAGGTTGCTGCCCACATGTCACCGGCGAGGCCACCCCTGAGCATGCGCACAGAGAAGCCTTTCACTGCGGTCACCGTGGTCACCGCTTTATTCCTGCCCCGGCCCCATGCTCCTCCCCAGCGCGCCTTACCTGCCACTGCACCGTATTATAGGCTATAAAATTATTCCACCCCCTGGTGGAATGTGAGCTCTGGGACTTGGTCTCTTATGATCCCTGTTGGGTCCCGTAACTGTGACCGATTGAGTGTCAAGAAAAGGAGGAGGAGGGAAGGAAGGAAGGAGAGGGGAGACAGTCGTGCAAGTTAGCCAGTCTCTCTTGAGTCCTGGTTATCTCATCTCCAAGAGGGGTTCAAGACACATCTGCCTCCTAGGCTCTGGAAGCAGCCCTGGATGCACTTAGCCCTGTGCGGGCCCTCGGGAGATGCTCAGGAAATGCCACTTTGTGTCACAGCATCTCTTTCCGGGCTTATGTCCCCGTTGCCTGCGGCGTGCGTACCATCTCTGCAGCACCTTGAGGAAGGGGCAGTGCTGAACCTCCTCCTGCCTCACGCCCCCCAGGTCTGCCCGGCCGACCTGCCATTCCTCCTCCAGGTGGCCTCGGGCCCTCCGTGTTTACCTGGGCTTCTTTTCTTCAGTAATTGGCTCAGTGCTTGGAGTTCCTGCGGCTTCTGCACCGATTTCTTACCACTTGGGACGTCACTGCTGGGCTGTGACCGATTTCCTCTTTAGGACAAGCACACACACACGTCTCCACTTCCCAGAACCTTCCAGAACCATTGACAGTCTGACTGATGCAATGAGAGCTACAAGATGATGTCACTTTCTCACATCTGCACCTCCAGACAGAGTGGGGCACGCTGATCTGCCCTAGCTAGACAGTGACCGTGGCTAGCATGCCTGGGTTTAGGGGACTGCAGTCTCCACAGGGCAAAGGTTCCACAGCTGGTCCCACTCACTGACTAAGGATGGGGCTGGTGGCCTTTGTGACCTTGGTCCTCAAGCTAAAGCACCAGTCCTCTGGGGTACACAAAGTCAGCTCCAGAACGAACACAGCAAAACCTTCAGAGTATCAGTTGTAGGGATATTAGTAATTTAAGTCATTGTTCGAAGAGGAACACGGGTATGTTATGAAGTAAGTGGTGATGTCCTCATAAATGTTCAAGATAAAATATTAGTCTCCATGGAAACACCTTGCTTGTAGACGGCTGGTTCAGTCATCATTCCCAGACTCCGTGCATTCTCTGTGTCTCCTGTGGGTAGAAGTTCTCACTGTCTCTGCCCTTTGACTACTGGGGTGGAGTAATGTGAGGTGCATTGCTGGGGTAATATGGCTGCCGTAGGAATGACCACACTCTCCCCAGTTCCATTGCCAACAATTCTTCGGGTCAGTGCGGCTCACATGAAGCGGGGCCTCGTCATCCTAAACCAGCTCCATGTCCACTTTGAGAGCACCATTGATTTAACCAGTTTGGAGGGGATGCAGACCTTTTTTTGGGTTGGAGAGAAACTCATTATTTTCCAATAATTAATATTGGAAAAATGTTTCATTAAAGTCAATTGAGTGTGTGTAATGAGGGCCTGGCCATACTTAGCTTTTACAGGTTTAATATGGGATGTTTTACATGCTTCAGGACCCTGTTAAGGTCTTTTGGCATTTGGAGCCACCTTGACCCAATGGTCACCCAGGGGTTCATAACCCCCTCTTGGTGAGATGACTGTGCGTGGAAAAGGGCAGCACACCTTGGTGCTGCCTAAGGTGGAAAGCTCGGTTCCCTGTGGGGGTCCCACAGCTTGTGCCTGGGGCTGCTAATTACACTTAATAATAAGGTTGGTTCAGGGATTGTATAGTCAAGAATGCAGCCTGGAGAGTTCAAAAATTCACCTTGCGGCTGCCTTCCTGTTCTTCGTTCCTGGACCGGCTTTCTCAAGTTACCCTCCTTTTGACCAAAGAAAGTCATAATCACAGGGAAGGAACTTCAACCAAACATCTGCTGGGGGAACAAGTAGAGCCATTCACCTGTGTAATCAAAGGGGCTCCTAAATTACACAGGACACATCGGTGACCTGGACGGCAACCACAGGGGCAGCCAGATCAGGGTCCTTCTCGTGAGCACGAAGATGGGGAAAATTGCTTGTGGAGGGCGCTTAGACCACATTACCCCAGGTTACCTTAACTCCCAGGTGGAATTACACAGGGGGGCAGGGGAAGAGCGGGGTGAGAAGAGGCCGAAGAAGATGCTAACAGAAAATGCAATGACAAAAGGAAGCTGAAATCTACTTCGGAACTGGCACCACTCCTTTGATCTTGTAGCTGTTGAAAGTTTTCTTTTCATAGAAATGTCTGTTTAGATAGCTTGTTTGCTGGGCATTGAGACATTAGTTGCTTTGAAAAAATTAGTCTTTCTATTACCTCCTAGCAGGGTGGTCCCAGGCCACCTGTCCTGGTGGGATGCATTTCTTAGGGGGCTCACGTGTAAGGCTCCCTTCCTTTTCCCATGTAGGGGCTCGCTGGTGTGCTCCCAAGGAGGGCGGAGGAGCTGGGGGCTGCCGTGTGCACCCCTTAACAGCAGCGCTCTGCAAACAGCGAGCCCCGATCTTTCCCTAATCCACAGGGGCCACCTGCTGGGATTGTGAAGTCAGGCCTGAGCAGGGGCAGCCTAACCTGGGAGGGTGGAGGCAGCCCCCAAGGGGGCTTGTGGTGCCCCTCAAGCCAGAGCGAAGACCAGTCAGCTCTGCTTTCTCCTGCCCGGGGGACATTTGTTTGAGTAGAGAGAGAACCAGGTAGATACTCAGCCATACACACTGTGCTTGGGAGAAGATGGAAATCTGCGCTCTTCTGGAAGAATGTCTTTCTGCTCCTACCTGGTACCTGCCGTGCTGGGCACCCCCTGCCCCACGTCCGCTGTCGTGCGCACATTGCAATGCTCTGCAGACTCATCCCCCTTCTAAATGTCTTCTCTCACTTCCCTCCTATAGCCTATGCTGTCCGGTCCAGCTCGCCCACCTCCTCCCTGCCCTCCTTTTGTTACCCCTTCCTTCACCCGTGACTCCTGATTGGTGGGCGAGGGGACGTGGGAGGCAGCGCTGAACGACCACCACCAGCAGCCACAGGGCCTCTGCTCCTTGGCTCAGGCTGGCCACCTGCTTTCAAGCACAGCTCTAGGAGTTTAGCTTTGGGAAACTTCTCATAAGTGCCCCGAGGAGAGCCAGCTGCCACCTCCTCTTGTCTCCATTGTCACGGCCCAAACTTCCATTGCAGCGTTTGCTGTTTTGTGTCGTTATCTGATTCCAGGGGTCTTTACTGAACAGTGAATGCTTAAGGAGAAAGGATTAGCCCCATTGACTTCTGAGCACCCCATTCTTGGCCCATGTGCAACATGTGCTCCATGAACGTGGAGTGGATAAATGAATGAATGAAATGCATGGTTGAGTTCCTATTTTCTGGAAAATCGTGTCGGAATTCCTTATGTCAGCCTCCAGTGCTTCACTCAGTCTGATCCCAACCTGCTCTATGTGGTTCAAACCCTCTGACTAAGTCAAGAACTGCTATACATTATTGAGCGCAGGGCAGCCATGCATCGGCCCCCCATGCTATGCATGCATGTCTCCCTCCCTCCCTCCTCTCTCCATCCCTTCCCCTCCCTCCCTTCCCCCCAACTCCCCTGGCCCCTTGCCCTTCCCGCCTGTGTAATACCTACTCATTCTTCACCCCTAGGCCCCATCTTGCTCCTCCGTGGGGACGTCCCATCCTCTGCAGCTCCACTTCTCTCCTCGGAATCACTCACGTAACCACGGGCACCTAATCACTTACACGTTGCAGCATCTCTTACAGTGGCTTTGAAATTGCTAGTCAAAGACCACTAACTTCTGAAGAGGGCTTTTCTTGTCCCCTGTAAACTCCCTGAAGACAGAGGCGATGCCCACACTTCCGAGTGTATGGCCCACCCCCTCCAAGCCCAGCACTGTACGGGGAACCCGGACCTGCTCAAGGCTCTCACTGGGTGGATGGGTGCGGCCAGCTCAGGAAGAGAGAGACTGTGAGCTACCGAGTCACCAGCGATGTGAGAGTGCATTCCTCCCTCCTGCCTCGGTGGCCCTCGGTGTCTGAGGGAAGCCGCACGGCCGCCTAGAGTACCCGAGGCAGTAAGCGTGCCCGCGAGGAAGGCTTGGGGGCCCCAGGGACTCCTCTCCTTCGTGGGCGTCCAAGTCAGACTCCAGTGGAACATGGAATCCGAGTTATTTTGAGTGTTTTCTCCACTGCACTGTGTGGTTGACAATGTCTACGTCTTTCCCCTGTCCCTTCATCTTCAGCCACATCCCCTCACCCTCCCTGTCATGGGCTCCCGGCCACGGTGCGTCCTCTAGATGTGCAGAGCGAGTCTCTGTCCTGAAAATTTTTAACAAGAGTAAACCATTTCTCTGTTAAATTTCCCTCTTAACTTGCACATGCCACCAGTTCTTGATGGTCCCTGTAGGTTTCTTCACTTCTTTTTGTTAAAGGTGACAACCCACAGTGCTTATTCATCAGACGCTCTGCTGGGAAGGAGACTCAGTGTAGGAGTGTTTTGAAACCAGCAGGCCTTCTATGATCTCATTTTGTTCTAATAGACCTTAGGTTGTACTGAGCTGTTCCTCTGCAGTCTGTTATCGTCTCTGTACCTTCAGCCCTTAGTATCACAACGACTCCTGTTGAATTCTAGTAAACTTACGTGAATCTTCTTTATAATGGTAGTATTGAACCCAAGACTAGGATTATCTTACAGACCAGTGGTCCTCCCACGTGGCCCTGGACCGGCAGCATGAGGGAATTTGTTAGAAATGCCAATTCACTGACTTGGACGCTCTGGCGGCAGGACCAGACAATCTATGCTTTAACACGTTCTCCAGGTAATTCAGATGCGTGCTCAAGTTTGAGAACCACCGAAGGACTAGCCTTAGCAGCTGACCTTCTTCCATAACTAAGGGTTAGGTATTAAGGGATGCAAGACCTTAGTCCAGGTTTGTACCATCTGTCAGGCTGGGCCACGGTTCTGGTACATTGTATGTAAATATGCAGGGCTGTGTGGGAGCTGCAGTCTCTTGTTTTCAGTCTCTCATGTTCTCTCAGTCATGGAGAAAGAGCTGCCTGTCTGTCACCACACATGCCTTGGGATTTCTTTGCTGCCCTCCATTTGCACTTAGCTGCCCTGCCCCTAGCATCCAAAGGATAAGAGGAGTAATAAAGACGGTGCTTGATTCGAGCGGGCCCTCTGCTGGCCCCCTGTGCTATGCATGGCATTCCCAGAACCTGGCCAAGCTGCCTGAGCCCCCGTCCCGCTGAGATTCACCTGCACCAGGTAGACAGTGAGGGATTGTTCACAGCAAAACACTGTGCAATCAACTGGAGATAACAGAGGCACAGGGGTCAGGCGAGCTGCCCGGAGCATCTTTCATCTTTGACTTATTTGGTAGGGTGTAAAGTGTGGCATCAGCCGGGCCCGCCTGGCGGTCAATGGCTGCCTTGTTCTGCCCCCCACTTATCTGCCATCGCTCTGATGTCACAGGTTTCATTTGGGTAGCTGACTTCAAAGGTGCTTTTCAAATTTTTTTAATTTTTCTATTTCAGGGATAATAGCCCAGCTTTTCAAAAGCATTTTGCTGTGCAATCAAATCAAACATTCTTAAATAGATGAGGCCAAGTTAACCCGGCACAGGCACAGAGGCTCCCAAAAGATGGCCAAGAGTGTGGTGCCAGTCCTGACAGATGGACAAAGGGAAGCTGTGTTCTTCTCTCAAATCCATCCGCGGGCTGAGATTTCAGAAACAAAAGCCGCCCGTCACCATTCCCTTCTCCCCACTTGGGTATTTCCCCCCAGGACCTGCAGTATCCATCCATGAAGAACAGGGTAACTGAGTCAAAGCACTGAAATGCTGAGCTTTTCTGATGCATTAACTCCTAGTCCCACGGAGAAAGCCAAGCTGGGTTCTGGTCCGCGTGTCTCATAGATCAGCTTCCGTTTGGGGCCGTGTCCAGAAGTGGGCCATGGAAGCTATCACACTGGGATCTGTTCCTTCCCTTGTTTTCTTCCATTGTCTAAATGCTTCCTTGTGGACAGTGTGGATCACACTATAGTCTGACCTGACTTTTACGTAGGCTGAATACCATACCAGACTTGAGTGTATGTGGGAGGGACATACTTCCAGTGAATAAAAATGGCAAACATTAGCTGGCATTTGTTTTCTTTCTGCACACTGAGCTAGGTGGTTTCCAGATATTATCTCATTGAATTCTCGCACTATCCCCTTTGTGGCAGGGTCTGCCGTTAATCGTATTTTACAGATGAGAAAATTAAGAGGTTGGGGTTCAAACTCATGTCTTTCACCTTCCAGAGCATGGGTCTCAGGCACAGTGTTTCGGGGCTCCTCGGGGTCCTGCTGCAGGTGACATCTGAGTAAAGGGAACCACAGAGGAGAAAGAAGGTTTTTGACCAGTAAATATTTTTCTCTGAGCTTTAGAGAAAAGAACCCTGCCTCAGCAGGAAATGAGGGGAGCCATCTCTTCTAGGCATTCACTTCCCCAGCATCTGCATTTCCTCTGGGGCTAAGGGGAGCCTACCTGTAGGATGGGAGGAGATTGCCTGTCTCCTCTAGGTGATGGGGAGCGGGGAGTTGTTAGGCCAGGGCCGTATCTGAAGCGCTGGGACCAAATCTGACTCTCCAAGATCCATATGTTGACACTTGCTGTTCATAGCATCCAAGAGCATACGGCAGATTGATCCATGTGCCTCACAGATTGAGAATCTGATTTCAAAGATTCAGTGGAAAAAATGTTCAGAGAAAAAAATAGGGAAAATTCCACAGACTGAGACCAAAGGTTGAGGATGCATTTACACAGACATTTAATAAAAATTCTCAATATGGAAAAAACAGGGAAAAGGATGTTCAGAGAAACTGAGTGGTCCTCAGGGAATGTATCTGAAGTTCAGATACCAACAGGCACAAAGATAAGCACCCTGTTGTTAAGCAGTGGTGGACAGAACACCACATCCTTGACCTCTGGGGGGCAGTTTGCAAGTAAACCAAATGACATCAAATGACAAAAGACCGATTTTTTTTTTTTTAATTTAGATTTTGAGCAAACACACACACAAACCCTGACCAACAACAAAAGAATAGTAGTTGTCTGCTGAAGGCCACTGTGGAAATGGAAATAGTAACAGGTCCCAGGCCAAACAGCTCCCCAGTACCTATTTAGCTTCAACACTTGCAAAGAAAGATTGTACAACTGTGAAGGTCAATGTTAGCATTGAGGGGAGGGGATTTAAGCCCATGGAGTGGTGAGGGGCAAAAAAGGAGAAACAAGATTCTCTATATGGGTGCAAGTCTCCCTGGAGGAGCGCTCAGTTTTCAGAGTCTGCGCGAACTTGCGTCTGGGCTGGCTGGAAAGAGCTGTAGTAATTTTTGAGGCACCCTGAACTCAGTGGTCATCAAAAAGCTGGCTCGTAAGCACTTGGACAAGAAAGAATTGAGCCCTGAGATCTAGGATAAGTGGACTTAGAACTAGTGACCCCAAATTGGCTCATCTCCTGCTTTCTTAGGTCTATGCTGCATGCAGATAATGAAACATTTGATAAGCTTGTGTGGATTGGAGACGGGGATGCCAGCTAATATGCTGAGTGAGAGGATGCGAATCCCAAAGGTACTGGACTGGGCCAATAAACCAAACCTCACAAGATAAAAATAATATAAAATCAACAAAAGGGTATAGAACAGGGCAAAGATGGCTTGCTAAGCATACTCTTAATAAGGCTTCAGGCTTTTAGGCGATTGTAAACTTGATAGAAACCTGGGATGTGATATTTTTGTACACAATTAAAACTTGATCCACGTGAATGGAAGTACAATATTGAGAAGTAGGAAAAAAAGGAAACCAACATGTTTTAATACCTTTCTTCAGCAACATATTTTCAAATGTATTATTGTACTTTATTTATTCTTTCACAAACTATAAACTTCATTTTTTTTCTTTTTATACCTGAGCTATGAAACCAAGACACAGAAAGGCTAATGATTTTTTTCAAGATCATGTAACCAGAAAGTAGAAATGGCAGAGTTCAAACTCAGGTCGGCTCCACTGCAAAGCCTTGTTCCTTCTACTCTCCCACAATAGCGTCTTCAGAAGCAGGTGGGCTCTGTTTACACAGAGGCATGGTGCTGGGCTGGGGGCGAGCGCTGTGCTCTAGGAGCGGCATTGGTAATGCAGGGGGCTTTTATAGGCTGGTCTCCCTGTACTCTGTTCTGGAGTATAGTGTGCTGTTCAAGGCACCAGTTTTTTTTTCAGGGAGGGTGGGGACAAAAATATAATGTAGTTTTAGTGATGGATATATAGGTAAACATATGATGGATCGTGTAGACAGATTCCTGATGGAGCCGTACAACCATGAGTGAGTTGCTTGGACACTGTGATCCTGGGAAGAAATCCACCAGGGAATGGCTTTGATGGACTTTTGATGGTGAAACTGTAGAAGGGATTCAAATTCCTGGTAAGAACTTGATTCAATGTCTTTATAAGGTTGAGACATAAGGACTCTCCTTCAGATGTTGTAGCAGGTTGAAAACTGTCCCTCCGAAGTTCACGGCAACTCAGAACTTTGTAATATGATCTTTGAAAACAGGGTCTTTGCAGATGTAACTAAGATGGGGTCATACAGCCTTGGGGTGGGCCTTAAATCTAGTGACCGGTGTCCTTGTAAGGACAGGAGAGGATACATGGAGACACGAGGGAAAAGGGCCTATGAGGACGGAGGCTGACATTGCAGCTACAAGCCTAGGAAAACCAAGGGTTACGGGCGCCCCCAGAAGTGAGAAGAGGCGAGGGAGGATCCTCTGTGGAGCCTTCAGAGGGGGCGTGGTCCTGCTGACCCCCTGATTTCAGACTGCTGGCTTCCACACTCTGAGAGAGTGCCGAGTGTGGCAATTTGAACGGCGGTTCTAGGAAGCTAAGCGTGTGGGAAGAGTTAGAGACTCTGCTGCCCCTTATTTGTCACACACCCTCAAGCTTTCTACCTCTAGCTCTTTTTTTTCTTAAAGACTTTTTAAAGGGCAATTTTAGGTTTACAATAAAATTAAGAGGAAGGGTCAGAAATTTCCCATTATCTCTTTGCCTGCCCACATGCACAGCCTCCCCCAGTACCAATGTCACTCACTGGAATGGTACACTTTTTACCAGGGATGACCCTATGTGGACACATCATTGTCCCCCAACATCCATAGTTTACTTGAGGGTTCCCTCCTGGCGGTGTGCGTTCAATGGGTTTGGACAAATGTATAATGACGTATGTCCTTCGCTATAAAATCATTCAGAGCATTTTCGCTGCCCTAAAAGCCCTTCTTCTGCCTTCTCATCTCCCTTCCCTCCCCTGGCAACCATTGAACTTTTTACTGTCTTTATAGTTTTCCCCTTTCCAAAAGGCCCTATAGTTGGAATTACACAACATACCGCCTTTTCAAAATGGCTCTTTCACTTGGTAATACACATTTAAGATTCTTCCATACATTTTCATGATTGGATAGCGCATTTCTTTTTAGGGCTGAATAATATTCCATTGTCTAGATGTACCACAGTTTGTCTATCCAGTCCCTTACTAAAGGACATCCTGATCGCCTCCAAGTCTTAACAATTACGAATAAGCAGCGAAAGCATCCATGGGTGGGTTTTTATGTGTACATAACTTTCCAGTTCCTTTGGGTAAATACCAAGGGGTGCAATTGCTGGATCATAAGGTAGGGGTCTCTTTAGTTTTGTAAGAAACTGCCATGCTGTCTCCCCAAGTGGCTGTACCATTTTGCACTCCCACCAGCAATGAATAAGAACCCCTGTTCCTCCACATCCTTGTCAGTGTTTGGTGTTGCCATGTTCTGGATTTTGGCCACTCCACTAGGTGTGTAGTAGTATTTCATTGTTGTTTGAATTCACTTTTCCTGAGGACGTATGATACAGAGCTGCTTTCCATATGCTTTTTTGACATCTGTATGTCATCTTTGATAAGGTTTCTCTTAAGCTCCTTGGCCCATTTTTCAATCATGTTGTTTGTTTTCTTGTTTTTGAATTTGATGAGTTTTTGCATATTTTGGGGTAACAGACTTTACCAGGTGTTTTTTTTGTAAATATTTTCTCCAGTCTATGACTTGTTTTCTAATCTCCTGATACTGTGGGCGTCACCACACCCAAGGTCATCTGGGTTTTCTCCTTTGTTAGCTTCTAGAAGTTTCATAGCTTTGCATTCTACATATAAGTCTATTGTCCATTTCAAGCTAATTTTTTAAAAAGTGTGTAAGACCCTGTATGTATTTTGTTAGGTTTATGCCTAAATATTCATCTTTTGGGGGTGCTAATATAAATATTATTTTGTGTTTAATTTCAAATTCTACTTGCTTATTGATGGTATGTAGAAAAGCAATTGAATTTTGTATATCAACCTTGTGTCTGGCAACCTTGCTATAATTACTTATTAGTTCTTTTGGACTTTGTTCATAGGTCATCATGTCATTGGCAAACACAATGGCTTTGTGTCTTCCTTGCCAATCTGTATACCTCTTATTTCCTTTTCTTATTTCATTGCATCAGACTCTAGTCCTTTCTAATATGCTGTTTCACGCATCCTCTCTCCACTCCAGTGCTCATGACACAGGCCCTGTACCAGTTCTAGCAGTATGGGCCCTAGAGTCTAATGGCTCAGAGCTAAGTACTCAGCCTAGGATGCAGTTATCTTATCTGTAAATCAAGGATAATGACATTACTTTCCTTGCAGGGCTGTGGTGAGGATTACAGAAGATGTCCATGTTAAAGGAGGCTCTCAATGGAGCATATTCACTCATCAGAAGTGTATTCTATGATCGTTTATAGAGCCTGTCCTATGCACCAGGTACTATTCTGGGTACCTGGGACATGAGGGAACAAAACAGACTAAGAAGTCCCGGGCCTCAAGGCACTTGTGTTGTATCAGGGAAGAGAACAGAATACAGCAAAGTTAATCAATATGTAATTATACAATATACAGGGGGATGATAAGAGCTGTGGGTAAAAACAAAGCAGAGTCAGGGTTATCCGGGGTGTGTGTGCAGAGTCGCAGGTTATTTTGAATAGAATAGTCAGAGTGGGTGTCATTGGGAAAGTGAGATTTGATCAAAAACTTGAAGCAGATGGGGAATTAGTCATGTAGGTACCTGGGGAGACTGTTCAAGACATGAAGAGTAGGGAGTGTGAAGGCCCTGAGGTGGGAATATTCTAGTGTGTTTGAAGAACAGGAAGGGGTGGGGGGTTGGTAAATGAATTTACAGGGAAGGGGATGGGGCAATATAAGGATTAGGCTTTTACTCTGAGCAAAATAGAAGCCACTTCAGGGCAGTGAGCAGATGAGTGAAGGGATGGGATGTATTTTTTAGAGGACGCGCTCTAGTCACCCAAGCAAGCTCCTGAGGGCAGATCCGTCAGGCCTACGAGTGGAGCAAGGGGGCCATAGCGGGCATCCCAGGGAGGGAGGAGGGGGTCTGGACCAGGACAGCAGCCCTGGAGGTCAGACTCAGGAGAGGTTACGAAGATAAACCCAATAGGGCTTGCTGACGTTCATCGTGAGAATGGAATCAGGAATGGCTCCTGTCGGAAGGCAAAGTTCCTGTTGACTAAGAGGGGGAAGGCTGGAGGTAGAGCCCTTTAGTGGGAAGCATAAGGAGCAAATTTTGGGAATGTTAAGACAGTGATGCCTACTGTATGTCTCAATGTTGATGTAGAATAGGTAGCCAGGTGTAAAGTCTGTGCGTATGAAATAACTGTGATTTCCAAAGACCAGTACAAGTGGGGGTAAGTGTGAGCATGGAGCCTCTGTGCTTACATTATTTTGACCTTCAGGTTGCAATGAGCCAGCGTGATTTACTTCTGTCTCCTTTAAAATTATTCCTTGGATGCCTGTCTGACACTCCCCTGTGTGTCTTAGTCCATTTGGACTCTGTTAACAAACTCCTGCAGACTGGGTGGCTTATAAACAACAGAATTTTTTTTCACAGTTCCAGAGGATGGGAATTTTGATACCAGGGAGCCACTGCTATTGGGTTCTGGTGAAGGCCCTCTTCTGGTCATAGACTTCTCTCTGCATCCTGACTTGGCAGAAGGGACGAGGGTGCTTTCTGGGTCCCTTTTGTAAGGGCACTAACCCCTTTCTTGAGACACCACCCTCGGGACCTAGTCACCTCCCAAAGGCCCACCTCCTAATACCATCACCTTTGAGGTTTGGGGTCTTGGTATATGAATTTGGGGGGGATGCAAACATTGAGACCACAGCACTGTGTAACCACCTCAGTTGCCAGTAAGCACATGGGTGGGTGCACGAATGCCCATGCAAGGGAAGGTCTGGACTGCCAAGGCACCATTTGTGCCTTGTAGTTTCTCAGATGCGCGTCCAGGTCCCCCTGCTGCACTCTGGGATTTCATAGCATCCATTTCCCGTATCAGGCCAACCGTCCCCACCCCAGCTCACTCGTTGCAACTCCTTCCGCATCCTTTGTTTCAGCTGCACCTGGTCCTGCAAACAGCACTGAATTTGCTGCAACCTGCCTGCATTTCAAAGAACTATAGTGAATATCCCCAGGGCAGAAGGGCAGGCAGAGGCTCTCCTAAGCACTGCTGAAGAATTCTTAATAATGAAACTAATAAAAGTGATTTGCCTCTGTGTGTGTGTGTGTGTGTGTGTGTGTGTGACTTCATACATGTATGGGGGTCTGCATATATGTACTTTGACTTTACCATTTATGTTGAGGGGGCTTTTATTTACTTCATTTCATTTCATCCTCATAATCCTAAGAAGGCAGGGGCTATGGTATTATGTCCATTTGGTCAAATTAAAGAAAAAAACTGTGTATTAATGTCTTATTCTAGGTTTGCAGCCAGTGACAGACAGCAGGAGCCTGGATTTGAATACCAGGGCCTCGCTGCAGACCTAAGGCTCTCTGTGTAAACCATCCATACACGGTATGAAACAGAGCTTGCAGATCGCAGCCCACAACATCCTAATGAGCAAGGCTGTTGCTCCTGAGCACTTGCTGGGCTGAGTTTCTTCTTGGTGAGAAGTCCAGACTGAGGAGGGGGCCCCGGGATTCCTTCCCCTGGTCCTCTGGGCAGACGTGCACGTGGCCGCTCATCACTGCTCGGATGTGGCCCCAATACAGGTGCTCTCGGTCGCGCCGATCCAGGTTGCTGGTCACTGCCGTCCATCTCTGCTCACTTCTTGTCTCCTAGCAGCAGTGGCCCTCTGGCTGGTACAATGCCTTCTGCAAGTTGCTTACATTGTCTATATGAGATAAGTTTACCATTCACAAAAAGGGTTAAGAGTGTGACGGGCAAGAGCCTTACTCTGTTTGGGACAAATCGGAGGGATCCCCGCAGCTCTGTCCATGAGGGCTGCTGTCATTTACAGGAATGATTTACATGGATTAAGCCTGATGGCTTAGAAGGTGCTGGGTGGGGGTAATTTTGCCTTTATGAGATGTCACCCTGAGGTCAGGAAATAAATGTCACAGGCACCTCGAAAAGCAAGTTGAAAAGGTGAGGGACATGAAGTTGTGCCCCCAGGGTGAGTGCAGGCTGTTTTCCACACAAGCTGACGACAGCCTGTGCTGTTTGCCCTCATCTGCGGGGGGGTGGGGTGGGAGGGATAATTCCCCAGAGCCCATGGTTATTAATGGTGCACCAGCTGCTGTGCCTTTATTGCTGTCAGTCACGGCGTCCGCCTCTGCCTGGCCGCACAGACGTGGCTTTCTGTGGTCAGAGCGCCGGCTTGCCGATCAGTGCCTGCCTTCTCGCTGTCCTCTCCACCTTCCACACCAGCTCTGGTTTGCTGAAGTTAAGGGCCTCCTTAATTCCATGAGCTGCTTCAGAGGCAACTGGTGTCCGACTGTGCCCCCTGCCGAGCTCAGGCGTGGCATTCAGACCAGAGGGCTGTGAAAATCTAGGTGAAGCTGGCCTGCTAGCCTGCCTGAGGCTGGGGGGGCCGGGTGTAAAAAGCTATCTGAAAATACAGTTTGCAGTGGAGGCAGAAAAGTGGAGTGGTGGTCTTATAGTTAGGGCTTGAATGCATTTCAAGTTTATTTTGTGTATGGTGTAAGACAGTGATCCAGGTTCATTCCTTTGCCCATAGTTGTCCAGTTTTCCCACCAAACTTCCAGTTATAAATTGAATTGGCCACGGGGATGGAATCACAGCATAGGGAATGTAGTCAGTAACATTGCAGTGTCTTCATACGTTGGCCGGCGGTAGCTATACTTATTATGGAGAGTAGTTGGCAACGTATGTAATTGTTGAGTCACTATGTTGTACGTTGAAGCCAATATAATATTGTTCATCAACTCTATTTCAATTTATGAACAAAAAATTGAAAAACTGGCAGTAATCATCAGAGGTAACCCCGGTTCTGATCCCCAATTCTGTAATCAGCTATACCAAGAACTTAACCTTTCTGAACTTATCTGTCAATTCATCAACTAAAAGAAAAAGAGAGCTGAGATTCCTCCCACCTCTAAGGCTAAAAATTCAAATATTTCCTGTGAGGTAAAAATTTGACTCAAATCCTCAATAGGATGGAAATGAGTAAGACTCTCCTCTGTGCAGGCTTAATCTAAGGAGAGAGCACGGAAGAAGGGGCCCTGTAAGGCGAAAGGGTAACACAGAGGAGATGGGACAGTTTTCAAACTGAGAGTTGTAATTCCTTAGTGGGTCATGAAAGCAATTTATTGCCATCCAATCAGCATTTTATAAAAGGAAATAGAGCAGAAAATATTTGACTGTGTTGCATGTAGTCATGGTGAATGTTCTCCAGTGATTTTCAGGCCCATTTATACGCTCTTCTCCTCTAGTTTGTGAATCTGGTTGGTTAAATCACATCAGAACTTCCCTAGGGAGGTGGTCATGGGAGGTGGTGACTACGTTCCGAGGACCTGGCCCATAGGCCACAGTCCTTGACTGGAGCACGTCCATGCTTCAGGTCCTGTGTGCCCAGTCCCAGCTAGCCTGGTGTGCAGCTTTTTTGTAAATCAGACATGTCTGGAGGCCTGGAGGGCATGGGTGGGAAGAACTCAAGAGACAGTTAAACTATTGGCACTAAATTGTCTAGACCTTGAAAAGTGTTCCTATTAAAAATGTCCATGTACCCAAAGGTCTCATTTTCTATCTCTTCCAACATTCCATTCAGTGAACTGAGCAATTGTCTATGAGAGACTTTAATTTGCAAATATACATACCAAATGCTTGCCAAAGTGCACTTAATTTAGGGTTGTTCTCATTCTTTGGTGAGAGTTTGTTTGTGTACAGAAGGTCCTGAAGATCTCTGGGGATGAGTTTTCACAACCCCCCAGTATTTTCTAATAAAGTTACATAACAATGGGATAAGATCATAAGTAAGGGTGCTTATAATACATGAGAATTTTATAATCCCCAATCCCATGTATTCAGCATCAGTCAGGGTAGGTTAATTGTTGTAGCAAAACAACCCTAAAACTCAGTGGTTTAACGAAACACAAGATACTTTTTCGCGTTCACACAAAATCCAATGCAGGGCTCCTGGCCAGGTGGTTCTGCTGGGAGGCTCTCCAGTAAGTAATGGCTCAGAATTCCAGGCCCCTTCCAGCCTGTGACACCACCATCTTCAGCAGGGTCTCCAAAGTCAACATGGAAGGGAAGAGAAATGGGGAGGGCACACTGGGTATTAACAGCCTCGGCTTGGACGGGACACACATCACTTACGCTGGGGGCCAGGGCTGGGCACCCAGAGCCAGAGGACAGAGTCCTGGCCGGGCGCCACTTCCCAGCGACAACTACACCGTGGGAAGGGGAAGCTACATCCTGCGCTTAACACAGGAAACCGGACGCTCTGCTGAATCTACAAAGGCACAGATGGATGAATAACAGAGACTATTTTATTTCACAATTCTTTTATTATTTCTATGATTATAGCTTCATTTCTTATTTTAAACGATTTTAAAGAATAGCGCGGAGCAGCCAGCAGCCACTGAGCTACTTGGTCATTGTGCTTCCTTGCCTGGAAGGTCTCTCCAACTGCTCTACACGTGTCTCAGGATAACATGGGGGTGATTTTCCTTAGGAAGCAGGGCAGGGCTGATTAATGACCTTCACATTCCTTCCAACTTAGCCCCTCGTAAGCCGCACAAACTCTGCTTGGGCATTGCCCAGAGCCAAGCCTCAGGGATGGCGTGTTGCCTTGTGGAAACCCTTGTTGAGCTAACTGCTGGACTGGGCTGATGAAGCCACGGTGGTGGCTGTTGCCACTCCGTAAGAAGTGTCCTGAGAATCATGTGAGGCTAAGAAAACCAGTTAAACTGCAAGTTTGACTCTCTTACATCTTGGGCTGATGGTGACTTTAAAAACCAAAATGGATATTTAAAAAATTGTCAGCTGTTTTTAGAACCTCCGGAGAGAACATGAAGTGATACATCCAGTGGTTCCAGGAATTCTAGTGACAGGAGGGATGTACTTACTGTGGGATGGAGACGTTCACGAGGCCTCTCTCTACCTTGAATGGCGTATCTTGTAAAGTAAGTCACTTGCTCTGTTCTAAATCTCTGCTCATTCCAGAGTCTGATCCCTTTGCAAATGCTCTCAATTGATCACCCCTTAATCAATGCACTGGACTGACCAACCCTCTCCCTTCCTTCCATAAAACTTACAGAATGATGCCTGCAGTATCTTGGAACAGAAGTCTGGAGGCAAGCAGTCCGGACGACACGATAGTGTCATGAGGTTGCTAAGTGTCCAGGTTCCTGCCAGGTTTCTGCTACACTGTCCTTAGAAAGTGACACCCTCCTCATGGCCCAGTGTGGCCCCAGTTACCCAGCCTCAGGGTGAAGATCCCACCCCTTTCTTTTTAAGAGACTTCTAGTATCCCACGTACATTACAATAAAATGTTTAATACATGTTTGTACCACTTTTAAATGGTTCTCCACTTAAACCGACTCCTTTAGATTAACCAGCCACCAATCTTAATACCATCTGATGACAGAACTTTTAATTTAGTATCTCATGATGTCAAAAGGAATAAGATGCTTGTAGGATGAATTAGACATTCCTGTTTTGGGAAATATGTAGACAGCAGGAATGATAACTTAGCATTTGGCTTACTCATCGGGCAGGTCTACATCAGTTGGCAGTCTGATTGTATTAGTTCAAGGACAGTCTAAGTTGCTATAACAAAGAAACTCCCAAAACACAATGGTTTAAATTAAATAGAGGCTTTTCTCTCCTGTCACAGTCCAGTGGTATTACCAGGAATGGTAGGACAGCTCTGTGCTCTTAAAAGGTGGCATCCCTTTGTGGGCAAAGCTGTTTGCTTCCATGTGAACCTCTCTCAGACCTTCAGAAGAATAAAAACAAAGGAACAAAGGGGGTGGGGCACGCAGGGGAGCATATATGCAATCCTTTTAAGGGTACCCAGAAGTGGCATATGTCACATCCATCATACCAGCCAGAGTGGAGCCATATGGCCATACCTAGCTGTTAGGTAGCCAGCCAAAACTTGATTCCTGTGGAAGAAAGGCCAACAGACATTTGGGGACAAGCAACTGGCCCCCAAAGTGATTTGTTGTTATTGAGTCTAATCCACACCAGCTCATCTGACAGGATCTAGTTTCTGAACCTGTAAGTTTTAGGATCAAACCTTGGAATATGGGGGAACTCCCAGCTTTACAGAGGGTAAGTCAGGACAGCAAAGGGTTAAATAAAGCCTTTGATGATTGAGAGGCGCCAGCAGCAGCCTTCCAACCAGGAAGCACACTCCCCAAGCCAGGCTGTGCCACCATAAGGCTGCAGGATTCGTACTGAATGGAGACTCCTGGTGCCCTGCGGACCTAACACCTCAGTGGTTTGACTGAACATTACACTTTTCTGTAACAGTGGAGCCACCTCCAACAGCTTCCAGAGAGAAAAGTTTGCACTCAGAGGAGGCAAAGCCTTCACTGTGGTCACCATCATCAGTAGGCACAGATTGACATTTTTGGAGGTCAGATCCTGAGAGATGAGAAGATAAAGAAAAAATATGTCCTATTTTGAAAAGCCTGCTCTACTGAGATATAATCTGCAAACCATGCAATTCACCTATTTAACGCGTATGAGTCAATGGTTTTTAGTATAATTATGGAGCTATGCAACCATCACTACCATCAATTTTGAAACATTTTCACGACCCCTCCGCAAAGACCTTTACCCACGTCCGGGAAGTCCTGTACCTCCCATCCTGCTATGCTCCCTCTCCAGCCCCAGGCAGCACTGATGACTCACTGCCCCTGTGGATTTGCCTGCTGGGCAATTGTACAGTATGTACTTCCTTGGAATTGTACAGTATGTAGCCTTCTGTGATTGGCTTCTTTCCCTTGCATAATGTTTTCAAGGCTCATCATGTTATGTATGTATCAGTACTTCAATTCCTTTTATTACTGAGTAATATCCCATTGTATGGACACCCCCCATTCGGTTGTTCATTCATCCTAGATGGACATGCGATTGTTTCCACTTTTTGTATGGTATGAACAATGATGCCACGAACATTTTCCTGCACGTTTGTGTGCGCACAAATGTTCTCGTGTCTCTTGGACACATACCTAGGAGAAGACCTGCCGGATCCTAGGAGTAGATTTGCTGGCTCCTATGGTCATTAACTCTGCTAATCTTTTGAGTTGTTGCAGGACTAACTTCCAAGCTGCTGCACCATTTCCTACCAGCAGTGGACGGGGCTCCAGTTTCTCCAGGCCCTTGTCCTCCATATCATCCTCTCACCTGGCTCTTGTCATTGCCCATCTTGGATCCTTGCCATCCTACTGGTATGAAGGTATTTCCCCGTGTGGTTTTGATTTGCATCTCCCTGATGGTTCATGATGCTTGAGCCCTTTTTCTCGTGCTTTTTAACCATGTGCATGTCTTTGGAGAAATCCCCATTTAGATCCTTTGCTTGTTTTTTTAAAATTGGGTGATTTCTCTTTTTCTTATTGAGCTGTGAGAGTTCTTTATATGTTTCAGAAACAAGTTCCATAGCAGATACGGGATTTGCAAATGATTTCTCCCATTCTGTGAGTTGTCTTTTCATTTTCCTGGTGGTGTCAAGGCAAGTCTCCAATCAGCCTTCAGGTAAAGGGGTTATATGACTACGATTCTGGAGTACTTGCTTACGGTGAGTTTTTAAGAATCAGCCCAGCTGGTGGTTGTGGGTGATCAGAAGGACAGTGCCCATGGGCTCCTGTGCGAATGCTTTCGTGACCAACTGTTTGGCTCACAGGCTCAGTCAAAATAGCGGAAGTTCAGTCAAAAGGCTGGTTTGGCTGAGTTTTCTTTTTCACTGGGCTGCCCGAATGTTGACTGAACCAGCTGGTTATTTGGTAATAAAACAGTGTTGGGGACCTGCCCGCTTCTCATTCAACTCATCGACCCCATCAACTCTTCTGTTTGTCTAGAAGAATAGAAGTTACGGCTCCCTTGGACCCAAGGGGCTCAGTTTACAGGTGAGGAAGTCGCAGGGCTCCTCTGAGGCCTCACTGCGCCCTGGGGAGCAGGGCCAGGCACTCAGCGGCCCGAGTTCGAGGCCAGTCTCTTTCCCCACACTGCCCATCACTGCCCTGCGACCTGCCCTTCCCTGTCCCCTCTTGAGCTTTCCGGCTCACCTCCTGAGAAGCAAGCTGGGGAGGGCGATTCTCCGTGCCGTGTGTAAGGCCTTTACTGTAGCCAGGTAGCCTTTGCATGGTGGTTGGGGTCCAGGTCGGAGCAGCCGGGCATGGAGATGTGGTCCGTTTCTCCTCTGAGCAGGCAGGCCGCACCCCAGCTGCAAAGGGCTTCTGCGCACAGACCCTGCCAGGCGGGCATTCTGGCTGCGGTTCCTCTACACGGGAGCAGATGACGGGGCGGCAGGCAGTCTGTCCCCTTCTAGGGAATAAGGCAAGGATTCCTTTAACACAATGTGACAACTAATCTCTCTACAGCATCTGACTGAGAGGTTTTAATTACTACTGTGATATGCGCACGTGATCTCTTTATTCACACAAACAGCCCACTGGGCCGGCAGCTCTGTTTCTCCGTTCTTTTGCAAAGTGTGTATCTGCATGGTGGGTGCATTCTGAATCCTTCTCCTACTTTTCTCCTTGTCTCATTATTTCCCTTTTTCCTCCTGCCTTGTCTTCTCCGTCCTTTCATTTTTTTCTTAATTTGTGAGAAGGAGCTCGTACTGGCTTTGAACATAAGGCGGGGTCCCTCAGCCCGCCTTCCCCTACCGCAGTAAACCGAGTGGTCACGGGGCCTGCAGGTGTTTTCACAGCCTGGCTGGCATTCACATGATGACCTCTTTAGGAGGGTGTGTGTGTGCTGGGGCCGAGGCATGGGGGGACAGGCAGGAATCACAAGAGTGAGTGTAGGGGGGGGGCACCCAGCTCAAGAACTGAACTGGGACCCAGCTCTGAGCCTGTGTCATCACAGTGCCCAATATCGGTGTCATTCATCATGTAAAATACAGAAACCTCTTGACTCCACAAAAACAAAGACTGAATATCTGGAAGCATCAGGACGCTCAGCTTAGCTGGTTTGTTTCTGAAACACTCGCATGCATGCCAGTCTCCCTGCTGCGTTCCAAAACAATGCTGTGGAAGACTCTGAGAAAAGTTTTAGAAAATGGAATACTGATCCGACACGGTTTGAGCACAGAGATGTCCACAGTGAAGCGTTTCTAGCAGTTCAAATATATTTTGATTAAAGAGAAAGCACATGAATTAAAGAGAAAAGTCTGGACTCGCCACCGTGGCGCCTCCATGGCCAGTGAATGCTCCTTTGCTCGCTCTGGTGATTCCAGGCTGGGGGTGGTAATTCTCTCCCCAGGGTTCACCTCGCCCCGGGGCTTAGAAGAGCTTTTAGGGTTCCTAGCTTCTCTCCCTCAAGGTCAGTCACCTCCAAGCACAAGTGAGAGATGAACTGGTGACCCTCCACTTGCCAATGAACTGTTTTGATGAAAAGGAGGCCACCACCCCTGGGCCCCCATCCAGACCCCGTTCCCCTGGTGAGCGTGGTTACCTGTCGCGACGTACCTCCCTCCATGTGCTCGGCCACTCCTGCCCCTTTGGTGCCCCCCCCCAGTCTCTAGCTTCGCCCCCCCCCCCACCCCCACCCCGCGTCTCCCGCTGTGCTGCCCTCATGCTCTGTGCCACGCCGCCTTTGGCCTGGATGATGTAACAGCCTTCTCAGCCCCTGCGGGGCGCTCAGACCACGTCGCCCCTGATGGGACTCTGCATATCCGGGGTCTTGGCTTTACCTAGTTGTCAGGGTCATTTCCGTTATCAAATTCTCTCCCTCTATCAAGTATCCGATCGAGACTCGGACTCCTTGCCTGTTATCCAAACCCACTCTGTACTTCATTTCTAAACCTTTGTTTTCTGTTCCATCTTCCTGAAGGCCCTTCCGTCCTCAATGCCATCTCGGACTTGTCTAGATCCTACATGTTTTTAAACATTCAGCCTAAATGCTTCTCTTTTCACAGGCCTCTCCTCTTAGCTCCCATAGCACTTTGTGTAACTCTTTCCACTTCTTGGAGCCTCTGTTCACACTCTTTGTGGGGTGCTAGGCCAAACAGAGGGCAGGGGGACAATGTGTTAGCATCAGCTCTGGCACTGCAAAGGTGTGAGGCCTTCACTCTCTCAATCTCTTTGAGCCTCAGTTTCTCCATGTGTCAATGTGATGGGTTTGGGTTGTATGGCCTCTAAGGGGCCTTCTGTTTACAGCCCAGTGATTTGGGGATTGTAATGTCAGTCTGTATGTTAAACTCTTTCACAAACCTGCTAACTCTTTTAGTGCAAGACTGATACCTTATTCACCTAAATTCTTTTTTTGTTCTTGGTGCAAGAATATCTGGAACTCAGCACGTGCCCATTAAATCCTTGTTAAATGAAAGAATGGATGGAAAGCCATTTCTTGCTGCAGTCTGACCTCATTTCTTATTTTGTTTCCAGACGTGATGTGGAAAAGAGCTGACGTGCAGTCTCTATTTAATGACTGTTTCCCATCCAGTTCGTTCATTCACCGGGCTTACTTTGGCTAAAAAGTTACACGCTGGGGAGCAAACTTTGATGAGAAGAAATGTGGTAGCTTTGCCATTCTTCTCGATTTGATCCTTTTTCTGTGTGCTTATGATTATTTTTGTTCATTTTCCTGCATAAAGTGTATGAGGGGAGTATTCTTTTTGAGTGGATATGCTCCATCCTTCCACCTTTTGTCACAAAAGAGGCTTGCTTGTGATTTTTGAAGGGATGCCCAGTGCCTTCATAGAGCCCATGGCTGTGGGCACTCTCTGTGTTGGTGGCTGCAGAGAGGAGATCACCCATGTGATGTGATTTCAGAGGTACTGGTGGGGCCACCATCTGCCTACCCATTGGTTGTCATGAAAGAATTACTCCTTCAGTTCAAGAAGGCTTTACATCTTCAGGTGTAGCCTGCTAACATGGCAAAACTCCACCTATCATTGATGATCCTGTAGGCCACCAACATTTGCCCTAAGCGCGTTCCACAAGACGCTATGAGGTGTTACATCAAAGGGGGGACCTGTGACAACGTAAGTTTGGGCAGCTCTAGTAAATAAAATCAAACAGATTTTCCTGGCTGCAGGGCCTCTCAGGACCTTCTTGAAGAGGCCAGTGTGCAAGGGGAGTGGGTAGTCAAGCTTCCCAAACTCGTATGACCTCAGAACGGGAACCCTCCTAACTTTGTATTTCTCTCTTATTTAATTTTTAAATTAAGCATCGCCAGAGTCTAGGTTTTCACGGAATACATTCTGGGAAAAGCTGCCTTAAAGGGCCATGAGAACAGCCAAATGCCAAACTCCGAGAGGCAAACAGGGCTGAAGCAAATAGAGAGATACATCAAAGACACACCACTGCTTCCAGCAGCTCAGCAAACTCCATGTGCCGGCAGAGGTGTGAACACGTGCTGCAAGCTCCCAGTTCTGCTCGAGCCTCAGGTGTCACCTTCTCTTTCACAGAGTTGCACCTGACTCAGCTGTCACTGGCTGTCCTCACAGCCCACCGGGTGACCTTGAGCATTCAGAGAAAGCTGTACTGTTTCACCAGCTCATGTGCAGGAGGCTGGGCTCTGTGCTTGGCAGAACAGACGAAAGCTCTGAGGCCTCTGGGTCCAGGACCGAGGAAGGTGGGTGATGCCCAGCAGATGCCAAAACTGATTAAAATATTAAATCAAAAATTTAGGCTTCTCTGGGCAGTGGTGCCAATAGAGGGGTGGTGCAACTGGAAAGCAGGAAAGCCTATTTCTTGATGAGGCGGACTTTAAAACAGATGGTGACATTATTTCCCCTGGACTTTTCGAAAGCTTCTTGAATGTTGATATGTGAAGTCCCTAAGACATGAGGTTGACTGTGACCTTTAAAAGAGAAAGCACCTATTTTATGCAGCTAAACTGAAACTTGACTGGTGAGTGAGGGGCAGCAGTATGAAATGGGGGAAGCCCTGTGATGGGATGCACAGGAAGAGAGGAGGTGGGCAGCATGCCCCTGCAAGCTCTGAGAAGCCCTGCTCGGCCCCACGAAGCCCCAGGTTGGAGCCTGCTGCCCTTGGGACACACGAAGGCAGGAGCACAGCGGCAGGAGTGGCTGCAGATAAGGAGCAGCCCTCTGAGGTCAGATCGGGCCCTGTGCCCAGGCTCCTTTGGGCACCACAGTCTAGGGCCCCTCCCTGTTGCGGCCCGCTCCCCGCCTGTCTGCTTGGTTTTCCTGCTCCTGGCCTCTCCTGGCACCCTCTGCCCCTCACCTGGTGCCCCTGCTCCTACCGAGCACCCCGCCTGGACCGCCACAGGCCTCAGTCTCTGCCCCCCTGCCGGGCGGGCCCCCTCACAGGTGGGGATCCCCTCCTGGCAGTCTGTGGCGCTCTTGTCCGCAGGGCGTGGCGGCTCCAGCAAGTATTGCCCAGCCCCAGCTCCTCTGGCCGTTCCCTCTTCGTTCCCGCCACCTGTCACTCAGGCTGCTCCCTGGCACTCAGGTCACCCCTTGCTCCGTCGCACTGTTATTTTCCTGGCCACCTTGTGATCTCACAACTCAGCGGTTACTCTGCAAGCATCTGAGGGGGCACCCTGGTTCCCTGTCTAGGTGTCTCACCCACCCTGGGAGGTCCAGACATGGCGACAGGTGCAACAGCCTACACCCAGCCACGAGTGAAGGGGCGGCCGCTGCCCGGCGGCTGGAGGGCGTGTGGAGCGGGTTCCTCCGTGTCTATTTCGCAGGGACGTCAGAGCGTTCGGACGCTGGGGTGAGGGTGAGCGCAGGGTGCAGCCGACTCCCTGCTTTCCCTGCTTCACTGGCTGGAGGACCCGGAGAGGGGGCACAGGGCCCCGGCGGTGGCGGTGGGGGGCTAACGAGGAGCCGCGATCAGCTCCTGAGGTTGTCCCCGGCCCGCGCAGGGACTCCCGGGCCGCCCGGCCCCTCCGCCTTCCCCCTGTGGCGGAGGCCTGCGGGGGGCGCGCTGCCGGCCCCGACCTGCCCTGCCTGGTTCTGCCGGAGCGGAGCGGACAGGGGCCCCGGCGCGACCGGCCCAGGCCGGGCGTCCCTTCTCCGGAGCCCGCGCCCTCCGCCCGCCGTGCCGCTGCTCTCGGCCCGGCGGTGGGCGGTGGGCGGCTCCGACCCGGGGTCCCGGTGCCCGCCACGGGGCGGGCGCGGCGCACAGCTCCTGGAACGGCCGCGGCGTGAACGGAACGGACGGGACCCGCGGCCGGGCGGGGCTGGCGTGCGCTCGGCGCCCTGCGGGTGCGCCGGTCCCCCGACCCCGGGGCCTCCCCGCTCCTCCGGCAGGGGCGCCTTAGAAAGTCGCCGTCGGAACGGCCGCCAGGACGCCGCCGCCGCCGCCTACGGTTTTCCACGGCAGCTTGCAAGGCCGAAAAAGCGTGCCGCCCCCGGAACCGTGTTTGTCCCGCACACTGGGCCACGCCCTGCGCTCTTTTCCCGCCATCACGCGGACCCCTGACCTGGGGCTGCTTCCTTCCTGCGCTCGAGCCAGCTACCCCTAGCTGCCCCTCCACCCCTCCCCGCCGCCACCCCAGCCCCTACGCGCTCTTTTCTCAGCAGGAGCACACGTGACGCAGCTGATGCCGCACTAAGAGGAGGAAGAGGGGTGCGGTGACTTCAGTCAGGGCGGGCAGGGGGGCGTCTGGTTGTTGGGGGACAAGGGCGCTTGCCCCAGGTGGACCCCCCCTTTCCCCTGGCTGTGACCGGGGAGGAAAGCAAGGAGACAGAAACGGGCCGCGAACGTCCGCCCGGAGCCCCAGCCCGCCCCGGTCTTGGCACGGGTCCCCGGCGGCCGGCAGGGGGCAGCGCACGCTGGCACCGCGCGTCACCAGCCCGCAGCCGCGTCCGGAGCGCCCGCCGCGCGCCACCTCTCCGAACAGCTGGCCCGGGTGTCACAGCCAATTAGGCTTTGGAGGGAGTGAGCAGGAAAGGAGTGACACCGCGTGCTGGCCCCTGCTGTCACGGGGCAGGTGTGGGGGCCAGCTCGCGTCCCCCGCACCGCCACACCGCTAATTAATCACCTCGGCCACCGAGTCGTGACAGCGCTTTGCGCGCGGCGAGGTGCACGCGGAGGCAGGGGTGGCACCTACGGGGAGGGCTGCGGAGGGACACTGCTGGCCACCAGCCACCCCCTTTCAGCTGGCCTGGCAGGGCTGCTTCTGGCAGGATTTCACCGAAGCTGCTGGGGTTAAAAGGAGGGAGGACGCTTTTGAAAACTGAAGGCCATGGCACCGAGGGCGGCGGGGCGGAGCGGGACCGCTGGGCGGGGAACTGGTCCTGGACGGGAGCCAGCCAGCCAGGGACCCCTCCGTCCTACGTGTCTGCGGAGTTAATGGGATGGTTGCTCAGGGAATCGCATGGGAGTGGGCCTGGGACCAGGAGGCCCCTTCCTTCCTTCGACCCGTTTCCCAGCTCCCCCACTTCACCCTGTCCCTCACTCCTCAGACATGGGGAGTCAGTCAGGCCCTGGGCCAAACGCTGAGGACACTTAACTCCTGTAGGTCTTTTAAGATTGAGACTTCACTGCCTCCACGAAACCTTAGCCCCTCATATACAGGGTGGGTGGCATTCTGAAGCGACCCCTGCACCCAGCCTCTTCCCAATCACAGCACTCATGACCTTAAACTGTGGCTGTCTATTTGCTGAGTGCAGGACCCTCTCAGGGCCACTCACCTTACTAGTTCCCCCCCACCCCCCCAGCACGGTCGGTTGGTATCTGGGCCAACTTTGCACCTTTATTTCTCAAATGAGTCTGAATAAGGTATGATTTTACCTCCAAGGAGCTCAAGTCTGCTGCGGAGGGAGACACATATCAGGCGATCGCACTGCAGCCTGGCAAAGCCTGTCACATAGCAGGGGACAGGGTGGGATGCGAGGACAGAAAAGAGGAATGCCAGTCCCAGCTGCGACCCCAAAGCACGCCAGTGCCTCTGTTTCAGTCTGTGACGGCTTGTCGAAATCTTGGGTCAAGTGTGCTCAGTCTCTTTTAAAACTCAAAAACATGGTGGAAGCAGTCAGGGTATATAGCTCTTCTTGGGCAAAACTTCTCTTCCTTGTGATAAAGCTCACAAACCAGAAACAGGCAAGGTTGTTCTGGATGACATGAAGCACAGCATGCAAACAGGTCATGTGAGTCCATTTGGACAGAGATCATTGAAGGTTCACTTGTTCTAATTTTTAAGACCCCAAGCCATTGATGCCCATCAAATCCAGCCCAGACTGTTCCCTAGAGTGCAAGGGAGGGATATGGCCTCAGCACCTGTGTCAGGGTCACCCTTTGTCCCCTCTCCCCAAGCAGCACTGCAGCTCAGTGGACAGTTCTGGGCTTAGGAAGTCTTCTGCATGGTACACGTGTCACAGTTTGTGGAAAGAAGGAGTTGATTGTTAATTATTTTTTCTTCCTATTTCCTTCCTGTTTGTTTTATCTTTTCCTTTTACTCACGCCAAGCACTGTGCTCAGTGCTGATGAGGACGCAGAAAAACGTTTTAACTCATCCTGTTTCCGATTGGGGATATGGTGTGAGTAGGTGTTGTGTGTGGGTGGATATGCAAGCATGCATGTGTGTGTGTCTGTGTGAGTGTGCGTGACAATGAGTGTGTGTGCATGTGTGAGTGTATCTGTAAGCGTGTGTACAGTAAGTGTGTGAGTGAATGTGAGGGAGTGTGGTGAGGATGCACTGACAAGCACTTGTACGGGTGTGTGCCTGTGTGTCAGGGAGTGTGTGTGCATGTAAGTGCCTGAGTGTGTGTGTGTGTGTGTGTGTGTGTGTGTGTGAGTGAGCGTACGTGTGCGTGTGTGTCCATGAAGGTGCTGTGATGTCTCTTTTACTGGACAGACTCTGAAGAACACCTGTCTGCTCGCGAGAGCGGAGAAACAGAAGTACTAGTATAAAGTTCAAAGGCAGTCACGCAACTTGTTCCCCGTACATCTCCAAATGTTTTTGACAAATATTTTTCCACCTAATTAGACTTTAAACATGAAATTAAAATTTTCAAAGAAAGGAGGTGGAGCTGGTCTGAAAAAAAGAATGGAAAAATCCCAGAAAATAGAAACCAGCCGGCATTAAAAAGACAGCTGACAGGCAGAACACTGCTGGTGAAATTTACGTAAGCAGAGGTGACTGACTTGAGCCCGTGCAGGCAGCGCAGCCGCCACCCAGGCTGGCTCCACAGCAGCCTTGCACAATGGAGGGACTTCCTGCCCCCGCCTGCAGGGGGTCTTCCCTGACAGCGGGCCTGGGGTTCGTCCAAAAGGCGAAGTCTCCATCTTGTGGCCAAACACAGAACTGCAGCTCCTCTGGAGCAATTCTCTCCAAATTGCAAACCAGCCAAAGCATGGTGTAGACCCGCAGGCCAACCCCGCGCTGGCCAAGGAGTCTGCATTCTCCTTTCTGCAGCCTCTGACTTGCTCCCGGTGACAAAATAGCAGGAATATGTATTGGCCTCTTCCCTGGTTCCCAGCACAGAGCTCCTAAACCCTTGTAATTTCCTAAGTGGTAGAGCACCAGGAGCGTCTTATTGTCTAATATTTGGTCTGACCCGGTTCCTGACATTCCTAAAATCCCTTGGAGTTTCCTGGATGACAGGAGTGTCTTTTGTTGTAATGAGGTGATCTCGGGTGGGTGCCTGGTTGGGGGCTGGTCCCCAGAAAGACTGAGCTATGATTAGAGGCTTGGGACATTCAGCCCCACCCCTAGTCCCCAGGATGTGTGTGACCAGGGCACTGACTTCTGGCCATTGGCATCTGGGTTGAGAGGCAGCTTTGGGACTGAGCCCTTAGTGTCAGCATTAAACTAAGCTGCACGACACCCAGAGAATTGCTTGCTTGGTGTCAGAGAACCCTCCACCCGTCAGTGCCGGAAGCGTGGGGAGTGTGGCAGGGGTCAGAGCAAAGGGAGGTAAGGGAGTGGCTTTTCCCTTCAGCCCCTGCACACCCCGTCCCTCCACAGGCACTCTGTTCTCTGTCCTTCCGGACACCAAAGCTGGCTGAGTATCTGCCAGTCGTGTTCATCTCTCTCCCTCTACACGGTTCCTTTATAAGGTAATGTTACCACTTCTCAAAGTACAAAAAGGCGGCCAAGATCACGGCTGTCAGGTGTGTGATCTCTGACTTTCATCAACATCAGGGGGCATTTTGTCTAAAAGGGGGGCAGGGAGTGTGAGCAGGGAGAGGAAGCCGCACACGCTGCTTGTTGGCCAACACGGATGCCACGTGGGGCTCATCCTGGATGGAGGTGGGCCCACGCATCAGCCTCCAGGGGGACCTCCACTCCTGGGGGTGTGGAGCCCGGTGGGGACCTGTGGGCTGTGGCTGATCTGAAGGGCTTTTTTCAGTCCCCTCTTTGGGTCTACGGCAAGTTACCGGCAGCTTCCTAGGATCGGGTACATCCCAACCATACAAGGAGGGCCCCTGGCTTTTATCAGACATAAACTGTGGGGGCGTCAACCAGAGGGCAGGGTACCGTCTGCAGGATGACACGCTGACACCATTTAAAATGACTCTATGGAAAAATAACAGTGACAACATGCCAAAGTGCTTTTGATCGTACTCGGCAGCTGCTTAATAAGCATTAGCCATTGTGACTGTCCACCGAGTCATCTTCAATGTGTCAGTGCCACGCTCCTGCCAGCCCCGCAATCACACATGAACACGACCTCTGCACTGTGGCTGAAAAACCTGAAGCGCTGAGGGCCTCATCACCCTGGCCAGTCTTTGGCCAAAACAGAACTCCATCCCAGTTTGTTTGAGCCCAAAATTCAGGTTCTCAACCGGGGTGCTGAGTTATTTGAAATGAAAATACAGAGACACGGAAGATGTTCATAGCAGATCATTACGTGTGAAGGAAAGGCTTACAAAATAATATTATAATATAGTTCCATTCTGGGAAAAAAGGGTGTGTGTGCACATGTGCTTATGTGTGTGTAATAGCTGAATGCAGATTGTGAAAGTGGGGTGAATGGCTTAGGAGCCACGGCTTCAGAGCCCTTCTCCTGGATTCAAATTCTGGCCTGGCTGTTCCCTCGCCTTGGCAGGGAAGTACAGGTGACAGTCACCTCTCTGTCCTTCAGTCACAGTCCTACCCGACAGAGCTGTCATAAGGGTTAAATCAGGTGGGACAGGTGAGCACCTGACACGGGGTGCTCTGCAGCCCCCCAGTGCACGTCGGCTCTTATTAGAGATCTAGGCAGCATCAATGTGGGAGACTCTTTTCTTCTTTTCTTCTCTCTGTATTTTCAAAGTGAACTTTCATTAAGGTGTAATAAAGGAGAGAAAGCATTTTTAAAGAATGTGGGGAGAGTGAGGAGTCAGAGGGAAGATGCCCATCAGTGGCTGACTGGCGGCCAGGTGGAGGTGGTGGTGGGACAGGAAGGGGTTCTGTGAAGACCCCCCTGGTTTCAGAGTAGCCGGGTGGAGCCGGGGTTTTAGGCGGACAATCAGATATGGCTCTTGCTTACCACGTAGAGTTCCCGTATCTGTTTTTCCCTTCATCCATGGTAACGATCCCCTGCCTCTAGCTGGATTCGTGGCCACCCAGAATCCAAACTATACTTTTCCAGGTTTCCCTACAGTCCGAAGTGACCAGGTGACTATTCTGGCCCATGGGATGTATGTGCCGTGTGTCACTTCGGCGAAGTGTCCTTGAGGGTGGAGGATAACGGCTCTCCCCTCGCCCTCCTTGCTGCGGCTGGAAGCTCTGCTCTGCAGGTGCAGCCGAGCAGCCACATGGGGCCGTGACGAGGAGCCTGGGGGTTGCTGGTAATGAGGCAATAAGAAGCCCAGTCTCTGACCATCACGGAGCCTCCATACCAGCCAGACTGTTCACCTCTGGGCTTCATTTACGTGAGAGAGGATTGATGTCTGCCTCACTTTAGCTACCGTTATTTTGGATTTTCTGTGGTTCACAGTTCATTGGTTTTCAACTGGGGGCTTCCTCAGGGGACACATGGCAATGTCAGGAGACATTTCTCGTTGCAACCACCTGAGAGGTGCTACTGGCCTCTCGTAGGTAGAGACCAAGAAAGTAGCTCGTCGATGCACAGGACAACTCTCCGCAATGCAGAATGACCCAGGCCCAAATGTCAGCGGTGCAGAGGCTGAGAGGCCCTGCTCCCCGCTGAACCCAGTCTTAGCTGGTGCAAGGAGCTGCCGGGGAGCGAATCCACGGTGGCGTGGCAGCAGGATTCGGCCTGCTGACCCATGGTCACAGGCTGGTCTACGCCATGGAGAATCCTGCCGGTTGACTTCAGGGAACACAGACAAGCCTGTTGAAAGGTCCTTGTGTGGCTTTAGCTCCGAGGCAAAGACCAAGGTGGTTTTCCCCTTGCTGAGAGGTCCATGCCCTGTGACTGGGGCCGGGGCACATGTGGCAGGGCAGTTATCTGGGGCAGCTTCTGCCCCTCCTATCCTAGAAACCCTTCAGTGACACTGGGGTGTGTGGATGGCCAGCCAGTGTCTCCCTCAAAGGCTCTCTGGCTCTAGTCCTAGTCTGAGCAGTGGGCTTCTGGGTCTGACACTCCCACTAGAGGTGGGTCTCCTGCGTGAATGGCAGCATGAGAAAGGCCACAGATCCATTGCTTAGGCCGACACTGGGGCCTTAGGTTAGGGGTAGGACATGGCTGTTCCCAAGCATCCAGGTGGTTGAACTTCCAGAAATCCCTGGGGCCATGACAGCCCTCCCAGAGAGGAAGTACTTCCCCGCCTGGATGGACTCCCAGTAAAAAGTAACATTTGTGGTCCCACATTTCATTGGCTTTACGATGCATATTTTTTTTTCACACATAAACATCTCTGAAATTTGAATGCATCTTATAATCTATTTTAGGTTCAGTGACATATGATTGCTGGTTGTTGTTCAAGTACATTGAGTCTGTCATTGATGTTGCTATAGAGACTCAATAATCATTTAAACATGGGCTTTTTGAAGTGAGTATATTCTGTTTATAGATTCTATTGGCCCTAGAATTTTCCAGTGTCCAAATGCTGTCCATTTGAGGATACTAGGTATGGATTCCATACATCTTGTTTATACATCAACCAGGGTGAATTCTTAGAAGTGCTTTGGAAAGTCGGTATTATCAACTATCATTAGATACATGCAGCTGACCTTCGAATGATGTGGGGAATAGGGGCACCGACCCTGCGCAGTCAAAAATGTAGGTGTAACTTCTGACTCCCCCAAAACTTAACTGCTAATAGCCTACCATTGACGGGAAGCCTTACTGATGACATAAATGGTTGATTATCATATATATGTATGTTATATATATTACATACCATGTTGTTACTGTAAAGTAAGCTAGAGAAAATAAAATATTACTGAGAAAATCACAAGGATGAGAAAATACATTTACAGCTCTGGATACTATTTACTGAAAAAACTCCATGTGTACAGGGACTTGTGTAGTTCAAACCCATGTTGCTCAAGAGTCAACCGTAATATCTATATAATATATATTATATGTTGTTAGATATTTAAGACAAAAGAGAAAAGGAATTGAAAAGCGAGTTGCCTCTTTGGTATGGGTCCCTTCAAGCTGTGTTCTTTCCTTTCTCTTTCTTCTCCCACCCTTAGGCGTTAACCTTGTGGATTCTGGAATGTGGATGGGGCTGTTATGAACTCAGTGTCTGCGTCCCCCACCAATGCTCCCCTTGGAATCCTGACCTGTAATGAGACAGTGTTAGGAGGTGGGGCCTTCGGGGGTGATTGGGCCGTGAAGTGGAGCCCTCCTGAATGGGGTCAGTGCCTTTATAAAAGGGACCGGATTGCTCTCCGGCCCTCTTGGCCATGTGAGGACCCAGGGAGCGGGTGGCCGTCTCCAGCCTGGAAGACGCTCTCCCCAGAGCCCAACCATGCAAAACCCTGGCCTTGGACTTCCATCTCTAGTACATATTACAATAATATACAATTAACAGAAATGAATGCCTGTTATTTATGAGCCCCCCAGTCTTTGGTGCTTTTTTATAACAGCCCTGGATAATGACTGTGCATGTGAGGGCTGGCCTCCCCTGCCTCCCCAGCTGGTGGTAGTAAACAGAGGAGGTCTGGCAGTCCCCATCTTTGTCATGATCCTGTTTTGTCTGACCTTATTCCATTGAAATCTGTCCATGCTTCTAACAGTTAACTTTTTTTTTTTTTTTAGAGGGCATCTCTCATATTTATTGATCAAATAGTTGTTAACAACAATAAAATTCAGTATAGGGGGGGTCAATGCTCAATGTACAATCATTAATCCATCTCAAGCCTAATTCTCATCAGTCTCCCATCTTCTGAAGCATAACGAACAAGCTCTTACATGGTGAAAAAGGTCTTACATAGTGAATAAGTTCTTACATGGTGAACAGTACAAGGGCATTCATCACAGAAACTTGCGGTTTTGATCACGCATTATGAACTATAAACAATCAGGTCAAATATGAATATTCGTTAGATTTTTATACTTGATTTATATGTGGATCCCACATTTCTCCCTTTATTATTATTATTATTTTTATTTTTAATAAAATGCTGAAGTGGTAGGTAGATGCAAGATAAAGGTAGAAAACATAGTTTAGTGCTGTAAGAGGGCAAATGTAGATGATCAGATGATCAGGTGTGTGCCTATGGACTAAGTATTAATCCAGGCTAGACAAGGGCAGCAAGACATCCACGGATGCAGAAGATTTCTCTCAAAGCAGGGGGGGTGAGGTTCTGAGCCTCACCTCTAACAGTTAACTTTTAATAGTGAAGTGCTTGGGATTAATATTATTATTTCATTTCACGGTTGTACAAAATGCAGTTCACCATGATCCTATTGGACGTAGTGGCAATTTTTCACCATCATAAAAACATTGTAGTAAACACCTTTGAGCCAAGCATTTTTTAAATTAGTATTGTAGGTTGTTTATTTAGAATAGATGTCCAGACGTGATTTAAATGCAACTGTGTCTAATCAAAGTGGTTATTAGGTGGGGAGAAGTACTTTGTAAGTTCTATTTTAAGAGGATGTGAGGAAAGATCCCATGAGAACAGGGAAGCCTGGGGGGCCAGGAGCTGGGCTGGGGGTGGGGTGGTCAGGGCTCTGATCAGTGATCTGTGAGCCCAGTAGTAGCTGATGAGCCAGTGGTACCCATTTTGGTGACCATCGCTTCTTCCCCAAATGCTTTACCTTTGATGTTGGTGCTGTCCTGAGCCCCAAATGCCAGACGTCAGAGGGGATCAGTGAGTGAAGAGTCAGGGCTGTGAGACAGGTGGGCAGAAACATTGTCTGGAAACGGTTCCAACCATCCCATTGAAATAGCCGTGCCTCTGGTGCTCTGCACCCTTCAGGGATGTGGGACAGAGGACCGCAAACGTGCCACTGACCTGGGCTTAAGCCAGACTTAATAAGGCACCAGCACATACCTTGCTCTGCAGGGCCATGGGGCACATCACACCTGTTAGGTCAGAAGAAGGAGCGGCTTCTGTGTAACAACGCCTTAGCCCTTCCTCTGCATGTTCCCATCGTGTTACCCTGCTGGAATCCTCTCTCTCTTCTTATGCTCCCTCTCCTGAAGGCCCAGTGGTCTCAGCCTTGACTACCCACCATTACACCCAGGAGTGCCTTAGCAATTCCCGATGCCAAGCTCTCCCAGCAGACCGACCGAAACAGGGTCTTTGGAGATGGGATCTAGGGCTCAGTATCTTTTTAAGAAAAATCTCCTGGGGGATTCCAACATGCAGCCAAGGTTGAGAACCCCCCCAACTAGAGCAGTGCCTTAAAATCCTGGCCACACATGTTAGAATCATCTGGGGGGCTTTTAAAAAGTGCTGATGCCAATTCTCACCCCCCCCCCCCAGAGACTCTGGCTTGATTGGATTGGGGTGGGGCCCAGGCAGCGATGGCTCATCAGGCTCCCCAGGCGGTTCTAATGTGCAGCCAGGTTTGAGAAGCATGAGAGCCACAAAATCAAGGCAGGAAGGAAAGAATCCTGTTGTGGTTTTGTTTTGTTTTTTTGGGGCAATAATATTGCTGAAGAGCCGTCACCTGGCATGTTTACATGCACTGCTGCAGCGGCTCTCAGCCTAGGCGGCACATCTCCAGGGGGGTTTTTAAAAAGTGGTAAGTCCTGGGCTCTGCTCTCTGAGATTTTAATTCAAGTGTTGTGGGATGGGGCCCTGGAATCATTCTTGTTTGTTTTTAATGCTCTTCCATGATTATTATAGACAGCCAGGGTTGAGGACCCCTGCCAAATAATAGTGGTGATAATGGTTTTTAAATAAGTTTATTTAAGTGATAATTATTTTAAAATAATTCCCCATTGTTATTGATAATTAATTATCGTCCCATTAATTCTGTAGCCTTTCTGCATCCATCAACAACTTGCTTAAGAATAGGGCCTTCTCATTCCTTTGCCAGCTCTTTACTGTCAGTCAGCATAAAAGAAGTCTCTCAAGAGTGTCACAGATGAGCTAACAGTGTGGCTTAAGCGATCAGAGGTCTGAAGTGACCCGTTTAAGGCTGCATGCAACTCGCTTTTCAAACGATGTCAGCTTTTACTGTCCCCTCTCTGCTCTACCCCATCAGTCTTTTTGTGAAGATCTGAGTTAAACTGGCTGCTTGGAGTTGTATAAAGAAAACTCCCAGCCTGAATGCGTTCTGGTTGTGACAGATGTTCCTGGAGACACAAGTCTGTCCTGTGCGTTAGGAGCCGTGGCTGCCGCCGGCTTGATCCCCTCCGTGTGCAGGCAGCAGGTGCCGGTGCCAGGACGCCCAAGGATGGCAGCCTCTCCCTTCCTCTGCCTGTGAGGAGGATGCGCAGGGAAGCTCAAAATGCAAACCCTTCACGGGGTGGTATCTGGCCCTGGGCAGGCTGTCTGTGCAGGGGTGGCTGCCGGCTCCTGCCCCAGACCCTCTGCAGCTCTGAACTCTCTGCTCTCAGCTGGGGCTCCCTGCAGCACCCCACAGCTCCCCTGCGGGATGGGAGGGGCATCACACGCGCCCCTCTGCCCCTCCCATCTGGGCTGTGTGCTGCTCAAAGGGAGATGAGCCCTCTGGCTGGGGCCTTTGGAAACAAGGACACTGCGTCCAATTCTCAAAGGCTGACTCTCCAGCGTCCTTGACACTTCCACAGCTCTTGCTCTGCTGTGACCTGAAAGTCCACCATGTAACGATGTGGGGTGTCAGCCCGTCCGCTGTGGAAGAGTCAGGCCCCCCAGAGCTTCTGCATGACCCAGGACCAATGCCTCTGGTGACCTTCCCGCCTACTGAGGGGAGCGTGGAGCTTTTTGGTCCTCAGTCACACCCCAGAGACTGCTGAACTCAGGCAGCCCAGGGCGGGCCTGTGCACCTTGGGACACAGCCTCTGTCCTGGCACTTCTGAGGAACAAAGCTGGCTGGCTTCAAGGCTGCCAGCCACAACCCCAGGCCTGGGTCTGCAGATATTAGAATGCATTGCAAAGACAGGAGAGGCCCCCCATCCCTGCCTCTTCCCTCTGACAGCACACGAAAGACAGCAGAGGGGATGGTACTCATCAGCACCCAGGTGCACACCATCAACACCAGGACAATCCGGTCTCTTTGCTGTGAGGGTGGCCTTCCATGGCCCGGTGGAAATCGTTAATATGGTCGTTACATAGCAGTCGGCAGTTAGGAGCGTGGTCATTGACTGGACCACAGAGTTAGGCCCAAAAATGTAAGAATATGAATTGATTCCTTTTCTTTCTGATGTAAAAGCAAAATAACAAGTACTTTCCTGGTCTAACGCAGAGTATCTGAAGCTGGGCACTGCTGACACTTTGGGCAGGAGACTTCTGTGTTGTGGGAATGTCCTGGGTATTACGGGGTGTCCAGCGGAGTCCCTGGCCTCTCCCCACTAGATGCCAAATTGGGACAACGAATTCTCCGGACATGCCACATCTCCCCCGGGGGGCAAATCGTCCAAAGTAGCGCTCTCGTCAGTCAGCTCGGAAAGCTAGAGACAATCTCAGGCCACAGGGCAGAACTGTTTTTAGGCTTGAAGAGGGAGATGCTTTCACAGAGGCTGAAGGGCGAGAGTAGAGGCAGCTTACAGTGGTTTTTCTGAGATGACGACCCTCTGGCCCATCTTCCTGCAGGGCAACACCCGTGGGGGCTGGTCTGAAGGGCAACAGAAATCCAGTTAAGCTGGGGCTTGCAGAGGAGACAACCCTGGGCCTTTGTCCTGTGAATACTGGGGAGGCTTCCAGCCTAGCAAAATCCTAGAGCTTCTGCGCTGAAAATACCCCAGAGGAGGCCTTGGAAAGCGGTTGAGACAGGGCTGGCAGACCCCAAGGACCCCGAGAGAGCTGGGAGGAGGCAGACATCCAGGCTTGTGATGGCAGATGAGACATGTGTCCCCGGCAGTGGATGTCACCGGGGCTGAGCCTGAACACCTGGCACCCTCGCCCCACTGATGCCTGCAGGGGCGAGGCCCTGCCCTGACTAGCAGCCACAGAAAGCAGGGCCATGGAGGGCCAGCCCTGAGCTCATGGAGAGCCTTTGCTCTGACGACTCCCCTCGTCAGTGTTAGTTCGTCTTTTAAGACACCAAAAAGGATGGGAGTTGGGAAGTTATTGCTCAGTTTTAGAAAAGTGCCATTTGTGCACACTGGAGTTTGCAAAATTTATACCTGCTCCATTTGCATAAGCCAGCATTTCTGATCTTATAGGACAAGAAACATTTTCTCTTGTTTTAATGAAATACCTATGACTAGTTATTCAAGCCAGTTAATACCTATGACTACTTATCAAACCTCCCTTCTTCATAAATTTCAGGGAGTGGCGGCCTAAAGTGGAGACAGTTTGTGACATTCTATATGACAAACAAACAAATCTATTCTTGGATTATGGTATTTATTTATAACCGCGAATTATCTTTGTTGAATATATTTTTGTTTTTGTCAGCCATGGGGTGTTCAGAAATGAGAATCAGAGCTGGGATTGAAAAGGCCCAGAAGGAAAAATTCTAAGAGTTCTGGGCTGTGAGCCGAGCTGGCCTAACTGTGAACCTGGAGGACCCCAGGGGGTGTGGGTGCGGGAGGAAGTCAGACCTGCTTTCACAACCCGGCCTTTCACCCCATGCTGCTCAGGTCAAGGGTAAGGTCTGTGTTCTGGAGATGGACACACGTGGCACGTAGCCCCTAGGTGCTACACCCCTCTTTGCAGTCCCTTCCCTGCTCCCCCTGGAATGTCCTGTCCAGCTTCTCCAGGGTCCCCCACAGCAGGAGCAGAAGGTAAAGACCCCGCATTGCCGAGTGTTAGCAATAGCCCTGGGTGGGAGATTGTCCTGTGGCAAGAACGTCCTGGGGGTCAGAGGAGGGCTACGGCAGGAGTCTTTCCCTGGGGAGGCCCTTTCCCATAGCCATTTGGTCATGTGTAGGGACATTCGTGACCATCCCATGGGCTGGGGAGTCCACCTGGCCTCTGTGAGTAAGAGGTTGTTAGATATCCTAAAGTACAGTGGACCATCTAGTATGACAAAGGACTGTCACCGTGTCTCCTGCAGCTTTGGAAAGTTCTACCAGAACAATCAAAAAGCCTATTTATAGTTGCCTGAGCTGCCTAGACCCCCAGCTTCTAACCATAAAACAAAGGACTTTTTGCAAAATTGTAATATAGCTTAAAATTCCCAGAAATGAACCTGCTGTGCAAATCCCAGGGACTATTGTTCTTTTATTTCCAGGGAATTTCACTCAAGATTTTACCAGTCATTTTTCACTTATTTTGAGAAATTACATAATGCACAGCCATGCTGCTGGTTTCACAAGAAATGCCAGGCCACCGTCTGTATTGTGACTGTCACATTTCTGATGATTCTGACTACATGCAAGATGTATACATACACACATTTATTTATGCATTACTTTAGTTTTATGTAAAAGTTACTTTCCTTGGCTTTTTCTTTGATATTACAATTAGGACTTTTATGGATTATTTGAAACAGTAAAGAACACAAATGTTTACAACTGAACCGGCATTCCGGGTGGGAGAAGCCCTGGCGTCCCAAGGCAATGAGAGCAATTCTAGAAACTGTCCACTGGAGGTCGCTCGAATCTCACCCAAACGGTCAGGGATGCCTACAGGAGAAGTCAATTTCTCCCACATTAAATCAATAGTGATGCAAATTGCTATTAACATTACTCATTCCCCCTACATCCTCCTCCCCCCACGCACAGGGATTTTTTTTTTCTTTTACCCCCAAGTGTCTCCTGTCTGGTATCTTCCTTCTTGCGTCAGCGCCCCCTTCCTTTCTTCACGCCCAGCGCGCCCGCCGTGCGCCCGTCTTCCCTAAGGTTCAATTTCAAGCATATAGAGATGTCGGGCTGCACGGGGGCATGACTGCCTTATCTCTCTGCTCTGGTAAAAATCAGATAAATCGGCATTTTGGAGAATTTAAAATTAGGCCATACATTACACGCTGTGTTGAAGTTTACCACGCCAGTATGGACGCCCCAGGGGCAAATAGATGGAGTTCTCTTGCACGGAGCTGTATAAATGGTGCGACTCTTTTAATGTTAAAATAGAGAAATGGCTAGGGAAGTGGGGAGGCCTCAATATGTCTAAAAAAAATTCTATTTGGCTTTCGGAGGAAAAACATTTTCCCATACAGCACCTCTTCAAGGCCTCGGCTTATTGTAAAGCCTTAGCTACGAGATGCCTCGTAAGAAGTTTTGTCCAATGTGAATCGAAATCTATTTTTGTGTGTGTGTCTCACAAAACTAATTTGCCTAGACTTCCGCTCCCATTTAGAGATGTAAAATGTGTGTGTGGCACAACTCCTGAGAGTGTGGGTGCAAGTGAAGGCTGGCTCAGGAGCAGTTAGGGCTTTAAAAGGTGAGAGAGGTCGGCTCTTTAGCCCCCTCACCTGAAGCCCCACACCTTACAGGCCAGAAGGCCTGGTCCCGGGAAGGACTGCGGAAAATGAAGGTAAGAGTCAGCCAGGAGCTTGTCCCCCTTCGGGGGAGGGGAGGCAGGGGTCGGGGTTGGGATGCAGCATCGAGGGGCATGTGCCTTAGTGACCCTGCTTCCCTTCTTGTGTCGGTGGTGGTGGGGGGCACAGATGTTTATAATAAAAACAAACAAAACAAATGGGCAAAGCCCAGAGCGGCCTATGCCCAGACCAGTGATGAGGCCCAGAAAGGGGAAAAAAAAGAAAGGTGGGAAAGAATAGACTGTTTTCTAAGGTCACACTTCTGGCTCTCAGAGGCTGAAGCCGACCTCAGATCTTGATCTCTGGCTCTAAAGCAAGTCAACCCGCTGTTGTTCATTGTATTCCCTTCAGCTCTTGAGCTGCCTTGCAATGCATACTTTGCTGAAAGCTAGTTAAAAAAGAAAAAAAATCCCTAATAAAAGTAATCAAAGGCATTGAAGGTGGGTGTCCAGACGTGGAGAGGAAGTGATGTATGACCATCAGGACAGCGTCCTTTACTTGAGCAGGTAAATTTCGCACAGCTTACAATCGGGACACCCGGCTTCTCTCTGCGGACCGCGCCGCCCGCACTCCACGGGTGTATATTCATCTGTGAGAAAGGAAATATTCTAAGGACTCTTACTCTATGGAGAGGATCTGAGAAGCTGGAGAATAAATTAATAGCCCTTCCAGAAAGAGACGCCATGAAGGAGTTTCCTGCTTTTCTTTCTCTTTTTTCCTAGATCAAGATTTAGCCAACTACATCACATGGGCCAAACCCATGTTTTTGTAAATACAATTTGATCACAGCGGCTTCAGCTGGGATGATTTTTCTCCCTGAGGAACATTTGGCAACGTCTGGACCCCGGCTGGGTTGTCATGAGTGGGGCTGCGATGCTCTGGCATTTATTTAGTGGGTCAAATCCAGGGCTGCGACTAATCACAGCGCAGTGCGCGGGGCAGCCCCACATGACAAAGATGCCAACATGCCAATAGCCTGAAGGCAGAGAGCCTGGTTTTACTGGAACCAAAGCACATTCGTTTGTTTCTGTCCTCCCTCCGGTTGCTCCAGCAGCAGCATTGAGCAAGTCAGAAATCAAATGGCCCAAAAAGCCTAAAATATTTACTGTCTGCCCTTCATAGAAAAAGTTTGCCAACCCAAATCTGGATCATCAGTTAAGAGCAAGGAGCACACAAGAAAACCTGTAGTATTTTTTAAGTGGCATACTTTGTCTGCATTATATCCCTTAGGAATCCTCTTTGACCTTTGACGGCTCTGTTTTAATTCTATATCCTTCTGATCACCACGCCATTTATCCGACCCTGCTCGCACACCAGGCACTGTGCGGAGTCCACCGCCTTTCAGGCCCAGGCCCGCGTCCTGCTCCCTGAGGGGTCCGGGTGGGGACTCACGGCCCAGTGGGGGAGACAGACTGTAATCAAACCCTTACCCTAATGACCGTACAATGGGTCAGAGGAAGAGCTGGAAGCTAGAGGCAGGCTCTGTGACAGCCGACTGAGGCTAAGGGGTGGCTCCGTGGGGAAGCGGTCAGCACCGAGGCCAGGCGAGGAGCAGCGGTTAACGAGACCAGGACTGTGTGCGTGTGGAGGTGATCATGGGGAGGTGAGAGAGTGATGGAGCATGGGTGGGCGAGGCTCAGAGGGTCTGGCAAGGGTGCTTAAAGATACAGCTGGAGCGGGAAGTCAGTGCAGACCCAGCGGAAGCCTGTGGGCCAGGTGGTGGGCTTGACCTTTGTCCCGAGAGCATAAGAGAGATGAGAGGCCATTGAAGGGCCTGGGGAAGGAGGATTCGATCGGATTTCTGTTTCAAGGTCATAAATTATTGAGACTCTAAAATTGAAAAGGAAAAGCTGAACTCACTCATTTTAAACCCCAGTTATTTTAAAAACAACTAGCTGATTGGTCAAGTTTAAAAAATCTATTTCAACCATTGTATTCCTTTCATTTTTTCCCTCCTTTAACATAATCAGTAAGGGACTGAATGAAAATATGATCAGTTTGCGTTTTACAAAATAGGTTTGCGTGCATAGAACTCAGCTGGAATTTATCCTACAGTGATTTCTAAGGTCATGGTTCTTTTGAAGATCAGTGGAATATTTATGTGTGTGTGTGTTTTGATGTTAATGTCCCCAATTCTCACCGCACCTTCTAAGTTTTCCAGGACTTAAAAAATATGCTCACTAGAGAGTCAGTAGAATCAATAGCTCATTACATAAATTCTCTATGGTGTAGGCCGTCTAATTTTCCTGTGAAAAATTTGTTTTTTAACTGAGTTTTTATTTCCTTTTTGTCTTATCTGTATAGCTGATCATCCCTGGCCTACTCAATTTTATTACTACTCATAATCTGTTCTTGTTATTAGTAATACCTTTGGAAAACATAGGCTACAAACCCTCTATGTTACTAAATTCAAGCAAAGTCTCCCATATCAGTTAAAGGGTGGATGGAAGGATGGGTTGTGGTTCCTTTGCATTACTGACTGTTGTCCTTTGAGGGGACCATTGTCCAACTTCTGTTCTTCAGAAGGGATTGTCAAATTACCAAGTCTGCCCGCTTGCCTGGTTTGTGCACAACCTTTGATGGAAACACAGCCACGCCCATTGGTTTCCATGCTGTCTTATGGGTGTTTTTATGCCGCAGTGACAGAGCTGCTCCGACTCCTATTCTACAGAAAGTTGATGAAGCTATTTATGTATTCCACATATGTCAAAAAATTTAGTGGTAACTCACACCTAGCCTTGCTTTTTTACGGGCACCCAGACCCCCCCTGTACTTGTCCCCCCAGTCAGGGAAGCCCCTGAAGGAGACTGACAATTGTTTGCAGCACTCCCAACATGTTATCACTTCACTAAACATTTCATATACATTATCTCACATAATCCTCACGGCAGCCCTGTGAATTAGACATTACTATCTTCATTTTGCAAATGAGTAAATTTAGATTAGAGAATTTAAATAACTTGTCTAAGTTTATAGAACTTGTAAGTGGCAGAAATGAGAATTTGATTCAATTTCACTCTTTCTGGGCTACCAGCCACTCTACTGTAATGAACTTCCTGCAAATTTTTTATCAGAACCAGCCGACAAAGGGAAAAATACCACGTAGTCTGTAAAGACCCGATGGCTGTCCGCTTTTGGGATAAAAGCTTACAAGCGCATAATCTACACTCTTGCGAGAAAACCAAGCCAACTCTGAACTTGAATTGGGGGCTCTGAAGCCTCCTGAGGAGCCATTGATGGGGGCTCGTTTCTGTGAGATTTTAGTTTTATTGTGAATCATGCAAGGTAAGGAAGTCTGAATAGAAACAGCTCTTGACCATCGTGGTTCTGATAAACGTTATACTCGCAAACTCTCCTTTACCCAGGGCCAGAACATCTGAGGAAATTACAGAATTATGAAAGAAACTCTGCCTCCCAAGCCCCATCTGTCCGGACTTGAATATTTGCACTTCACAAGTAAGAAGAGCTCTCTGATGAGAATGCCCATGTTGACGTCTCAGGACGGCCTCCTGGCTGCCCCCCACTTGAGGTGCCAGCAAACTCTTCTGTGACATTTCATGGTATCACCTGCAGCAGGTTGCACCCCCTGATCTGTTAGTCACGCCTGCTTGAATGCAGTAGGACTCACCGGGGGGACCTTTCAGAACCGCCGTCCACTTGTTCCAGATGCACAGACTGACATGTGAAACTAAATTCACTGCAGCTCTCGATGGTTCGAAGTCAACAGGTTATTTTCGAAAGAGCCAGGTATGAGATGTAATTCAAATTTCTTTCCCCTTGAAGCAATTTGTTTGAAAAAATAACCTACTTTTTAATGACTCTTCAAAATAAAATGAAATCAGGCTGCCCTCTGGGGCTTTTCCTTATTCTCGGACAAACCAGGAATTATTTTAAATCTCTTTTGAACACGATGATACTCCATTAACCACCTTGGTCTTGAGACAGGTCACTCGGGTGGAGTAAGTTAAAAAATAGAATTTTTAAAGTCCCCAACTGTAAAACAAATTGCCCGACAGATGCAGCAGGCTTGGAAGGAATCATTAAGAGCTATTTAGCTAAATAATATCTATGCTAACAAGCCCCACAAAACAGATTTCGGTGACAATGTGCATTCGACAATGGCCCTAAACACACATCACACCATAAGGGTTCTATCAGCTAATTAATACAGGGTGAGAGCTTAAAAATGAAATGAACTGAGTAAGAGTCTTTTAACCCATTGCCCTGCTTAAATAGCACAAAGAAGGGTTGTTCAACCAGCACAAGACAGCACGACGTCTCCATTTGACTTGGTCTTGGCCTCTGAGGACAGGAGCCCCTCTGTAATTTTGTCCTCTCTTGTCCTTCTAGAAACTCTCCTGCTAACATGCTCGTGTGGCAGCTCTTTGATGCTACACAGCATCAGTAGGGATGACGGCCAATTTGTAAGGGTCTGTCCTAATCTTCGGTGGAGATAGTCGTTCCTTTATTCTTTCAAAGACATTTGTTGAAGTCCCACTGTGTGCCAGCTACTCCACACAAGGTTCAGACATCGCTGTCCCCACTCGTTTGCTGTGTCTGCCTTAGTCATACTGGACGACATTGCTGGGCAGTACAACTCCATTGGGGAAGCCCTGGAAGCTCAAGAAAATGAATTATCAGAAGCTTCTAACTCTGAGCAGTTTGTTCCAATCCCTGGTGGCCTTTGTGACTGTAGGCAGGCAGCACCACACGTTTCTAGCTCTCAAAAAATTCATATCAGAAAGTTGTACTAAGTAGGTTCCATGAACATGTGTGTGACAAGTCCCAACCCATCTCTCCAGCCAGAGACGGCCTGACCATTAAAATGTTGTCATCCAAGCTCATTTCTTCTCTGTTTCCTACTATTAATTTCCTCTCTCTCCTATATTACACCCAAGCCCCAAAGAGTAATTAGAAGTTGCATGCCTTTCTTCCTTTGGTTTATCAGCTGGGAAATGGGTGGTGGAAGTACTGGGGCTGCCAGGAGTTTGGTCTGTAAGTATGAACTCAACATCTACCTTCTCCGGACATACGTGTGGTCTTTGAGTTGCTTGTGCTCTAGTGAGCGGAATAGCCAATAAACAGTTCCCATCCCTTGTGCCAGAGCAACAGGAGAGCCACATGCGAAGCCTCATTGCATGAAACGTGGAATGACCTTTGCTGCCTTGGCTGGAGGAAGGGCTCAAATGCCAAGCCCTGAAAATCCACTCAACCTGCGGACACGGATGCAGGAGGGGTAAGAATGAGTTTTCCCCGCAGAGGAATGAACATCGTAAGGCTTCTAGGAAACAGGATGGTGAGGTCGGGACCGCATTGCTGGCTTGGCTCCCCTGAGGCATCTGGTATAAGGTAGGAACTGCTGGAAATGGGGATCAGTAGATACGCAGGGACTCAAGCATATGTTTTCATATTAAGTATGTGAGGCTCTTGAAGAGCAACCTTGTCTCTTACCCTCATTGTATTACCCAGAGCATCAAATATGGTGCCTTGTTCTCAATAGATCTTTGCTAAATATTTACTCATGTATCTGTTGAATAAAATACTGACAGTCATTGGAGACAGAGGTAGGATTCAAGTCCAAGCATGTGACACTGGTCACATCGCTGTTCTGCCTCCAGCCAGTGTAAGTGCCTTTGATGACTCACTCACGCTGATGGGGAAATAAATATGTATATTTTATATGTTATCTATATTTAATAACATATCTGATTTCATATATAGATGTGTATATAAAAATACTGTTCTGTTCAATAAATTCAATCCAGCAACCCTTCCCGCAAATACCACAAATGCAAAAAGTGCCAAGCGCCTGAACGGTGTGAGGCTCTGGGTAGAAAGATATTAACCAAGCACCAAACCTCTTCTTGAGTTAACAATTCAGAGAGGAAAACAGGAGCTGAAACCATCCCATACAGTAGGACCATTCACGAGGTAGAAGCCAAGGGCACAGGGTGGGAAGGAGAGTGCGGGCAGTTTGACCGGGGAGACGGGAGAAGGCTCTGCATGGTGGGTGTCTGGAGTCACACCCAGAGGGGTGAGTTTCCCCTGGTCTGGACTCCAGTGAACAACTTCACATTGTTTAGTGAAATGCGCGCATTGCCCCGGCAGGCACACCTGCATGGAGGGCCCCCTGGAGGCGGCGTTCCTGCTCCTTGCCGTCTGGCTCTGGGACGGGTGTCTTTTATGCTCAGGAAATTAATTAGGAGAGTGGAAAGCGCCCTTGTCTTAATGAGATAAATGAAAAGAGTGGAAGAACGATAGGTATCGGGTAGTTCTGGCCTCAGGAATCAAATCCTCCAGGCTGGTAGATGGTTTTCCAAGTGTGAAGTCGTGTCTAAAATATCAGAAGTTGACCCTGTGCATTTGGCACGGAGAAGAGAAGTGTCATTTCGTGAGACTTGACTTGAATGTACGTCTTGGTGGCCTGGGCGTGATATAAAAAGTATTTCACACTGTGCAATGGTCCTGAAGTCTGAAAGCCCTGTATGTGTGTCTGTTGAGGAGGAATTGCCCTCCCCTCTCCCGACACTGGCCTGGCAGTGCCCCCTCCGTCTCCCTTGGCACCAGCACAGGCCCCCCTCCACCCTGGTTCTGTCTGCTGCTCGGAGCTCCTGACATGCTCCTTCCATGACCTGCTGTGCTCTGGACCAGGATGCGGGGAGGAAGGCCTGGATGTGGGCTCGCAGCCCTTCCTTCTCCACGGCCCTGTCCCCAAGCCCGCCTGGGGTACGCCATCCTTAACTGGACTCGAGTTACCCATAGAGGCAGAAAAATTGTAAATGTGACCTTCCTATGAGTCCATGAGCAAAGCACCCAGGAGTTAAAATATTCTCAGGGGCTCATTCACCAACACCAGCCTTTCTTAGTCTTGTGTCTTGGCCTGAGCTGGGCTCTCGTCACGAACACCTCCTTCTCCTGCTTCCGTGAGGCCAGTTGCTGTTCCACCATTCAGGCAATGTGACAGGGGCAGATGTGGCCTGGGATTTGTACCTTTCCTGAGTCCAAGTTTCCACTGTGGAGTCATGTCCTAGATCAGTCATGCCCTAGCTTCCTAATAACCTAGGAGTGCTGAGCAATATACATTCAAAGGTTATTTTTTTAAGCCAGGAGACAGCGTGCTGCCCGCATTGGGCTTATCTCCTCTTCCTGCCCAGGCCATTTATCAGGACAGCCTTTGTACCCCGTCCTGCCTTACACACTGGCCACCCAGGCAGTGCCACACTACTGAGTTAATGATGGAGGTTGCCGGCGTGTTGGCCTCACTCTTATGCTGGACCACCACGGGGCGAGTATTTGGAGTGTTATGTAAGAACTGCTATCATTGTCTGATCTATGTGATGCTGCCATGTTTTATGAGTCAAAAATGATTGAATATTAGCAATTTCATATGTTTCAACCTAATGCAGAGTTAATCTGATGCAGTCTGGGATGGAACCAAAAATACCTAGACAGGTTCACCAGCGAAGGAATTCATTCCACCGGAGCCCGTTCTCAACTGGCGGGTATGGTGCCTTGCTTGGGCATGCTCAGAGCCAGCCAGTTTCCCAGTGTCAGGAATGAGCCCCTTTCTCAGTCACCTACTGGGTTCTGAGCCCTGCCATGGCCCAGGGTGACAGTCAGGGTCCTGAGTATGTGTACCATGACTCTCTTTCCCCCCAGAGAAGCAGTAAACCCTAATCACACCCCCTTTCCCAAACCTTCCATGCCATCGCTTAGATTAGGGCCTCCAAGATTTTCAGAATGTGAGTCAGTTTAGCTGCCCTTACAAACCAGCGAGTCCACCCCCACTCATCAACGCAAGAACACGACCCTGACATTCTCTAGAATAAATGATACAGGAGAAGATGTCCAGTCCTTTGGATAAGGTGCCAGGAGGTAGTATCTGGGCTTCATAAAATAGTAATGCAAACCAGAACACAAATGCTAATAATATGTCCTTGTTACGAAACACGTGACACGTGTAGAAGCTTAATGAACTGCAAAGGGCTTACTGATCCCATTTTAAGAACCTCCAACTGGCGATCGTTAATCGCGTCTCTGTTGTGGTGAGCCATACCATCCTTTTTGGTCTTATTCTCTGAGCCACATTCATTCATTCGGCAAGGATTTGTTGCGAACTGGGGTGGCAGAGGATCACGGTTCAAAGCAAGGTCCCCCACCTGTGCCATTTACAGCTGCAGGATCTTAGAGAAGTTGCTGGGCCCCTCTGAGCCTCAATTTCTGCATCTGCTCTGTGGAGATAATAGTGCCTAGCCTGGGCTTGATGGGAGAATTGAAGAGATGAGCATGAGTATTTAAAATGTGATTCACATCAGCGCTTCACATATAGTAAGCCCTATGTAAGTGTTAGCGGAAGTGCTAGAATTATTACAATGTTTCTGCATCTTCAAATCACTCCGAATGCCCGGTACAAAATGATCTGGGTAGGTGGCAGGGGCTTTATGAGCCTGCATGAGAAAATAGATGTGGCTTGATTATCGTAATGACACCAACAGGCAGAACTCACTTGTCCCTATGTCCACAGTTTACGGGAAAAACAGATCAATGCAGTGGGGAAAGCATTAGACCAGTTGTTTGTTGCAATGTAGCTGCGTCCCGAGTGTTACTTATGTTTAACTGTGAATATAGTTTAATTAATTGAGGCTGCAAGGAATATTTTAAACCACCCCTGTGCAAACCATTATAACGGTCAATTCTCAATTCTCAATTAAGGAACCCTTATCAGAGTAACCACTTGGGTTCAAAATCAGGTCCTAACCATGTTGCTATTACCCAAATAACTCTACTCTACAGAACAATGGGGAATATTTCCAAATTAATGCTGCCCATGGGAGTATCCATTTAGTACTTTTGCACAGAGAATTTCTTCTGTTATTATTCAAGCATCAGCTGGGAAACACCCTCTTGATCTGAGCATGCTTTGATGATGCAGGAATTTACAGCTGTAAGTGGGAAAAGATCCGTTTTCTTCAACGAATTTGGTGAAAGCAGAAAAACACGCCGTAAATTAAACCTGATTTGCATGACGCTGTGCATGCATGTAGTCCTCCTTATAATCCAGGCAGTGCTCTGTGATTGCATTTTTCTATTTCTCTGTTTGTGTGGTATTCTGGGAACAATCGAAGAGCCCTCTGTTGGCTAATTAACACCTGTAAATTCACATTGCCTGGTGTCTTCCTTATATTGCAGAGGTAATGAGTCCAAATCCTGGTAGGGTTGTATTTTTATTAAAATTTTTTCATATCTTTTTCTTTTCATGTCAAACAGATGGCTACACGCTTAACCCTTTAATGCCTTCTATGTTCTGCTGTTATCCTGGGACGTAAAGTGCATGTCCCAGAACTATCCCTGGGTTGCTAAGAGGGAGAAATCAAACACCCAGGGTGGTTATGACTCATAAACTCTATGTTCTGACTCTGTGGTGACAGAACAGTTGGAGGTTAAAGTTCTAGCTATTTCTTCTGTGGGTCAGTCTGTATGATGTCAAAGAAATGCTCACTAAGTCATTAACAGATATTTCTTGAGTAATGCATAGAAAATATGCTCAGGGTACTATGAACAAACAGAGAAGGTGAGGCTAACCCGTTCTGAGGGATCATAGGCTTCTCAGAGCAGACGAAACGAAGTGAATAGAGCCTGTCAGCTATGTATGGGGCCAGGGCATCCACAGACCCGGAGAGAATAAACAGCACACGCAGATGCTCTGGTAGTGGAGGATGCAGTTACTTGTGCAGGTGCACTTCCAGCGGGAGTTCGCGATGGGATGGCTCCGGCAGTGAGGGCAGCCCACTCCGATGACCCTGCTCTGTGAGGCTGAATAGCCATTTGGCTGAAATTCCTAAAAAGTCAGTCAAACATATTTCATCGAGACCCATTCCACAGTTGAAGGATACTTGACTGACTTGTTGACCACCTATGCCTCCAATAGGGGTAGCCCCATCTGAGTTGTAAGGACGTTGGCCACTCTGTGCATAGTCATCCTGCCCTAGCCATCAGGAAAAGCCTCCACAGACAAGTAATAGAGAAACTATCCTCCCACACATCTTTCCAGTCTGAGAGTTGGGGCAGCAGACTTGACCATCTGGACCCACTGAATCAGAATCTACTCAGAACAATGCAGGCTTGAGTCCGTTTGTGCTGATGTCCTAGGCCCCACTGTTGACTAGGCTCAAGCTCGCATCATTCCGAGGGCATACGGTCAGTAGGCGTGCTCTGCTGGAGAGATTAAGGGTGATGAGACCTTACTCACCAAGTTAGGGGAAAGGCACAGATGGGGATGTGGGTCCTCTTGATTGCTCTAGTAATTAAGAAGGGCTAGCCCCCATAACAGAAAGATCCCCCAAATACATTGTGGCTCAAGGACCGTCCAAGCTTGTTTCTCACTGTGTGACAGTGCAGAGTAGGAGAGCAGGTGGTTGGAGTGGCCCTCATCCCTGCAATCAGTCGGGGACCCAGGCTGACAGAGGATGTGCCCTCTTCAAATTGTGGCTGCCAAGATTGCAGTGGGGTTGCCTGCACTGCTAGGGAAAAGAACATGGAGGGCAGGGTCAGGGAGACTTCATGGAATGCCTGGAAATCACACACCTTATATCTTTTCACATTCCATTGGCTAGAGCGTAGTCATATGGCCACATCTAATTACAAGGGAGCTTGGGAAATATAGGAAGTCTAGTTATACATCCCAAAAGAAGAGGGAAAATGGGTAGGTAATAGTAACAGTCTTCCACAATCCCCCTGCCCCATACCACCTTTTACTCTTAGACCTCACCTGCGTTTATACATGGCCCAGTAATCTGGGCACCAGGGCCATGGTTTACAGCTACCACTGCTATAAGCCATGTGGCCCTACACTCCATCCTTACTACTGCTAGCCAGGGTACAGTTCATGGTTGACTACCATGACCATAAAAATAAGAGCTGGGGAAACTTCCTCTGTGATCTCACATAGGGAGGTACACGCTATTTTTGAATGATAGAATCTGCAGGTTTTGTCTGCTTTTCTTGTTCATAGTTCTGTATAACACTGTGACTAAACAAAAAAGTTCCAAGTAAACCAAGAACTTTGAAAATAACTGGGCTAGTGATTTCCAAACTAATTTCTATGAGTCTCAGAAATAGGTTGTGTCAGAGGAATGACCTTAAAGGTTGGGATTGAATGGTCAGCGAGTCACGAAGGATATGTACAATTTAATTTTGAGAGATAGGAAGTATTACAAAAGAATGCAAGATTCCAACAGGTCCAGAAGTCCTTTGAGTTAACAAAAGAATGCATTATATATTTTAAGAAATGAAGAAAAGCAAAATTCAATCAAGCAAGTCAGAGCTGGAAAGGCAGTTTTCTGCAGTAAAGGAAATAAATCATGTCACATACGACTTGATGTGAACTTAGCAGTCTATGAGGCCACCCCATTGGAGGGCTTGGGTGTAAGTGTGGGGAATGGAACGAGATAAGCCCTATCACTGTTGCTGACAACAGCCCAGGCACCATCTCAGCTGAAACCTCTGGTCATTATACGGCCTCAACTGACTCAGATATTAGCTCCCCAAATTATGTACCATAATTGTTTCTTTTCTGTGTAAGCATCTCTTAAAACTCTGAAGATTCAGAATTAAGTCTGGACATATGTAAAAGGCCAGAACCATCCTATTTAAGGCCTTTGTGTCAGGCATTTGGAAAATTTTGTAATTTTAGTTGTTAGTAATATTTAGATACTTATAATAACTTATTAGACCAATAGCTTAACTTTGTAACTTTAATTTAAAATACGCAATTGAGTAATTGATTTATTCCTGTGACTTTAGGTTGGAATCTTACTAATTTTATGGACAGTGTTAAATTATTTAAGAGAACTTAAGTTTCATGGTATTTAAAAGTCTACTATATTAGAGTTAGAAGAATTACTTGTGGATGGGGAGAGTTTTTCAGCCAGGTAATTGAAGCTTTTAAACAGAGAGTTGCACATATTACATCTGTAAAAGCAGTTTAAAATTGGTAAAGGAGCTTACCAAGTTCATAAATGGGACCCGTCATCAGCTCCCCATCCCCAGGTTTTCCTGCGAGCAAACCCAGTAGCTAGAGGGCCTGTTCATTCTGTGCCATACAGGGTTGCTCAGACTCCAGCAATTTATGTAGACCGCCTTTGGAGGGAGAAAGTGCTCATGGATCCCTGTGTTAGATTATTTTTATGTTACTTAACTATATTTAACATAAAACTAGATATGTACTGCTCGCAGTAGGAGCTCTAATACACCCAAAGCAACTTAACCAACTAAACACAAACACAATAAAATGCAAGTGAACAACATTAGCATTCTGCAGTGAGTAATGTTTGGCTGAAACTCAGTCACGGTTTGCATCCCGGGCATGGCCCCCGGAGCTCCTGTTCCTCAGAGCTCTGCTCGCCTGTGTTCGGCCTTGTGCACTGACCCTGCACGCCGGGTTCCTCTCCTGCACTGTTTTGTACGGCCTGCTGTGATGTCATTTGGCCTTCATTTGGCACAAACGCATCATTTACTCTTCAGTTCACCTCTGTTCTTTCCCCATTAGTAGGCGCCATTAAAGAAGTGCCACTTGGCAACAGCGTGATCGCAAACAAAATTGAATGACACTGAGATCTTGTGGCAGAGCTCCGTGAGAAGGTGGTTACTGGGAAGACCCAGACCGTCCTTGCCCAAAACGTTTTGGGTTATTATAACACTGAGAACCAAATTTACAACTTATTATAGACAACCCATAGAATTTCAAGGATCTCTAACTTGAGGAACACGTGGTAAAGTGAAAAGAGTGGAAGGAAGGCTTCAAGAAAGACAAACTTGGGCTCAGATCCTAGACGTTCCACTTACTTGATAGTTGTGTGACCTCTTTGTGTGCCTTTCCCCCGTTTATAAAATAAGGATAATGTGATCGCAGAGTCAAAATAAGAATTAGAGGTATAGGTATGAAGTCATAAGCAGATGGGCAAGCATTCGGTGAAAGAGAGTTACTTTTAGAGGTGAATGATACTTAGAATTATCTGCCAAATAACCTCTTCTGAAGTTATGAGTATGTGTGTATGTGTGTGTGGACAGGGGTTGTGTCTTTGGAAATTTTACCTACATTGGACACAGAGGAAAGATAGGATATAGCCGTGATTTTCCAAACATGTTCTATGCAACCCCAGGAAGGGGGGAGGGGCTGGAGTCGGGAGATGGAGGGGTCCAGGTTGCTGCTCTCCCATGAGCCAGAGCAATTTTGTTTTACTTAAATGCTTTGCATACAAGGCTTCCCTTAAATACTTAAGATAATATCTAAGCAAATCACTTTAATGGCTAAAAATAAAATACATTTGAAAACCATTAGTATTATTATAATAGTGTTAACGATGACCTTGGACCCGTTATTTTGTGGCAGACACAACCACCTTACGAGTTCGATATTATTATTACCCTCACTATCCTAGTAAAACATTAAATTAAAAGAATATATATACACTTCTTGCCTTCTGTAGTGCTTTGAATAAAATATATTCTTGGCCGTGCTACGATGGCAACCAGAAATATTCCTCAATTTTGAAAGCCTGTGTAAACAGACCTTCCAGGTCCACACTTAAAATGTAATTCTTTAAGCCTCAGGCAACATCATTTTCTCACCTTTTTGAAACACTAACCCGTAGCTACTCTTAGCCATCAGCTAGGAATTCACACCTCTCAATTCAGCCTCTTAATGAGTCAGCATCCTTCATTTGATTCCTATTAAAACGGAAGAAGCGTGAAACCAGATTCTGGCACGTTGAGAAAAATAGACTGCCTCTAAATTTTTCACCATAATTTCATCCCAGGGGCCCTAGAAACGCAGACACATGCATGCCCGCTAGCTAACAGACCACACCACATCTCACAGACGCAGGAGTCCGCACCCCTCCCCCTCCCCCCTACACACACAGATACAGGGAAAGGGTTTATTATTGTTATGCAGATGATTCTATTAACTAAGGACTGGTATGCCAATTGTCTAAGGGATTTATTAATGCTGAACTCTGAAAAAAATACATGAGGAGAATGAGAGAGAATATTGCCTGAATTTCTTAAAACGTTATCTGAGCTATTACCTGTGTTTGGGGTTATAGATCTTTTGTTGTCCTCTGATGTTGTCAAAAGTGAATCACTTATTTTGCCCCATGAAGTGTTAAATGAATCATCTCAGTAATCATCTTTACTGGCCAAAGGGTTTCCTTCCATGTTGGAACAAGCCGGTGTGGAAGGAAATTTGCAATGCCTCCAGCTCTTAGCACAGGGGTGTGCAGCATACATAGCACACTATACTTGAAGGTTTCTGCCTTAACACCCACAGGTGACCCCTGAATTGACTTTTTTTTCCCTTCAAGGGAATCATTATTTTAACACTCTAAGTAAGGCTGATTGAATCAACCATATCATTATTTTACTAGGTCATTAAAATAAATGAAAAAATTCAAATGATTGAAAACCTATGTTTTTTGCAATATAATCACAGCCAGAAGCTCTGGCTCTTATAATCAAATAAGGCCATGGCACAAACTGTCACGTAATGTCACTCAAATATTCTTTGAAACCGAGAGGGTATAAATAAGTAAATTAGTTGAAAAACCAAAGTTGAGCCAACCCAGTTCTAAGGGTTGAGAGCATGCTGTGATGGAAGGACATTAAATTAAGATTTAGGAAACAAGACTCTTCTGTTCTCTAGTAACTCGCTAGATTGTGTTGGAAGACTCGCTAATTTTCTTTGAGCGGTAGTCCCTTTCTATTTGTTAGGGTCCGGGCTTCCGAGGCTTCTCCAGAGAACAAACTACACAGGCATAGAGATGTAAATTCAAGCAAAATCTTTATTCAGCCAGCTAGCTGGGGTCCAAGTCAGCCCGACGCAGCGGGTCTCAACAAGGACCCCGAGCACTCAGAGCCAAGGGTTTATATAGCATTTTCAAAGCACTTAACTCATAGTAATTTTCCACAACTATACATTATTCTTGCAAGACATATATCCTGGGGTTAAGCAAGGGCAGGGTAAGACTACTCCTCAATGGTTAGGGAGGTTCTGCATGATAAGCTTGGTATGTAAGATTAACTGACCAAGGTTAGCTGACCAAGGGTCACAGCTGCCCACCACCTGGTGCTCATGATTAACTTGTTTTTCAAGGCCTTACCCAGGCCCAGGTTTTTTGTTTTTTTTTTTAAGTCATATACTCAGAAAATGGCTTCTAGGCCTTTAAGATGGCTATGCTTATGCTAACCTATTTCTATTCTTACACTATGCTAAATAGAAAAATTTGCAGCCCATCCTGTGGTAAGTGCTTAGTACATGTATGCTGTCATTCATTAGTGCAGCTCAAAAATCATTTCTGGCTCCCCTCCTGTGCATGGTAGGGTCGCACTTCCTGCTCGCTTTGTGGTCAAAGCATTGCCATAGGAAATGATCTGGTCAATGAAATGAAAGCAAACATGATGTGTGTCACTTTCGGGTAGAAACTCTAAGAACCAGTGACTGATCTGTTAGATGTCCTTGTCATTGCAGTAGGGGCTGTAGACGTGCTTATGGAGAGGACCTGCTGATTTTGGGGGGTCTGCAAGTGACCACAAGGAGCAGAGCCCAGCTGCCCCACGTAGGACGCGTAGCAGAAATACGAATTTGTATTATGCTGGGCTTTTGCAATCTTGGAGTTATTACTGTGGCATAACCTGGCACATCCTAACTGATACAGGACATGCTAGTACTTTACAAAGTATTAAGGATTATAAAAATGTAAGAATGTAACATGGAAAATTTTGAAAACATTTTTATTCTATTTAAATTTTTCAAGAGCTCAAGAGGAAGCATAGAAAGTATTTTATCTTTAAGGATATCTTCTTTCCAGTGGAAAGTCAAGTTGTAAATGCGTAATAAAGAAGTGGCCCTGCAAGAGAGAAGTACAGGGCGAGCCTCCTCCCTTGCTAAGCCAAACCAAGGAATGTTTCTTGATTCGTTTTGTTTTTTGCTGTTTTGGGCATATTTTAGCATTCTGTTTTTAACTGATCAGGAGAAAGGTAGGCTTGGGTGCTAAGAGAAAATGCTGTTTCATGTAATCAGAAGAGACAATGTGGGAGGGGGTCTTGTAAACATCGTGTTTTTGTTTGGTCAGCACAGTACTTAAGCCTTTTCCTTTTCTTAATTAGGACGACTTTGTGAGCGTGAGTCTGGCTGGTCCCCAGAGCACCCATGACTCCCCAGGGCCTCCCACCTAGACCCTCCTTACAGCTGTTACCTGGTGGACCCCTGAGGCCATTTAGATTTTGCAATCCTTGCGCTGAAGCATATAGATTTCAGAGAGAAATGGGAGTTTATGTAGCAATTAAAAACGAATACATCTGTACTAAAGCAAAAAAAAAGTACACATCTCTATTCAATTAAAATGTTGTTAAGACCAAAACATAACAGGAACATGGGAGGCATTGGAAAACTAGGGATAGACATCACCTTGAGTGTGAATTAATATTTTTTTCCTGTAACCCCGAGAGGAAATTTAAGAGCTAAGCGACGATTGAACATTAGGCTTGGGTTGGGTTCATTGAGAAAGTGACTGACTTAAACGTGATATTTCTTTTAAATTTCCTCCTTATTTTTTATGTCCCCATCAAACTGCCTCTGATCTTTTATAGTTTAGGTCCAGATATAAATCAATAGGAACTAGGCTGTCTATATGAATGGCTCTTTGTCTATGTCAGTGACCATACTTGGGACCTTGGACTTTATGGTGGAAAGACCTGCCCTATAGTATAGGTGTTGACTTGCAGACCCCCCCTTATTCACAAGATGGCAAGAGATGAGCCCGGAAGCAAGATCCTGTGGTCAAATACCTTCGGGGGTCTGCAGATGAGACAGGAAGCAAGATTCCATGGTCGAATACCTTCGGGGGTCTGCAGATCTGGGTTACGTCCTCCAGGAAGAGCCCTCTTTCCCTGAGGACATTGTCTTCCTCGGGGCAGGACCTGTCCCAGCTGGAGCTTACCTGGGGGTTCTGAATCTTCTTTTGAAAGACCTCCCTTTGTCTTGCAACCCGGACACATTCTATCAGCGTGTCTCATTACTTCTCTTTTCAAAGTACATCTTGAATGTGGTCGCTCCTTCCTGGCACCCCCGTTCCTGTCTCACCTGCGTTTCCTCACTGGGCCTCCATTCCTGTTCCTTACCAGCCGATTTCCCACACAGAGGCCCCCTGATCCAAGAACACCTGTCAGGTCACGCCTTTCCCCTGCCTCCAAAACACCCACTTCCTCATCCGTTAGAACAGCCTCCACACGCTCTATAAGCCTGTGAGGCCCTACACGCTCTGGGCCCTGGCTGCCGTCATCCCTGCCTCCTCGCTGGGTTACCTCTTTTGTTTCTTTGCAGAAGCCAGTCCAGCCCCCCTGAAACACAGCAGGCCCACACGCTGCAGGCCACTCCCCTCGAATGCCTTTCCCCCAGCCACTTGCCCGGGCAAGCCTCTGACTGTCCTCATTTGCTCTAATGTCACCTCTTCAGAGAGTCCCTACTATCATGCTTGCTCCCCTTATACCAGTTTAAATTTTTGTTGTTCCATTATCCCTGCCTGACAGTATGCATTACACGTCTAACATGATATTGAAATGAGACCCCTCCTGCCTTTGAGGTCCCAAGGCCGAGAACAATGGGCTGCTCAGGCTCTTGCAGGATACGCCAGTGAGGGAGGATTAGCCTGCGGAGGGAATGTGCGGAGTTTTAGAGTAAGGATTTCTTCAGAGAAAGAGCCAAATGGTGAGGATAAGAGGGTGGAATCCCAAGAGAACTACTGGGGGGAATTAAACATGTGTTTCCTGGCGTTTGAGGGTTCCTTAGGGACTGCTGCTTGGCCTAAGCGTTAAAAACAAACCTTCCAGGAAAGAGGCTGGCTGATGCAGCCTGCGGTGGGGGCCTGAGCTCCCAGAATTGGGTGGGGACAAGTGTGTGGCTTTATTTCCTACGCCAGGTATGGGTGGACTCCTGGCCTGGAAGGTCAAGGTGACCGCCACGGAAGGACAGATCAGAGCCGAGGAGGAGTTTAAACATGGCCAGATTAAGAAGAAAGCTGGGTGTAAGGCCCCAGAATTTGGGGGTGGGATGTCCAAATGCGGTGTTTGGATTGAAAGTACAGAGGGCCCAACCCTGCAGGGACTGTGTCCGGTGTTGCCCCCCCACCTCCATCTGGGGCAGGGACCTTGGAGAGGCCAGCAAATGGGGGGAATGGGGAGGAGCAGAGCTTCTTTCTCACAGCGGGCTTCCGGGCCTGAATCAGTCCAGAGCTGGCAGGGTAGGACGCAGAAGGGGGGAAGATTTGAAACATATAAGACAGCACAACTTTAATCTTTAACTGCGTTTAAAAAACTGAGCTTGCAGAAAAAATTCTGCAGAATGTCTCTTTTACAAGAAACTACTGCACCTAAAAAGGTGACAACCTGTTTCTGACGATTTGGGGGACATTTTGTAGGGTTGCTGGATGGCGGTAGAGGGTAGGTGAGGAGATGGGGGCACTTGGAGAGGTGGGTAGAGGTGGAACTTCCAACCATCGTGAGAGAGCACCCCCTTGACAGAGCAGGCAAAGGGGATTGGCTCTGTGGACCCTGGGAGCAAAGATCCGGGTTCCCACTTTCAGGAGACCATGGTGGTCTGGGAGGTGCGGACAGCAGTGACTTCTGGGCTCGGAGACCTGGGGCCACTTCCCGACATGGGCACTGGGTGAGATCCTGGCACCTGTGCGTGTCCTTCAGAGGGGAGGCCTGGCATAACAAGGGGGATTCAGGGTCACATTTAATTTGATTTAGAAAAGTTAAATAATGCGACATATCTTGCACCTGAGTGTAGTGGTTGCAAATTTATATCCACCACAGGAGAGAATGGGGCCACTGGGCGTAATCTGGAGCGTCAGAGGAGAGGAATTAGGCCACCCTCTAATTAACTGCTCTATACAACATGCCTGTCAAGTGCGTGGTGGGCAGGTACCTTGAGTCCCATCTCGCTGGCAATAAAATTAAGTCACAGGCAGCTTGCTGACGCAGGAGGATCTTGGAGCGGGACGCTGTCAGAGCCAGCCAGAGCCAGAGGTCAGACAGCCCAGGGGCTCCCGACCCCAGAGCGCCCTTCTCCCTCCAGAAGCACTGAGCTCCAGAAAGATTTAAGGGGAAACATGCAAAAAAAAACCTCACTGAAGATTGAAATCATGCCTGCCAGCAAGTAGAAGGGAATAAAAGGGGGATTTACAAATCCCTCAGGGGAAAGGGGGCATTAGGGAGAAAAGAGAGCAAGTTATACATGAAAAGGGTGGGAAATTAATGGGGACTAAAATAGATTAGAATTTTATGTGCTCCACAGGGCTTCCACCACTTCACATGCAATTAGGAGTGACCACAGACGGCTTGCAAAGGGAAGCGATAGGTGTGTGCAGGGGCAAGAATGCCCCGAGGGCCTTTGTCACAAAGACTGGGGCTGGGCAGTGGGAGGGCACAGCCTAGATGCCTGGGCCTTCCCTGTCTCCTGTGTGGAGCACCATCTGCAATGAGAGCATGGCATGGGGGTGAGGAGGGTGAGGGCGCAAAGCTCAGCAGCAGGGGCCCCTTCTCTCTTCCTCCCATCCTGGTCAAGCACAGGTGAAAGGCTGAGCCATTCCCTGGTGGGCACGACTTCCGGGAATGATGGAGCTCCCTTTGCTATTACGGGTGATGGCCCACTTATGCATGAAGAGGTGCTCCAGGCAGTTCTGCGGGGCCATCCTGACCGCTCAGGGCTGGGAGGTGTCTGGCATCATTGCCTCTCAGCCAATACAAAATGGGAGTCCCAGCCTCAGTCATCACGACAGGAAAGATGCCCCAGCCATTTCCAAGAGCTTCCTGCGGGCTGGGGCTGTCCCCAGTTAAATGCTGTGTCTCCTAAGAAGGGCAGGGCCTTCACCTGGTGTTACTGGCCGAACTGCAGATTTGGAGCGTGGAGTCCCTTCACGCCTTGCACCGAGCGAAAGCAAACCACGGAACTGAGCCTCAGCAGTGGGCAGCTCCCGGGCTGGACTCCCCAGCAGGGGAGGGCGCAGCACCTTGCCTGCTGTCGGAAACAGAGCCCCGGCCTCCATGGCTCCTGCCTCTGGAGAGATCCAGGGGGCATCGTGTGCATGGCCTACTTCTTCTGATAAACATAGTGACAGCGGAAATCCTTGGTTCTCAATTTATTGATTTACTTTCTGGTTTACCTGGGGATGGTCCCAGTTCATTCATGTCTTCTTTGGCATCAGTATCACTGACTCCTTTTCCTTCTGGGATATATCCTGGTTTGGATAATAAAATATTTATTCCTCTTAATATGAGAGAACTCTACATCCCGTGCATCTGACCCGCTGAGACACAACCCCAAAGTCCTCCTTTGAACCACAATGTGTGTACTTGGGCTGGAGGTGCCCCACCAAAGCTCATGTGTGAAAATCCTACACCCCCAATGTCTCAGGGTGAGACTGTATTTGGAGATAAGACTTTTAAAGATGTAATAAGTTAAACTGAGCCCATTGGGTGGCCTGCTCCAGGGTGACTGGTGTCCTTATAAGTAGAGATTAGGAGACAGGCACACGCAGAGGGAAGCCATGTGGACCCTCAGGGAGAAGATGACCATCTGCTCCAAAGAAACCTAGGCTGTGGACACCTGTTCTTGGACTTCTGGCCTCTAGAACAATGAGAAAGTAAATTTCTGTGACACCTACTCTGTGGGCCACCTACTCTGTGGCACTTTGTTATGGCAGCCCTGGAAATAAAGTCACCCTCTGGGATATATACTGCAGAATTGGCCACCAGAAAATATAAAGCAAATGTTCCTGGGGTGGTGGGCCTTGGACCTGATGCACCGAACAGCCTCACTTGGCCTGTGAGAGAGGTCACTCGCTGGGGGCCAGGTGTGGAGAGGTGGAGAGAGGGACCTCGTCGGAGTGAGGCAGCCCTGAGGGGCTGGGGATCCAGCCCCTGGGAACATGGGCCTGTGCAGGGCCTGAGGCCCGGCCACACATCCTCCCCTGGGCAGCCAGCCTGCTCTTCCAGAGCTGCATGGCAGGAGCCCCTGGATTTCCTGGTGGAAGCCCGGTCCTCTGGGTGACCTGTGGGCCAGCCGTCTGAGATGGGGTGTGCACCCTCTTAGTCCCGGCCGGCTCTGCAGCCCTGCAGGCTTGTGTGCATCTCAGCTCTGCCTCCTTAGGCAAAATACAGAATCCTTCTAAGCCCGTGGCTTGGGGGCACAATATTATCTGCCAGTTAGGGTTAAGTGAGAAGGATTTGGTGCGATGATACATGTGCTGCTCCACGTGAGGAAGCATAGCCAATGCTAGTAGTAATATTTCTGCACAAAGCTCAGCTTCAGCGGTGCAAGCTACCTTTCTGGCCCCAGAAGGTAGGCATTATTGTAAGAAGCTTCTTAGCAGAGGTCCTGAGACTCACAAGACACCCTCAAGGTCCTGGGAGTGCCCCTGTGCCACGTGGCTGGGGGTCTGCTCTATGTGGCTCATGTTTCCTCTGCTTCTCAGCCCTTTCTGAGTGGGGCCTCGTGGTTTCTTTGTTAGGAGCACCTATTCCCTGAACTTCACCTCTGAGTTCTTCCTAAGTTCCACGGCCTCCTCATTCCCTGCAGACCGTCTCAGGGATCTTGGACAAGGCAGTATTTCAAAGCAGGATGTGGAGATGCAGCATCAGCAAATGGGGTACGACTCAGATAGACCTCAGGGCCCCCCATGCTGACAGGCGTCCTGGTCCCCGGGAATAGTGCTGAAGCAGGTTCATCCTCGTAGGGAGGGTCATCTGTTTCTTATAACCGAAGGACAAGGAAGAGCTCCATCGGATCTCAGGGGACCGAGGTCTCTGGTGAGTCACTGGCAGAGGTCACCATCCACTCCCTCTCCTCTCTCACCTGGATCAACTTCATGAAACCCAGGCCTCCAGGAAGCTGAACCTGTCTCTGAGACTAGATTAGAGACGGCGACCACATTGAGATGTTTTTCCAGAAAATTCCTAGGTACCCAAATACACAATGTCCATTTATGCAACACCCCCCCATCATCCAGTAGCTATTCATTGAAGAAAAAAGTCATTTCTAATATCCCTGATGTAATTATCACACTAAATATTTGCAGTTGTTCCCCATGGAGTATAGATTCCTGATTGTTGCCCCCCATCACCCCCTGGAATATGTATTCCTGTTTAAGGAACTTTTGGTATCATCTATATCTACCCAGAAGGTGTAGGTTAAAAGGAACACACACTTGTCACTCTGTCCCTTACCGAGGTATTTGAAAGCAAGTATAGACAGTATAGCCATGTCTTTATGCATATTCTTTCATCAGAGCATTTTCATGAAATATATACATCATTAAAAATTTATATACATATATATAAAAGAGGAAAAAATAAATGTATAGAAAGAGAATTCTTTTGTATACATATGTGTGTATCTAGATACACACATATTCACACATACACACACCTGTACAAAGGAAGAAGTGCTGAATCAGGCCCTGTGAGCATTTTTTTAGCATCTTGAGTCAAGCTGTTGAAGAACCCTATGAAAGGGGCACGTCATGATCCAGACGTTTTACTGGATAATCACGTGCATTGCCATTTTAAGAAATAGGTGCCAATTCATATGTGAAAACAATATTCTGTGTTAATTTCTGCATCTTTAAAAAATTAATGCTAAGACTGAACATTTTTCGTATTACCGTATTAGAATTTCGTCTTCTTGTGCGCTGTTGGCTTTTGTATTATGCTCTCTCAGGGTTCTAGTCTTTTCATCAGTTAGCATCCACTTTTAAGTAGAGTTGCCGCACAGGTGAGGAAATGTGCCTAAAGTTACACAGCTGGTGGCTCAGATCAAGCTGAACTTTGTCTGACTCCAGAGCTTGCTACCAATTCCACTTTCCAGGGTGCCAGGGAACTGGAGAATTAGACAGGGTCCATGTGGGGTCAGAGGCAACGCTGAGCCAGGACCTACTGAATATGAGCTTAATTACTGCAATACAGACCTTGGAAATGTCTCTAAATAATTTCTCATTTAACCTTAAAACAGTCCTGTTAAGCGAGAATCAAGTACAATTAGGATATCGACATTTTACAGATGAAGCCGCTAGGGTAAAGCAATATCCATGTTCTTTTGGTCAAGTAGAGGTCAAATCCAGTCTTAGACTCAATACTATTATTTTATGATAATATACATAAAACTCCATTTATCTGTCACCATCAGAGGGAAGAGGCAGGTCACTTCAGTTAATTTTCAGTTAAGTAAAAATGACCTCTTTAAATGCCAATTTCTAAGAACCTTTTATAAAACTTTCACCAAAAATATGACTGATTGATTGTACACATTTATCTTTTCTTCCTTTTGAGAAGCCACTGAAATGATAGTAACTAGAAATTTCAAAAGGGTAAAACACAACAATGACGAGAGTATCAGAGACAAAAATGTTACATGTTTTGCTGAGAGGGAGACTGAAAGAGTAGAATAGATAGGGAATTTGTGAGCATTGAAGCAGGACAGATGAGGCCTCTGCTGAGCAGGGCTACTTAGACTGTGGTCTGTGACCAGCACAACAGTATCCATCCAGAGTTTGTTTAGGAAGTAAATTCATGGGTCCAGGGTCAGACCTGCTGAATCTGACTCCGTGAGTGGGCCAGGGGTATGCATTCAACAGGCTCAGTTAAGTAAAACCATTTTCTGGTTCTATGTGGTCCAGTTTGAGAAGCAGGAGCCTACAGGGTGCCTGGGTGGCTGTTCTTTGCTTTTCTCATCCCGGAGGCTTGGGTTGGCGAGTACTGGGTGTGAGAAAGACTGAGGTTAACCAGCTCCTTCCTGTCATCTGTGGGACCCAGGGCAACGGTACCCATGGAGTCCCCCAGGCCCTAGCTGGCACTCTGCTGCTCCATCATCCTGCACCACTCAGGAACCCCTCTACACCTGCACAGTCAGCCCAGATGGCACACCACAGCTCTGTCTGCACCCCAACAGAAGGCCCCCCATGGCTACTGAGGAAGCCTCGGGACTGACTGGGCAGGGACCCCTGGGGTCCCCGTCACTCAGAGCATCATCTAGAAGGGGAAATGAGCATTGGATGGATCCTGCCTTGGCCCCTTAAACTAAGTGCTCCCCGTGGAGGGCTGAGGCCAGAGAAAGGACAGAGCGGGAGTCCCCACTGCACGGGGATGAGGGCAGGGGCCCCAGGCACGCGGCTGGAAGAGGGCATAGGAAGGTCACATGGGGTTTTGAGCAGAGGGATTAACTGAAAGCATCTATAGGAAACACTGGCATCCCTTAACCTTCCATTACCCCTGACTTCCAGACTACTTTTTTCAAACTCGAGAAATTGGATATGCTTTGGAGAAAAGACCTCTGCGTTTTCTCTTCTTGGGATCTCCCTAAAACATAGTCACACACTTCCAGTCCAATCATCCTGGGCCACAGCCTGCAGATGAACACTCCACCCAGAGGCACAAGTCCCTCGTCGGCTCTCAGGCATCGCATTGAAGACACAGATCGAGCTAAAGATCAACAGGCGGTTGAGGACTGACAGCATCATCAAAGAGAAAACGGGGAAGATAGAACAAAACGACCCCACAGAAAGCCGTAATAAGAACATCTAAGAGAAGTAAAGCTCTCATTAGAGCCCTCCGAGATAATAAGAATAATTAACATCACAAAGTGAGAAGTTATAGTATGAGAATGGGAAAAATGAAGGCAGGAAAGCACTATTTGAGGCGAGCAGTCCGAGTGTCCAAGTGGCGCTCTCAGCTGCCCCTACGACCATTCCCGTCTCCCTGCCGTCTGACAGAATCCGACTGTGTTCACCCTCCTCCAAATGCCTGTGTTTCAGGGCAGCCTGGATCCCTCCCCGGCATCAGGACTGGGTCTTGATTAAGACAATAGTGGCGATTCTGTTCTCCCTGTCATGTGACTGGGACACAACTGTGGCCAAGCAGGTTTGAAGAAAAGCCCATAATAGTGACTCTGGGAGCATTCTTGTTTTTGTTTGTAAAAATGGACACAATACAGATTATTCCTTTCCTTCCTTCAGATCTGGTTGTGTGAGAATATGACACGTGGAGCTGCTGGTAGCCGTCTCACCAGTAAATGTCTCCAAGTCCAACGAGAAGGGTGGCAGGGAAGCTGTCAGGTTTCAGTGTCATTAAGCAGCTCTATTTATTAATCCTTGTGTCATCCACCTCGGGACTCTTTGCTATGGAAGATAATCAATCCCTTTCTTGGTTGAACCTTTTTGAGAGTTGAGTCCTCACTTGTAGGTGAAATGCATCTTAACTGAGATGTTGAAATAAAAATATTCAATATACAGTTTAGAAAATAATATCCCCAAATTCCCTAAAAACAAGTCAACAGTTAGAAATTGAATATATAAATTAAAAGTTCAGGCTTAGATCATCCCAGGAAGGTGTTCCAGAGAAGATGGAGAAGGGGGAAATTATCAAAGAAATAGTACAATGGAACATTCCAGAGTGCAGGTTGTAAGTCTCCAGATTGGAAGGCCTTCCCTATTGTCAAGTGAAATGAATGAAAAAAGATAAAAATATGGACGCATCATTGTAGAGTTTCAGAACACTAGGGATAAAAAGACATTTTCAAAAGGGACAAAGTAGGTCCCTTAGAAGAGAAAAGAACTATATTCCTAAGCAGCAATATTGGATACTAAAAGTCAGGGGGGCAATTCTTTCAAAATTTTAATGAAAAAAAAATCATTTGTACTTCAAAAAAAAAAAAAAAGCCAAAACAAAAATATTGATGAAAAATTATTTTCAATGAAGAATTCTATACTCAACCAAACTACCAGTCCTATGAAGGTGAAATAAATATATTTTAAAATATGCATGAAAATAGAGGAAGATATGTGGAAATGATACTATGATTCTACAAGTACCCACTTCTCTCCCTCTGCTGCAGAGTACATTTCCGCGTTCCTCTGAGATGTGGCCATGTGACCTACTTCATCCAATGGACTGTGAGTCCATGTGGCAAATACATATTGGTCAGAGGCTGTAAGTGTGCTGGTGAGGTTGACTTGGCCTCTTATATTCTGGCCCCTCTCATAAGAAGAGCAGGCCTCAGGCAATGCTGGGTTCCAGAGCGGGGCAAACACAACCCTACCCCGCACCCTGGCAACAGGGCAAATGGCGTTCCATTGTTTCAGTGGAAAAGAAAGTCTAATATGCTGGAAAGCTTGAAACAACAAAAAAAAAAGAGTAATACCAAAAGAAAGAAAGAGGAAAGACAAGAGGAAACACCAAAACAAAGCAAGACAAATCTTACGGAAAGTAAATGCAATCATAAGACCATAAAACCACTATTAACAGTATTTATAGTTTTTATAGATTTAACTTGAAATAGCAATATACTATACTGAGCAGTGGTGAAGGTTCATTTTATCCCCATACAAATAGTTAGTTGTTTTGGCACAATTTGTTGTAAGATATTTCCTTTACTTGATGAATTACCCTGGCAGTTTGTTGAAAATCAGTGTACATTATATGTGGGGGGTGTATTTCTGGGCCGTCTGTTCTGTTCCATGGACCTTTTATTGGGCCAATATCATGCTCTTCAATACTGTGGCTTTATAGGAGGCCTTGAAATCAAGTAGGGTGAGAATTCAGCTTTGTTTCCTCCCTTTTTAGATTGTTTTGATGATGCTGGGTCTTTGCATTTCCACATGTATTTTAGATTCCACCTGTCAATTTCTATTTAAAAAAACTACAGGTGTTATGCTGTTATGATACAGATTGTGTTTAGTCCACAGATCAGTTTAAGGAGATCCTCCATCTTAATAGTGTTGAGTCTTCCAATCTATAGAAATGGTCTGTCTCTCTATTTAGCTGTTCTCTAATTTATGTGAGCAGTTTTGCATTTTCAGGGGAGAAGGCTTGTGTGACTTTTGTTTAAGTTTATTCTTGCATTTTTTTATGTTTACTGATGCTGTTGTAAATAGAATGTTTAAAGTTTCATTTTCCATTTCTTTGCTGGTGTTTTATGTTGACCTTGTACCCTGTGACCTCTGTAATTCCACTTGTTAAGTCTAGTAGCTTTTTTCTTAAGATTCATAAAGTTTTCTATTTAAAAACTTGTTTCATCTGTGAATATTTTACTACTTCCTTTCCAAATTTTATACTTTTTTCCCCGTCTTATAGCACTAAGTAATGCCAGAAGTGGTAAGACAAAACATCCTTACCTTGTTCCCAATCTTCAAAGAAAAATATTTGAAATATCACCATTATCACCACTAAGAAATTATTGCATGTGTTCTTCACAGATGCCTTTTATCAGGTTGAGGAGGCTTTCTTGTATTCCTATTCTGAGAATTTTAAAAACCATAAATGGATATTGAAGTTTGACAATTTTCCCTACCTTTTTTGAGGTGATGATATATTTTTCTCTTTTATTCTGTTACTGTGATGAATTATTTTGGTTGATTTTTAGTTATTAAATGAACATTGCATTTCTGGTCTACATTTCACTTGGTCTTGAAGAGATTTACTACTTTTTCTTAAGCATTGCTTTGTATTCATGTAATAACAGATACTGACCCATAAGTTTCTTCTCTTATGATATCTTGTCAGATTTTGATTTAAGGTTATATTGGCCTTCTGAAGAATTTGTGGAGTTTTTTAAAAAGGTTTTCAAAGATTGTTACTATTTCTTCCTCTATACATTTGATAGAATTGACTGGAGAAAGCATCTGAGCATGGAGTTTTCTTTTTAGGAAACTATTTTCTTATCAATTCAGTTTTCAAAATAGATATGACTATTTACACTTTCATGTCAGTTTTTGTAAGTTGTGTTTTATCATGAAACTGTCTATCTCATCTAAGTTGTTAAATTTATTAGTATGAAATTTCACCTTATTTTACTTTTAGTATCTGAGAAATCTGTAGTAATGTCCCTGCTTTCATTCCTAACGTTGGTAATTTGTGTTTTCTCTCTTTTTCTCCTGATCAATCATCAGTCAGCTTATCAATTTCATTAACCTTTTCAAAACACTGATTATTGATTTTGTCAATTTCCTCTATTATTTTTTCCTGTTTAATGACTTCTACCCATATATTTTTACGCCCCTGTGGTCTTCATTTTCTTTTCCTTTTATAGCTTCTTGAGATAAAATATTATTTATTTAAAAAATATTTTGAGATATTTTTTGTTATTAATTTCTAACTTAATTTACTGTAAGAAATACTCTGCAAGATTTCGTGTATTGAGATGTATTGGGACATTTGTGACTCAGAATGTGATCTATATTTTTTTCAAAAAATGCATATTCCATTCTTCATGTTGGTGTACTATTGCATAAATATCTATAAAGTGAAGGTAGTTAAATAGTGTCATTTGTATCTTCACAGCCTTATAGATTTTTCACTCACCTGTTCAATCCATTACTGACAGTGATGCAAAGATCCCTAAGATTAATTGATTTCAGCCTGTCATGTTTTGCTTTATGTATTTTTAAGCTCTGCTATTATGTTCACACAAAGTTACAGTTCTTTAGTCTTCCTGTTGAAACAATCTTTATCATTAGTAAACATTTCTCTTTATTTTGGGCAATACTCTTTGTTTTGAAATCTATTTTCCCTTATAGTAACATCTATGCCAGCTTCTTATGCTTACTGTTTGGTGTATCTTTCTTTTAAAGAAGTACTTTCCCTTTGACCTACCTTTTTATTTATATTTGAAGTACATCTCTTGTAGAGACCATAAATGTGGAGCTCAGTTTTCAAACACCCTGGTAGAGCCTCTCCGAGTTACTCAGGTTGCAACATTGAATCCAAGACTTTCGTTCATTAAACTCATGTTAGTAACTTTGTCTTGGTCTAATACTGTATTCCTCCCATCCTGCTCCAAACCCTTAGGTTCCTTTCTCATATATGTTGTCCGTGATTTTTCACTTTATAATTGACAACTTTGAATTCATTCTCCGTGTTGTCTCCTTGTAAGTCACACTTCAAAATGACTCCTTGGGGACCTGATGGGACTTGAGTCTGGACATAGCTCTAAAAGTAATTAGTGACTGTAGGGATAGGTCTCGAGAAGGATCAGTATTTCCCTGCAAGAGAGGCCATCACCAACTCTTTAAGGAAGTCCGCTCTCCTTAGGGGAGAAAGCTGTGCCTCAGTGACACACAAGTCTTGGCAGCGCAATGGGAGTCCAGGGCCCTCAGCTTCAGCTGAATCTATCCATGTATCCCTATTCCAAATTTTGGTGTACTAATCCTTTCCAATTAATGCCCTATCTTTGACGTAAGAGATTCTGAAAGCTTATAAATTGAATTTGCATTGTCATTCAGCTACCTACAAGATTAAACTTTGGGTTCGTGTTCAGGTATCTCAGCCTAAAGCTATAAGAGATTAATTGCAGTGACTGTTTTACAAAAAACAGCCAAAGGAGTTCTGTGGTCACTTGCCTGGACCTTTATGTGTAAATTCACAGCTTTAAGCTCCTCACTTTCCTTCTGCACATTCTCCAGTATATTCCAGTACAACCAATCCACCTCACAGTCCATATACTCTTTATCTTTATTTACACTAAAATGTGCTATGGAATAAGTTATTTGGTCACTCAAAGCTTTGTCTTCTATGCGCACTTGACCCCAGATGATGATTTAAATAACTGTTTTGCTACTGCATGCCACGGACTACTAGCCCCATTTACCACTGATTGAAATAGGGTCATTAACACCTTTAAATACAGTCAAGTCAGATATTCCCATCCTTTAGATCCTGGTAATCTAGAAACACATCTGGAATAAATAGTTGTCACCCAGGATCTAGTTAGGGAAGCAGAATACTTGAATGAATAGGAATTGTGCCTTACACACTTATGGGAGGAGTTTAAGAAGTAGAGAGGTGGCATGGGAGGTTAGAGGGCCAGAGAAGGAGGTGCCTGTTTGGGTGGACAAGTAAGGGCCTCCAGGGGAATCTAAAAAACCAAGCATGTTAGGGGGCCGAGATAGGAATACGTAGAGAGAAACGTGTGGAGGGGTGATAGGAAAGCCATTAACTCCTGTACTTACCTCTGTGGGTCTGGCTGCAAGAGGCTGGAGAGGGCTGGGTTGGTTGGCATGGCCAACAGTCAGGCAGAAAAGCTGGGCATGGAGTGGAGTGGAGCTAGGACAAGCTGGAACTTCCTAGGCACCTCTGTTTCTGTTTGTCAACATATTGTTGGATTCTCCCAAAGGAGGACGCCGCCCCAAATCACTCACAGAAGGCATCTCTTGATGCAACAAGCAAGAGGAATTTATTCAGGAACCAGCTAGCTGGGGTCCAAGTGTCAGCCCGACGCAGCGGGTTTCATCAAGGACCCCGAGCAGCCAAAACCAGAGGTTTTTACAGCATTTTCCAAGAGGACAGTATTTTTCCACAAGTACGTAACAGGGTTTTTCCATAGACACATGGATTGTTGGCTGGCGCCACATCCTGGGGGTTCAGTGAGATAAGATCACTCTCAGAATGCTAGGGTGGGTTTTAGCAAGATAAGCTTGGTATGTATGATTAACCGATTGAGGTTAGCTGACTAAAGGTCACTGCTGTCTGTGCTTATGATTGACTAACTTGTTTTTCAAGGTCCTACCCGGTTTTAATTCTCTCCTGAGTCGTACCTTTAGGAAATGGTTTCTAGGCTTTTTAAGATGGCTGTGCTTATGCTAACTTAGGATTTCTTACTAAATGCTTAGGTCCCACAATATCACACTTCCAAGAACTTCAGAGAGTAATGGCTGCTGCATCACTTCCAGCCCCTGAATCTCTCGCAAATTCTTCTCTTAGCAGCTGGAGCTCAGAATCATGCACAGGGGGACTGTGGGTCATACAGTTCTTGATTTAACCAAGCTGATAATAGAACATTCTAGCACACACATCTTGAACACCACTTATTTTCTCACCCCAAAATTACTTCTGTAATCAATAAGAGTGATTAATCAAACTCTATGAGGCAGATCTTGATAATGAAATTTTATGTGCTAAGTAAAAAGCTTCTAGATAACTCTCAGGTAAATAATAAACTTTAAATGATATACACAAACATCACACCACCTACACAGAATAATTTTTTAGTTAATTACCTCAAGACAGTATAATATACACATATATACCAATCAGAAAACAGTTGAAGATACAAAGATACAAATATATATGATAGTGGAGTAAATGTAATTTTATTCCTTGCTGTTTTGCAGTTATTTTATATTGAACATGTATTATTTTATAATCCCAAATTTCATAAATTAAACCCACATCAATAAGGGCTTTCTTTTGCCTTTATTAGGAACTGAATGCTAAATGACATGTGTGCAAACAGCCAACACTAAATTTAATGCATCAGAACTTGCAATCTAGGACGTGTAGCACCTTTGGTATTACCAGTTGAGCTTTTAGTTTTGAATTCTATGAGTGGACGAATGGCCATTTTCCTGTATTTTTCTTCTTCTCTACCTCCACCTTTCAGAGTGTTATACAGAAAAGGCTTCTTAATTTATAATCATAGTTGTAACCTCCCCCATATTCTCCTTTACGTAAGTGAAGACATTAACCTTCTCATTTAATGAAAATCACGGCCCGAGGCCTTGGCCCTGGACGCGGGCAGAGACTGCCTTAGGAGGGGCGGGTGGGGATTGGCTGCCCCTGGCTGGGTATGTACTCTTTACATCTCCACAAATCGGAGTAGAGTGCCTGGCCTCCTGAACTGTTATTTGAACTTAGCTACTGGGAAATAAGGGTGAAAATCTAACCGCTGCTGCTCGGTTTCATCTCTGGGTTGGAGGGTGGGGATATGGGTTTTTGGGCACCTCAGGGAACAAAGAAGCAGGGCTGGCATTTAACTTCATCCTAGGAATCCTCCTCTCAGACCATCCGGGGGCCTGTGCCCGCTAGTCCCGTTCCTCTGACTATATTTAGTCCATTATGAATATGGAATAACACTGAAAATGATTCACATTGACATCCTTCTGTCTAGCCTAATAATGTCAAAGTCATTAACAACCAATTCAAGTCCACTCTGACAGTGCCGTCTGGAAACCTAAGTCCTCCCCAGCGGCCACCTCTGCCATTCTGGAGCCTGGGCACACGCAGCCCGCGTGCCTGTCCACACCCCAGTGCTCAAGCTGCTACAAAGTGGAAAAAGTGATACAAAGGCCAGGGAGGAAAGGGCTGCCCTTAGCTGTGAGGACTGTGAAGAAACGTGGAGTCAGTCGGCGGCGTCCGGCCCTCCTCATGGAGAAAGAATGGGAGGTGTGGGTGTGGAAGGCCGGGTGGTGGAGTGATGGAGAGACCTTTCCTGCCCTGTTTCTTGCTTGTCTCTCTCTCTGCTTTTCCTTCTCTCTACGCATCCCGACTGGGCTGCTGAAGCCCTACAGTCCCAACTGCCAATCTCTCAGCTGGCAACCGTAAGATCTTCGTTATTAGTGTTGTTACTAAGGTTTTCCCACAGTTTACCCCACGTGCTCCTCCACTAAGAGGTGAGTCATCTGTTCTTTGCCTTGACGGTATTTACCTAAATAAGCACTTGTTTTCCTTGTAGCCTGTAGGGTCTCTGAGGGCAGGGACATTTTACCAGCCTGGAGTGGTCACCAGCGTACAAGTGATAAAGAAATGGCAGTTGTATCTATGAATAAAAGGAGGGAGAACAAAGGAAGGGGAGGCGTGTGCAGGGAGGGAGAACTTGAGAGAGAAAACGGAATCGAGTATTGATTCATTTTCCAGTAGAAAAAAGAGTTTCTGAGCTGTTGAGTTCCATTCAGGCCTCTTGGGAAAATAATGGAATAATCTGTGAGTTACTGCAGGTCCACATTCTGGCTTTGAGGTTCCCAGCCCTGCCCCTATCTGAAACCACGTGTTCCCCTCAAATTAACATTAATCATGTTATGGGCTCAGCTGTGCCTGTCTATCCCTGTTTTGTCTCTCTCTGGTCTGTGGCAGATCATGGTAAGCAGGGAAACCCCAGACAACTGTGTGGTCAAGGTGGAGTACCACCCGGGGCAGAGCGACCCGAAACCCTGTCCTTCGCTTTGTTTCTGGCACGGACTGGTCATGGTGAGCAGCGTCTCTCACCTCTCTGTGACCATCTTCACAGCCAAACTCTCTTGTCACCCTAATCCTTGTGACCCAAGGTCATGACCAGTCTCCTGTTTTCAACTGCGGTACTGGCCTGCGACCTTCCTTTTCTCTCCTGCACCACATCTAACATTTCAACATTGGCACATGAACCTCGTCATTTAATGAAAATCACGGCTTTGGCCCTGGATGTCGGCACCGGCTGCCCTAGGAAGGACAGGTGGGGATATGCTGCCCTGGCTGGATCTGTACCCCCGAGGAAGTCTGCTCCCTGGGCCTCCTGGCAGGGCCTGAGTAGAGACCCCCACCTCCCCCAGCATTAGGGGATATCATTCAAGGAGTGAGATGAGTTAGTCCAACAGTTACTTGCACTCTTCCCAGAGTGTAGGCACAGGATCTCCATCTGCAGACACTGGAAGATCTGGGGGAAAGACTCGTGTAATTTCCTTCTTCTCGGCTCCTGGTGAGGACAGGACCTGAGAACTTCCTCCCAACTGTCTGAAGTTGAGAGGAAAAGGAGCTTATGGGTACCTTGTCTCTACTTTTAGGTCTTGTAAAGGACTTGGTAGTTCTATTACTAGAAAATATTGAACTTTTGTTATTCCAACAGCCATAAATACTTGCTTCTCAAGTATAAAATTTATGATCTGCTGCTCTGTTTTTGTCTTTTTGTGTATACAATCTCTTTTAATTTTAATTCCAAATCATAGAACACACTTTTGAAGATATTTTAAGCAGCAGTTAAGCTCAAGGCATGTCACTCAACCGAAACACTAACAATTGAATAGCTTTGACCAAGGCCACACATGTACACACAACTGCAGTTATATCAAACTGCTGCCTGGTTGCTAGCACTTATGAGACATTATTGATTGTAAGGGGCATCCTGACTCAGAGACATTAAATATGAAAAAAATGTGCATCATATAATCCATGAAATACAGTGCACGCTGCATCCTTGGGCAGGATATTTACCTTCCGTGTACCTCAGGTCTCTAATCTTTAAAATGAGATTAATGATAATGCCTACTTCACAATGATAATGCTGTGAAAATTAAATGAAACATTTAGCACAGTAAGTGATGTATATGAAGCACCCAATAAACGTTAACCAGTGTTATTATTAATATATCATCTCAGTTGTATCTGAGTATATCAGCTATCTACTGCTGCATAACAAATGACTCCCAACTTGGTGGCTTGAAACAATAAACATTTATTATTTCACTGTTTCTGCAAGTCAGAAATTTCAAGTGGCTTAGTGGGGTGCTTCTGGGTCAGGTCAGAGCACCTCGTGCGGCTGCTGTCAGGATGTCAGCCGTGTCATCTCCGAGGCTGGGGGATCCCCTTCCCCGCTGAATGACCCCATTGTTGTTGGCTGGAGGCCTCAGTTCCTGGTCACATGTGCCTCCTTAAGGTGTCTTCAGTGTCTTCACGACATGGCGGCTGGCTCCCCCCAGAGCCAGTGATCCGAGAGATCAAGAAGGAAATCACAGCGCCTTTGACGACCTTGTCTCCGAAGCTGTGCACTGTCACTCCCACCTTGTTCCATCCATTAGGAAGACGCAAGTCCCGAGGTCCAGCTCGTACCCAAGAAGGGGAATCTAGCTCTACCTCTTAAAGGGAATATCAAAGAATCTCTGGACTTGGTTTCAAAACACCTTACCAGGACAACTTTACATCAAAATAACTGTTATCAGCTTCTATGTCCTTCTCTGGGTTGTTAGTTACAACTGTATGCGACAAGGTCCCAATGAGAAGCGAGAGCTCATTCAGATTAGGATATTTTGGGAAGGCTTTATTACAAATGTGTGGGCGGGTGTGCGGTAGTGCAAGGTCTGAGCAGGGGTCAGCCACCGAAGAACAGTTGGCCCCAGAGGCCAGGAGGGATGAGGGTGGAGAGAACAGCAGTACGCATGGGGAGAGTCATGGAGAGCTGGCTGTCTGGAGAGGGTTGTGGTCTCTGGTCCAGGACGCAGCCAGCTTGAAGCAACTTCGTGTGAAGAAGCCATGGGGATAAGTATCCTGACTTCACTCACTACAGCCCTAAAATTTCCTGCTGGAGGAACCCAATCAGTGGAGACCAGAGGCATGAAAACCATGCTGGATGTACAACAGACAGATGAGACTGCTGTGGGTGCACGCAGCGTGGAGAACCATGGATGGCAGACCTGGAAAAGGAAATAGATGATAGCACGATCTGTCCCCTTTCCCCCCTTAGCATCCCAACCAGGGGACTCAGACATCCCCTCAGCAACTTACATCACTGCAGAAGTCACATTACTTACACTCCCCAGAAGTTTAAAACATTAGCCACCATTGCATGGTGTAAGTATAACAAGTAGACTGCTGCTTTATAAGGGATGTCCCAACATGCTCTGGACCCTTATAAACTTCCCCAATGTTGCAGGACCTTGGACTTTTGCAGGGTTTAACACTTATGTTTCAGCATGTATTTGTTTTACTAAGGCACCTGAGACATTCATTATTCCATGGTTACCAATTCTAACTAGCATAATGTTATTAAGTGACATCGATGCTGAATAATCATGTTGTGTTCTGTGGGATATCAGGACAATTATGACAAAGCAAGTTGTTACAGCTCTGGGGAAATCCTGTAAAAGTGTATTGTGAACACTGACATGTAAATGCAAACAGCTGCTGATTTCTCTGGCTGAATGAAATGGAAAATAAAGCATCAGCCATGCCAGTAGCTGTGTATCTGATATCAGGGATGGCAATTCATTTGTTCTAGTAAATACACCTTATCTAGATTTGCAACTGTGATTGTAGCAACAACATAATTAAGTTTTCAATAGTCTATTGCCATTCTTTAGAACCCATCTGGCTTTCATACCAAGACCTGGGAAAGTTTATTGAGGGTTTGAAAGGAGTTGCTACGTCTGCATTTCTCAAGTCTTTGGTGGTGGAGATCCTATTCTCTGCAGTTTCTCTAAGGTTGCAATATTGATTTTGCTTTACTATCTTGGGGATAGAGAAAGGTCAGCTGCAAGAGCTTCCACCTGGTTCTTTCTAAGATAATAGCCTTACATCAATGGAAGGAAATAATGCATGGAACCTGCCTTTTCCATAGTATTTCTATTTTTATTATACTCTATGGGAACAGTGAAATAACCCCAGAATGAGTCTGCATGGGCACACTGTAAGATGAGTAGGGCTGAGATTTCATCTGTTAGCTGATCTCCATGTAACATGAAGATCTTAGGCAAAGACTCCATCTGTTGTGTCACCTCCGTGGGCCCCTCCTTGACAAATGTCCCTTGATGACATTCTGAGTCTCGGAGGATCAGCATTAGTTCAGAGCCAGCATCAATAACCCCAGGTAACTAGCTCTCCTTTTCCAGTATACAAACGCCCTGGTCAGTGGCCTCAGATCACTGGCTGAAGGCTTGGTATGAGTTTCTGGTATACAGGTTACATGGTAAATACATACAGCCGTGTTGCAGGATGCAAATTCAAAGGGACCTGGCCTCCTCCTCAGTCAAGGGGCGCTGAGTCTGGGGACAGGTTTAATTCTGGGACCTGGCTAAAGGGTTGGGGATCCCCATCCTGGCAACTTAAGTTAGGTTTCTGCATATCAGACCTCAAATATTTTTTCTCTTATATGTCAAGCAACCTTGGTAGAATAGCTCATCTATATTATATGTAGGGACACCACAGTTAATTAGTCATCATCACACAGTAAAACTCTCTGATGACCATTTTATCAGTGTGGCCTGTGATAGCAACTGCCCTGTTAGTCTCTGGTAGCTACGTCCTATTGCATGGCGTATATCAGGGCAGGACCCCGTTAGTGCCACTGAGATCAGGAAAACGGCATCTACTGCGTCACCCCCCACCACCCTTTACAGCCTTGAGAAGACAGCCACCTTGAGGCCTCCAGCAGTGCATGTGCCCCTCGCATCCCTGCATGTCCTAATTCCTTGGTGAAGAGACTGTCCTCTGGGCCTTCCCCTTGGGGAACATACTTAGATACTTAGGAAGCATCTGAGTGGAGGGCACCTAATGGGGCTGTCCCAGCATTACCCATTTACTGAGCCTTGAGATTCACTCCTCCACAGACCTTACTGAAGTTCTGGCATTTTGATCTTACGCATTCAGGCCATTGCTGATTACAGGTTGTGATCAGCCAGAACCCTTAACCGTAACTTTTGGGTCAGTGTACCTATGTCAGTGAAATCAGCTTGTTTGAATCCAGTGTTTTTTTCCTTCCACCTAATGCCCTTGAAATCCGTCCTCAAGCTCCCCCTGCCCCTGCTGGGAAGGTTATATGACTGGGGAGGCTTCCTCCACATGGAGCACGGTTTCTGCCTCTCCAACTGGGCTGACCTTTGTCACTGGTCCGGAGGCGATGGGAGGGGGTGGTGGTGGAGGCCTGAGGAGAAGGGGAGTCTGCTTGGGAAGCAAACGCCCCGGGTGCAGGACTGAAGGCCTTTTATTCAGAGAAGGGTGAGTTGAAGGAGGAGAGGAGGCTGGGAGGAGCTGCCTCCCCTGTCAAGAAGCTACGGGACTGTGGTGGTCCGAGCTGTCAGCTCCGTCTGTGTCTTTGCAGACACCCACGTCCCACAGGACTCTCCATGTCACCTAGGAGGCATGGAGGCATTATTGCCACCGCAGTGTCTGAGTCAAGGCTCGGTGTTCAGCCACGTTTGCCTTTCAGCCACAGGAGATGAAGCTCCCTTCCAAGCTGCCGGGGAGCCTTCTGAGACCAGCACTGTTCTTAACCACGCGGTCATAGCTTTAAATTGCTTTCCTCTGATGTGCACTCCAGAGCAACATACGGGAATGTTAGCTTGGCCCAGACAGAGTCCTTCCCTCCCTCCTCTGGACCCCATGCCTTCCCTACCTTATTCAGTGTTACCAGTATCCACCTAATTGCTCAAACCCAAATCTCAGGTCCCTCTCCTTCCTTCAATCTGCATGCCCTACCTTCTAGCAAGTCCTGTGGCTCCACTTTTCTCTAAGATGTCCCTGACCACTGGCTTCTCTGCCTCTACTGCTATGACCCTAGTCTAAGCCACCACTGCCCTTGCCAGTCTCTAAACTGCTCTTCTTACTTTTATTCTTGATACCCTGCAATTATTCTCCACCCAGAACTCTGGGTAATCCTTAAAAAGCTGTAAGTGGAATGCTATTTCTTTGCCATTTAAAACCCTTCAATGCCTCTATTGTACTAAGCATTTTAAAAAAATCTCTTTATCTTGTTGAAAAGCCACACATGCTCAGGTACTTGCTTATTCTGTTTCCCTATTACCGCTGTCCCTAGATCACTAAGCGACAGCCACGCAGAATGTTCACGTCCCTGAACATGTCAGCTTCTTCCCGTCCATGAACTTTTAGCCCAACACGTCCTTCTGCTTGCAATGTTCTTCCTTCTCATCTTTGAAGAGCTGGACCCCTGTCCTCCAGACTTCAGCTGAAATGTCTCCTCGGAGACCTCTGCATAGCACTTCCACAATCTCACTGTTTTTTGTTAGTTATCCCATTATCTATTTTTCTTGCCTATTTATCATCTCCATCGCCCTTTAGAATGAAAGCAGGAATCTTGTTCGTCTCATTCACTTGTGTATCTCGACACCTGGAACCTGGCACATAGTAGTAACTAAATAATAATAAATATTTGTTGAGTGAATGAGTGAATGAAGGCTCCACCTGTGAGGGAACAGCTGTGACTAATATGATGTCACTGAAGTCAGGCTGCAGAGTAAGGGGGCCATTAACTAAACCGCTGGGGGCACGGTAGATGCAGGACTAGAAAGAAGGCTGTATTAGGTCCAATGAAACTGACTTCTTTGAAATACTCATGTTCTTCATGGCAAAAGGAAAACCAGCGACAGGCCTACAGGAAGTTACCTAATTATGGGAGACTGAATATACAAATGGAAAATGACCAAACTATACATAGAAAGAGAATTCTGCTCCACAATCTATGGCAACAAGTCCATGAAACCACCCCACTATTTGTAACCATTTGAGGAAGTCAAATGATACCTCTTATAGTAATTGGCCCCAAAGAGCCAGGACTTGATCAATAGCCAGCTTTCCTAATTTTTACCTCCACTTCCAACTTAGGACCAAATGGAGAAAGCCAAATAGGCACCCCAATTAGTCCCATAGGCTGCACCTCTTCTAGTGAGCCCACTTACAGCTCCCCCAGGCCAACGGACCCTGATCAGGGCAGACCTGAAGCCTTCTCTTTCCTACCACTGTAAGACCATTCTGTCTGAGTTCACATGTCACGTGTGTGGTGGTGGCTCCCTGGCTATAGCAGGCTCTGAACAAACAGGCTTTGCTTATTTCCCTTTAGGTGGCATTTGTATACTTGCCCAATTATGCCGACATATCTAATACCTAGATAATTCAGAATACTGAAGGGATTCAGCACGAATTTTCCAGATAATTCTGCTGTGGGGACCAGACCTCTGGGATTCGAGACAGACTTCTGAATGTAAATGTTGTGTATAATGTACCATGTAATGCGGTCGCATTGAGTTGTGAGGTACAGAATCTCAGGAGGATTGACTTGGGAGATCATTATGCCGGCACATTGCCTTCTTGCTTCAAAAACAGAGCAGGAAAAATGGAAAGAAGAGGTTGAGTTTGAAAATAGTTCAAAGTTCCTTTTCTTCGAGAAATGTCTACCGAATTAAAGACAGATAATTACGTATGGTTATTTATCATTCACGGATGTTTCTGAAACAATTACAAGGGCAACTGCCTGCTGTTGTGGCTGCCTATTTGGGTACTGGGAGCTAGAAAGAAATTGCTTTATTCAAAACCATTAATGAAATGTCACTGTCAATCCACCTCTGTCTGCATCTTGTGCTTTGTAGTCTTTGTGTTAAAACTAAAGAATAAAGAGAATATTTCCAGATATCATCTTATTCCTGCAGAAGTGAGCTATGTTCTAACCCCAAGCTTTATACTTACTTACAACTTTTACCATTAAAAAAAATCAAACATCTAAATGTAGGTGCATAAGAAAAAGTCACTATTGAAGAATTTTCTCCTTGTGTATCATTATTTCCAGTCACGTCCTCTAAATTTTCTGATGCTGTAGGGAATTGACTTCCCTCCGTCTCTCCTTCCTTCCTCCTTCTGTCCTTCCTTTTTATATGTTGTCTTTGATTTTGCAAGGAGAGAATCATGGTCTTTCTAATTTACATTTTCTCCTTGTGGCCTTACATTTTCTTACTTGGTCCCCTGATATGTGTATGAAAACTTATATTCTTAAGAAACTATATAGGTTAATATTGACCCCCAACTCCTGGTATGTTCCTAGAATAGAAGGCCTGGAGTAACTCGAGGTGTTCTTTGATAAAAATTGCTCTGAGTTTTAAGTGTCAACACATGCTTAACCAATATAGGACATGCTGGGAGATATGTTTAATTGATCCTTAATACTACAGCTGTGGTCTTTCCCCTGGATAGCCTGGTATCAGATCAGGTCAGGTCCCTACTCTGGGCTCCATCAGTTTCCCCAGCTCCTTAGGGAACACACTTTGGCAAAGGTCAACCACGATGGCTACTGCTTTTTGCAAACAATTTGATTGCCGGGACTACCTGCCCTATGGGGGTACCATGGCTCAAACTTTTGAGCCTGCATTTTGGACACCATTGGTGGGGATGGATGTGACCAGCCTGTCGTGGGAAGGAGGATGTTGCTGGAGAACCCTGAGTTTGGAATAGAAAGGGTCAACGGTGGCATCTTTCTTGCGAACTTTGATATATTGCATTACATTGGTAGAAAAAATGGATCGGAAGGGCATGTTTTGGCCCCCCACCTAGAAGTAGGAGGTGACTGCAGTCAGTGGACCTGGCAGTGTCTTCCTTTCTGGGCACGGGGCACCGACTGGACGTGGGCACAGTGGGCTGCGGACATTGGTGGAGCACTGAGAGTGGGGGCTGCTTGTTGCACATTTTAATTTTTTGTGTCTGGCAAGGCTCTCAGCTGTCTTTGACATTCAGAAGCACCAAGCGGCACCCAGGGCTCTGGCAAATAGCAAATCGGAACCTCATCTCCACTGGCACTGAGGTGCCCCACCCTGGGTAAACCAGCTACCCCACGGCAGCCTACAGTATCCGCTAACGTGTGCTGAATGCTCCCGGGTGCAGGCACAGTGCAAAAAGCAGTATGGACATTTCTTTCCATTTTCTGTACAGCTTCACGAATGGGTACTAATAACATCCCCCTTTTCTAAAAGGTGAGGCTGAGGTGCAGGGGGCTTAGGAGACTTGCCGACACCAGCAAGGGTTGTGGAGAGGAATGCACAGGGTCCTGGGTCCTGTGACCTTAGTTTCTGTGCTCTTGAGGAGGAATAAAACTCGTGAACCGCCCCTCCCTCCCTCCTCCTTTTATCCCTGCCCATCCAAAACAATTCCCCTGCTCTAAGAAGCGGTGAGAGAATTCTGGATGGGATGTAAACAAAACGGGGTACACATCTGATCTGGCATGACTATGCCATCGCACACTCCCCTGGGCCTGGATTTTGGACTTCTCATGTTCTTCCTCCCAGGGCCGAACGTCACCCACGGTACATCCTTTCCGTTTCCCCAGAACCCCAGTTCTGCTTTTCCTAGTGATTAGCCGCTGTTGTGTGGTGCTGTGGTCATTTGTACCGTTTCCATTTATGTTCATCATGTATTAGGTGCCGCCTGCTCTATGTTCCATCCTTTCCAGCCCTTGTCTGCGTAGCTCTTTATCCCCCATCCCAATTTTGGAACAATTATCTATAGCCATTAACTGACTTAACAAATCTCTCTGTCAGTGGGGTACTTTATGGAAATTGAAAACTAATTAACGTTTATCTCAGCGGCTAATCACATAAAATCTACTGCCCCCCTGTCTCAGGTTCTAAAATAATGATTGCCCGTGAATTGAGCAAGGAAGATCTTGATACGTCCTGACAGGGCACGAGCTGAGGCGAGGGGGAACCACTAGGTTTCAGCCTGTTCTCCTAATGAGGACCACGGGGCCACAGCAGCTGAGGGCCTCTAGGAAAAAGCAGCCTCCCCACCCAGACAGGGAGTCACCCAGACACACAGACACAAGCGCAGAGGGGATATTAAGCACCAAAAGGCTGCTGATTTCAACGCTGAAAAATGATCTTCTTGTAAGAAATACTTAGTCACATATTCATCAACAAATTCATTCAGTGAACATCCATGTATCATGCATCACATACATTTTGTGTTATATACTAAGGAGACATAAATGCCCGACACGTGATCCCTGGGTTATTTATTTATTTATTTCCTCTTTTTAATTGAGGTATAATTGACATATAACATTTTGTTAGTTTCAGGTGTACAACATAATGACCTGGTATTTGTATATACTGTGAAATTATCACCATAATAGTTTAGTTAACATCCATCACCATACATGGTCATGGAATTTTTTTGTTGTGTTATTTAAATTATAAGCTACAGAAACTCAGCAGATGGAAGAAAAGGGATGACTAAGGACACGTCGTAAGCAGAAAAGGGTTGATCGGGCAGTGCACATTAAGAGGAAGAAAGAAACAGGTTCTCGTTTGATTTGGGAAGTCGGGTTAAGCCATGTTCTCTGAGTCGGCCAGGTTACTTTACTGCAGGACTTGTCAGAGGTTTTAAAATGCTAATGTATATGCTGTTCATCTCCAAAAGGAAAATGCTGGTTCTCAGATTTATGTGACCATGGACTCGTGTGTGTGTGTGTGTGTGCGTGTGTGTGTGTGATATCATATAGGATTTTGGGAAATTGTGGCCTAGAATGAAACCCTTGAAGTAAAAGATGAAGATTAGACAATAAGTATGACCAATTGTATCTGGTGGCTGGACAGCAACAAGGCCACAGGAGTCTGGGAGGCTGAGCACCCGCACCTGCCACTGTGCAGAGGATGAAGGTGGCGGATGCTGAGCTGGCCTGGGTGTGTGCAGGCCTCACCCGGACTCACCCAGATGTCTCTACCCACAGGGCTGCCGGGGCCCATAAGTGCCTCTGAATAAATTTGAAGCAGGCACCCCTTCTTGGGGCTGACGTGAGTGAAGTCGGGCCTGCGTCTCGGCACCCCTGCCTCTGCAGTGGGTGCCCCGGGGCAGACACAGCTCACATAGCCGAATGCGGCGCCTGGGCCGGGGGTCCGAGCTCTCCTTCCTGCTGACCTTAATTAAACTCCCCAGTGCCATGTTTCAGTCTTCCAATTGACTATCAACACAGAATGACATCAGACTCAACCGGGAAGTTGTTGGAAATAAAGATTTCAGGCGCATCCCCTAGACCCGCTGAGTCAGAGACACCAGCTCTCTGTCAGGGGTCCGCTGTCACAGCGTTCCGGGTCACTCTTTGAGGGACATATATGTGAGAAGACTGGTGTGGTTATATTTACGTGGCAGGAGAGAGGGCAATGTGACCTGCAACCCAAGAATCTGGTCTCTTTCCTTCAGAGCCTGAGGTAGATGGAAAGTTTTGATGAGAAACTACCATGAAAACTTATTACCTAAAATTAATCTAATCAGCTTTAATTTAGGTCTGTGTATATTTTCTATTAGAATTTAGTATACATCCCTGAAGTACCTTTTATTCTAATAAACTACACACTCAGGAGGTGGGGGTTTCCAAAGGACAGTGTCAGGGGAGCCCACCGTAGTCCCGAGTTCAAAGTCTCAAGCACACATTTCCCAGGTTCCCCTGTGTCATCAGACAAGGGGCCAGTGCTGGACCCAGATACACTGGGTGGATCTACTGTCGCACAAGGGGATGAAACAAAGCACCTTGTAGAAAAATAACACCAATAATGGCTTAAAAGAGCTACTTTCTTGCCAAATTTCAAAGGCAAATTTGTTGAAATTCAACATTTATTAATACTAAATCTATCCAATCATGGCAATAACCTTATCAAAGTCCATGACATATAGTTAGTGCCCGATAGATATAAGCTTCTTGAGGATAGGAATGCCATATTTATTTCTGTTCCTGCCAGAGCCCAGCATTAGTTGAACAAACACATTCCGATTCTCTATTTACTCAACACATAATAAGTGATGGCGTAAGTATTAATGCAGGTAGTAAACATTTTACTTTAAAAAATATTTTAAGTCATTTTTGACAATGGTTTAAATTGGTTGACGTCCAGCCAAAGGTATTGTCAAATCATTTTGGACAAAGTTCCTTGAGTTACAGTGACTATAGGCCAGGCTGAAATAAGAACTGCAGGGTGACTTTAGCAGGAAGCATGGTGGGGGCACAGGAGGTCTGGAGATGCTCTGGTTTTCTGCCCCCTGCTTCTTTTTTCCATCTCATTCTCTCTCTCTTTCTCCCTCTCTCTCCAGACAACTGTATGTGCTTTGCTCTATGACCCTGGCTAACCATGATCTCCTAAATTTATACGGCCTTGGTTCAAAAGGATACATCAAGGTCAAATGACTCATCTCTCAATCCCAACTCCAGGTTCTCAGCGGAGAGAATCCAATCGGCTCATTTTGAATTAGGCTCTTGTTTAAGGTCAAATCAGCCGTAGCTGCATGTGGAGAAAGGGGCATGTGATCCAAACATGGCGTCCTGGACTCACTCCTGTTGTATGGGCAATGTTCTCAAAGAAAGGGAATGGGAGCTGGGAGGGTCCCTGTAAAGTCACCTACTATGAGATTTCTGCACAATGTCCTTTGTAATCGGTAGCTGCTGCCACCCTACTCTCATCTTTGGGGAATCTTGATTGTTTGCCCTTACGAGGGGATTTGTCAAACATAACGGTTGCGTCAATTAAATTTTAGTAAATAGGACATGACATTTGGATTCTGCAGGGAATTCATCCTTTAAAGGGATCTTGTGGTGAATACTTTTAAATTAAGAAACAGCATTACTTTTTATGTTCTCTAAGTGAAGGTTTTTGCTGCTTTGATTTTCTGTAAGCAAGAACACCAATACTGTATTCACGCCAACCCTTCACCCACACTTCATTTTCCTTACAGAACCGAACAGAATTTGAATGGAGCACTTGGGGAAATCACACTATGACGGCCAGGATTTCTACTCAACAGAAAGAAATAGTTTCAATGAATCAAGAACAGAAATTTATAAGAACAAATAAAGATGTTATTAAAGTCTTAATGTATAAATATTTCAAAGTAGTTAAAATTATATTACTGGGAAGTTTGGATAAAGGACCAAATATTTATGATATATGTGAATCATAAAAGAAGATTTAACATTTCATCCTTAAGTGATCCCAACTATGAAAAAATATGCATTTTTCTGTGCGTGTGAGAGAAACGACTAATATATTAAAGTAGTTGTAGTTGAATAACTATACAAAGGGTTATTCACTGTTTTTCTGTATTTCTTTCTGTATTTCCAAAGTGATGTGTCTTGCTTTTATACTGGGGGCTGATATGGTATTTAGTTAGTTATTATTTTTTTAAACAACAGGCTTTATTGAGATTTACACAGTTTTTCGGACACTGTCTTTTTTCTGTTCCAGGATCCAATCCAGGATATAATGTAGCATTTAGTTGTCATGTCTCATTAGTCTCTCCAGACTGGGATAATTTCTCATTCATTCCTTATTTTTAATGGCCTTGACATTTTGGAAGGGTACTGGCCAGGTATTCTGTAGAATGTTCTTCCGTTTTGATCTGTCTAATGTTTAGGCTGGGCTTATGTATTTTTTTAAAAGACTTACTTTTTGTGAGCAGTGTTAGATTTACAGAAGAATTGAGCAGAAAGTCGAGAGAGCTCCCAGATGCCCTCCCCTATGACGCCAACAGAAAGTATTTTTATAGACTCACGGAGCATGGATTAGAGAATTCCAAACCATCTCCTTTACAGATGAGAAATATGAGGTCCAGAATACTGAAGCAGTTTCCCCAAAGTCAGAGAGTAGCAGACCTTACCTAGCATACACACATTTTTGGTGTCTTTTTCAGTTACTTCTAAGTTACTTCTCTGTAACCTAAGGAATGCGTTTGTATTTAAAGTGTCCATCTTAGAAGATTTTGTATAGTTTCAGCTTTTTAAAAAAACCCAGTTTAATTACAGAACGTAGAGACTGCCTTGTCTTAACTTTCTCTCAGAAACATTGCATGCGGACAGTTAATTCTTCCAGCAAAAAGGCAAGCAGAGGCAGCATCTGGTTTTGAATATTGTTGGCGCGATGGAATGAAGCCTGGTGGATGTATACAGACCTTCGCTGTTTACACAATCTAAGGGGGCCTTCGGGATGGAATTTTTCTTTGTTCTTTTCTTTTGGTTGCTGATCAAGAGACAGACTTGTCTGAGAAAAGCATCTTGGTTTTGGACAATGGTTTTCAACTTTACAGGGAGCTCACGGGCTGCTGGGCTAGTGGCATTCAGCTCTGGGTCGTCTGTAAAATTACTGATGGTCTTTGTGGCTTTCCACGTTCTTGTGTGAACGCTATTTTCCGAGTCCAACTCTTTCTCCTTTTTTGGTCTGTAAATTGCACTCTCTGCCTTGTGCCCTCGCAGAGCATTTGTTTCCAGAATACGTCAGGGAAAGTGGCTAGAAAGCAGGCATCTCATGTCCGACAGCAGAGAGGGGCAAATTTTAATACATTTTCCTTAACATGGCCTGGATGGAAAGCAACATCAAGATGCCTCAAATTTTCTTTGGCTCAAAAGCCTTATCTTCCTAGAAGATAGCAGCCCAGAGAAAAATCACGGGCTAGGTTACAGGCAGAGGAATGTTGGGTTTGCAGCCCGGTGCCTTTGGCTGGAGGCCCTGCAGAAGCTTCAGCTCTCTGACTTTTCCGCCCACAGGTGCCAAGCTTCCACCTCTGCCTCCAGCCCTGAAAGGCACACAGACCCTGTCTGGTGGCAGGGTCGCCCCCACAGGCCACTAGCTGTTGATGATGCCGGTACTGCCTGGCCCAGCTGCCAACATCCAAGAGCCACGTCTGCACAGAGCTGGAAGATCATTTCCCTCCGGGACAACGGCTCTCTCAGCCCCGACGCGCCCTCTATTGGCCAGCGCGTGAAATGCTTCCTTCCTCCATCAGTTAAAAAAAAATGAGCTCAATTGGCTCTGGAGGAAGGACGGACGTGCAGCCTTGTCTCACCGCCGCTCAGCTTGCCCGCTAATGACCCACCAGCAGCCTGAACGCGCCCGTTTGTCTGCAGCCCCTCACGCCCGAGGCGCCCTCCTCCTCCTGACCCCCGGCGGTGAGGTGAGCTGCGCCTCCTTCTCTCGGTTGTAAAGCTCCAAAAGTGGAATTTTTGTTTTGTTTGTTCGTTTTGCTTTCTGCCTTTTTTTAAGCGGACAGAGAAAACGCCCGAGAAAAGGGCCTTGGCGTCCTGCCGTGGTGCGGCCGGCCTCCTGCCACGTGTAAGCAGGTCAGACCCCGGGCCTGCAGTTCTGGAAGGTCTCTCACCTCAGGAGGTTTGAAAACCCCGGTGTGCAGGAGAGAGACCCGGGATGTGGCTTCTAACAAAACCCGTGCCGTTCCTAACTGAGCTGCCCCTTTAAATCGAACCTAACACTATTTTTCTTTTTTCTTTAATGGACACCACGCTTACTTTGGGGACTGCCCGCCTCCTTTTTTGGACCTTTTGCCCACGTCCTGCTGTCCACTGTTTTGTTTAAACGATGCCAAACATTTGGATGGTTAGCTGGATTTCTCAGTTTTGCACCCAGATGTTCGGAATCCTGTGGACATTGTCAAAGATTTGTTTATTATCATCCAGCTTGTAATCACGCTGTGTCTGCATAATCTTCATCTTCCAGATAAAAACCGAAAAAGTCGGCCCCTCATCCAGATGTCTCCAAATGTCCGGGTGTTTGTCATTGCCAAGGAACATCTGGATGGCTGTGTTTCTTTTTCCAGCTTTTATTCACATCTTTGGTACAGACACGATCTTGGGGTTTAGTTACTCTGGATACAACACAATAAATAGCCTGACGGTGATGCGCAGATATTAAACAGAGATACATTCACAACGTTCCTCTGGTTAGAATCCCAGTCTTGGTCTCCACAACCAACTGGAAAACCATCTCCGTCTGAGAAAGCACCCACGGAAAGTGACACGCTGACCCCTCCGTCCTCTCTCTAGCGGCCCTTCAGCATAAAGAGAGCTGGAAAGTCACGCGCCATCTGCATTTGTGTGGAGAGAAGCCTCCAAGAGGAAAGATACGTAAAGATAGGCAAACTCCTGGCCTCTTTCAGCCTCGGTTTCCTTGCCTCTACAAGTGTGATAATTTGGAGCATTGTTGTAAGGATTAAATGAAACAACATATTTAAAGAGCTTGCAGAGTCCCTAGTGTACCACAAACTTCTAGGAAAACAAACTCCACGTAGAGTTAAGATTCATCCTTTAATTAATGTCCAGAGTGAGTCTGGAGTTCAGAAGATAGGCCTGGCTGGGCGCGGTGGGGCAGCAGGTGGCTGGGGGTATGGGAGTCGGACGGAAGACACAGGGAGCAGGGGTAGAGAAGGGTCAGCGGGTGAGGCCGGGGCAAGCCAGCAGGGGATGGTGCCCTGGGAATCGAGACAGGAGACAGGTTTCGAGAGAGATGGAGTGATTTTCTGGGTCACATGCTCCCAAGTGGTCAGTTAGGTAAGACAGAGAAACATGTGTTTGGGGCAGCATGATGGACGTTGTCTTAGTGGGGATTCCTTCAGAAGCAAAACCAGGAACAAAGGTCCCAGTGGAAGTAGTTTCTTCAAGAGGGGAGCGTAGGGAAGATGGCCCAGCACCCATGCGGGCAACGGATGATCAATGTCCCCCGGGAAACTCTGAGAGCCAGTGAGGGAAGGATTTATACATCATCCCCTGCCAATCCCTGGCTGAGTCCTGCTCCTGAGGTGGGGAGAGGGCATTGATTTGCGGGCATTCCTGGTTGCTCTGGAGAGGTGGACAGGACTCAAGGGGCAAGAAAAGGCTTGGGTAGAGCAGTGGGGCTTGCAGGCCCTGGCGTGGTAAGCAGGTGGTCACAGCAATGTCAGTGGAGTGATGGGGATGGGAGCCAGACGCGAGTGAATCCCCAGAGAGGAGGTGCAGTGCCATGTGCTGCCAGCCCGTTTGGGGAGGGTAAGTGTGCAGACAAGAAAAGAGATGGGTCATTAGCCAGTGTGAGATGTGGTGTTGAGGGAAGGTATTTCCTGAGAGTAGGTGTTCACAGTGATCAGATGATGCCCCAGAAGGTGGGCCGCGTGCGCACAGGGGGCCTGGGTGGGACAGGTGTGGCTCTCCTGTTCCCCTGGGGGCAGAGGTGGAGAAGATGGGGCAGGTAGATGCACCCAACTCAGTTTCTGCTCTTCTGACTGAAGATGAGCTATGCCCTCTGGGCGCGGTGGGGCAGCAGGCAGAAGAGGCTTGACGGGGATATGAAAAGTGATTATCTCACAGATGGAAAAACGAACTTATTCTGTTTACTTGCTTTTATTTCCATTTTGCATTTATTTAGCTGAAATCTGCTCGTCTGCTGAGGACACCTGCAGCCCCGGAAGGGGGAGCTCCTTCACCAGGACAGGCAGATGTCCTGCTTGCTCCCCTGTGCCATTTCCAGACATGTAATTTTCTTTCTACCTCTAAAAATCTGTTTCTGTATTCTGGAAGACTATTTTGAAAATTCCCCTTGCAGTATCTGTTCTGCTTTCTGCAGCGTAAGTCTGCTCTTTTCCTTCTTTGATGAGGATTTTAATCCTGTGTTTTTGGTTTTAGTCTCATTAGAATCACTTTTCATCTCATCCATGTGCATTGTCTCATGTTGCTTTTTTCCAATCCTGCTGCCCTGTCATCTCAGCCTGTTCAGTCTTTGTTAGTTTCTGCTCTTGTTTCAGGGATGTGATCTTTTCTAGGCCTCACTTAAGGATGCCGGGCAGTTTCTGGACATTTTATTCCTTATGCTACAAGGTTCATTTCAGAGAAATGCTCTTGTTCCGGCTCTTTTCATAGCCCCATTTTTGAGACTTAGGTAATCCTTGGTAATCTTTGAATAAAGCTGCATCTTTGCCCACATTTGTTGTTCATGGTGAAGGTGTTGTTTTGGTTCACATGTTGGTTTAATTCTCTTCAAATTCACCACTGAAGGGTTCAGTTGATGAGTATGCTTCTAATTTACTTCTCATTTTCTAGATGAGTTTCAACTAGTGCACCTCTGTTCTCTTGAGCTGCCAACTTACACCCATTTGAATGCTTCATTTTCTAGTTTTCAGAGTCCCGTGGGGACTTCAAAAGCTATTCTTTCTGGTCTGTATAGCTACCAGGGCCCTTCCAGTTTCTGTTACCAACAAGCCTCACCTCATTACCAACTGAACTATCTTCTAGGATTGCAACCTCTGCCTGAGAGAGAATGACCTACGTGCGTGGGTAGAGGTAGGGCCTGGGGGGAAATGATGTCAGAGGAAAGGTATCATCTTTCCACTTAGACTGACACCAAGCAGGGAGAGAAATAGCGGCCCAGTTTTCAGCTTGATCACAGGTAGATGCAGAAAGAGCTGCAAAGTGTTTTCCTGTCTTCGTTCAGGTAGCCCCTGGTCCACGAAGGGAGGTGAGGTGAGGCCCCACACTGACTGCTAGTCAGGATTTTCTCCATCCAGATCTGTTGGTGTTTCTATTAGCAGCAGTTCCTCCCCATTTCCAGCACTAGGTGGTCTCCATTTTTGTTCCAGAATCTCATCTTTTTTTCTGAGTCACCTGCGATATTTTAGGAAGAAGTTGAGAGAGGCCAAAATGGGGCTGCCGACTTGATTCTCTTCAGATCGGCAGCTCCTCTCCTTTAGGGCTGGAGGTGCCCTGTGGTTCTGTGTTTCCAAAGGGGGAGCCTCAGTGTCTCATGGTGGGTGGACGGGCAGGGTTGCAGCTGGACTGATCTGTGCCCTGAGTTTCGTTGTTAACTGCTGTTTTGGAATTGCACGGTCTCCCATGCACTAAGCTGGGCTAACAGTATTGATTTTACAGGGTTTATAAGAGGTTAATAAAACAGTGATTATAACTGATCAAATGTGAAAGACCTAAACCCGTTCCTGATTCACTGTTATGATGCACATGACCCACTGCAGAAGTCTTTGTAACACACCCACGTCGAGGATCTCAGTAAACTGGACCACTTATGTTGTATCACTACTAACTAACTTTCTATTGCATCTTTATAAAGTCTTTTTTTTTTTACAAATATTTTTTCACTGACTTCTCATCAGAACCTTGGGAAGCCGGGAGTGTTGCCGTCAGGTCATGTTTCAGAATGAGCTGTAGAGAAGGAAAGTGAATTCCTCAGTGCTGCTGGCTAATTCAGACCTGGGCGTGGGGCCCAAGTCCTCTGCTCAGGACGCCTGTGGCTCTCGACACAACCCCTCACCTCCGTGGTAACGCATTGTAGGGCACCTGTCCACCCAGCTCCGATTCCAGAGAGGACCTTCTGCACCACTGCATGCTGGGAAAGCCGAAGGGGACATCTCATCACCCTCTTAGGAGCATCCCGTTCAGCTGTGCATGTTAAAGCACAGCTACACGAGATGTTTTATCAGGTGTCATTTGTGTTCCTTGTGAGAAAAGATTTCCAGTGAACATTGAAGGTTCTACTATTTGTTCCATTATTAATGGAAACTGAGCAGCATCTTTACCCTGTGGCATCATCGTCACTTGGATCATTTATATCTTGTTTTTAGACTAAAAGTAAATTTGCAAGCAACTGAGAAAATGAAAACCTGCTTTAGCAAAAAATTACCATTATTGAAGACAGCTAAAACTGAAAGTATACAGGCATGGAAGGAAAGAATTCTTGGCCTTTTGGGACTTTGTTTCTGCTTTTGAAGATTGGCAATAAATCCAAATGGTAGCTTTCATTGCACCTGGTGTGGGAGGGAGAGAAACAGGCCAAGAGGAAAGCTTTCTCCCACCAATTTTGGGGTTCGTTGGAATGATGCATAGGAACCAAGAGCACTTGGCCATTTCCTCTTCCCCGTGGAAATTTCCAGGCACAAGGGTCTTCACACATTTTTGAGGTAAGGGCCTATAAAAACACAGTTGTACTGACACTTTCTCAAAGATGTGCCTTTGTACTTGTCAGATAATTTAAAGCCAGTTCCTGTTCCATGTGAACCTGGCCTCGACGTTCACCCCTCCAAGCCTTGTGAACGCCCATGGCTCCCGCGGGCCACGTGTACAGCACAGAAGTAGTGCTCAGCCGTGCCTGCTGGAGAGCACGCGTGTGCCGGAGCGCCGGGAAGGCAGAAAGCCTCTCCAGAGGCAATGCAAGTAAAGAACTAAGCCAGAGAGATGACCACGGAGCAAGAGGAACCTGAGAGCTAAAGGCTCGACGATCCTGGACCGACTGGCCGTGCATATGTGAGTCCTGCGCGTGAGAAGTGACTTGCTGCCTAGGCCGTCTGATTCATTCAGCCCAAACAATTATTGAACAAGTGGGAAGATCCAAATCAATAACAACAGAAGTGAAAAAGGAGACATTACAACTGACACCACAGAAATAAAAAGAATCCTAAGGAAGTGCAGTGAGCAATTATATGCCCGTGGACTGGGCGACCTAGAAGAAATGGATGAATCCCTGGAAACACACAAGGTACCAAGACATATGCATGAAAAATAGAAAATCTGAACAGTCCAACAATGAATAAAGAGATGGAATCCATCATCAAAAACCTCCCATAAAATAGAATCCCAGATGTCTTCACTAATGAATTCTATCAAATATTTAAAGAATTAACATGAATCCTTTATAAATTCTCCAAAAAAACTTGAAGAGGCAGCTCTTCCAAGCTCAACTTTCTGAGGCCAGCATTACCCTATGTCAAAGCCAGAACATTTCTTTAAAGTCGTACAAATGGTCAACAGGCTCACGAAAAGCTGCTCAGGGAAATGCAAATCAAAACCAGAGTGAGTGATCACCACATACCTGTCAACATAGCTATTTTTTAAAAAAAATAAATGCCGGCAAAGATGTAAAGCATTTGAAACCTTGTGCACTGTTGGTTATAATGTAAAATGGTGCAGACACTATGGAAAACAGTATAGAGGTTCCCTAAACAATTAAAAACAAAACAACCATGTGATCCAGTAATCCCACTTCTGGACATGTGTTCAAAGAAAATAAAATCACCATCTTGAAGAGATATCAGCTCCCATATCCATTGCACCATTCTTCAAATAGCCAATATGCATAAACAACCACAAATATTCACAGACAGATGAATGGATAAACAAGTGATATATATGAATATTATTCAGCCTTAAAAAGAAAGAAGGCAATCCTGTCATTGTGACAACATGACTGAACCTAAAGACACATAGGTGAAATAAACCACTTAGAGAAGGACAAATGCTCTGTAATTCCACTTATATGATGTCTCTAAAATAGTCAAGCTCATAGAAACAGAATGTAGAATGGTGATTGCCAAGGGTTGGGGAGAGGGGCAAATGGGGGCTGCTGCTCACCAGGTACAAAGTTTCAGTTATGTAGAATGAATACATTCTAGACATCTGCTGTACAACCTTGTGCCTATAGTTAACTGTGAACTTAAACATTTGTTACATGGGTAGATCTCATGTTTATACCAGAATTTGAAGAAGGGAGAAAGAAAAAACTCTGATATGCAAAGCACCATTTTGTTTAAAAGAAGGTTCTGATTTAGGAGGTGATGGGCAGGCCTGAGGTTCTGCATTTCTAACAAGCTCCCAGGTGATGACAGTCATTCTAGTGTGGTCAACATTTTGAGTAGCAAAGTGGCAGAAAATGCAAGAATGGGGATCATGGAGGTCTTGTGCCCTTGGAGAAATGTCGTATAATGTAGCCATTAAAATAGAGCCTTCGGGGTCGGGCAGACTGTGTTTCAATGATAGTTGCTTCACTTAGTAGCTGTGTACCTTTAGGCAACTCTAGGGGCCAGCAGCAGACCAACCAAAGATCTGCCTCTGTGGCAAATTGCTGATTTTGAATTAAAAGTTACCTAAGACACAGCCAATGGGAGAACACTGACCCCTCCTTTGTCTCCAGAAAACAGGAAATAAATCTTCTACATGAAAGGTGCCCAGCTTGTACCAGGAGATAGAGACGCTCTTATCAGCAGAGTTGGAGAATTCAGAGCCCAGAAGGCCATATAAACAAACCTTGTTACTTTCCTAATTTATGAATCCAACCCAAATTCTGTTTGGAATTCCTTACTAATTGAAGCTCCCGAATATAAGTTTTATTTTGTCCTATCAGTTCCTCACAGATTCATCATCTTTTGTCTAAAAAATATAAAAACTGCTTGCCTTGGTCATTTCTTTTGGTTTCAATTTCACTATTGGGCTTCTGTGCACACATAATAAACTGATTTTTTTTCCTGTTAATCCATCTCATGTCCATTTAATTCTTAGACCAGCTGAAGAAACCTGAAGGGTAAAGGAAAATTTTTCCTCCCCAACATCACTTAGTTTTGGAGTTTTAGTTTCCTCCTCTATTAAGTGGGAAAATAATTATCATTGAAAAATATTGCTAGAATTACATGAGGTAATGACTATAAATTGCTTAGGTTAGTGCCTAGTGCATAATAAACACTCAATATGTCATAGCAATATTTTCCCGGGCCCACAGCCTAAGAGGGCTGTTTTCCTTCTCTGCTGCCCTCCGTAAGCAGAAATCCACTGACTTTACTGAATCGTGCATTATGTCTTGGTTCTCCTAAGCCTCCGAACCTCTGCCTCTGGCTTCCAGGATTAGGCAGGTAGTAGAAAGAACAGAATGAGAGGGACATGGTTAGGAAGCTAAAAGCAGTTGACACTTTTCATACTGAGCAGAGTTCCTGGGGAGACTGGGATTCTGGCTGCTTGTGGAAAGCAGGGATCCATATCTGGCTGCTCTGGGACAAAAACTTAAAGCTGTGTGCCCGGCCCACTGGCTCAGGCAGTGGAGACAGGAACAGCAGCCAGGAGGCGGGGAACAGCTGATCTCAGGATGTTGACCTGACTCACTTAAACCTGTTAAAGATGCACCTCTCCAGATAAAAATCATCAAACAGGATCTACCAAAAACTGCTGTATGTTAGGGCTCATTGATGTTCATGTGTCTTGATGAATCCGGGCAGGGACGGCCAATGGCTTTCTCTTCGCGTGCTGACCCCAGGTGACTGGAAAGCGCTGCCTGGAATGTCCTGATGCCATTGGTCAGGGCAGCACCTTGTCTTCAAGGAAAGTACAGGAAAAAGAATGAGTATTATAACCAATTAAAATGCCTGCCACGGGGTGACAGGTGGGTGTGTGGTGGCTTATGTCTGCTTATTTTCTCTCTGAATTGGCCATTTTCTGGGACATGATTCTGATTTTCATTCCCAAGTGATAAAACTTTATATCCCTCCACTTTTAGAGGGATACATCATATTGGGAGACTTTGAGAAGTTCCAAAGAGGAGAAGAGGAAGGGTATTAAAATTGCTGAAAGTTTACTGTATCCTACTGACTGTCGTATACATGATCTTTTTTTAAGTCTTTAGAAAAAAGTGTGTGTGTGTTTGCGGGGCGGAGTGTGTGCGAGATGTCCTGATTCTGAAGCAAAGCCTGCTGGCAGGGGTCAAATGTTCCAGCTGTTGGAAGAAAAGGAGCTGGGGGGTCAGGAACCTGTGGGCCTTGATATTTTCGGTGTCACATTGTCACAGCGAAGTGTCAGAGAAGCAGAAAGGCAACACTGAATAATGAAGAGGAAATAATGGGAAGGTCATTAACATATTTTAGAAAAATTAATAACTTTGGCTTTTCCCCACCGTGGTGCAGTGCCCCGAGATCCCCAGCTCTGCCTTGTGTAGGGAACACCTCCCTCCCCCAGTGCCTTGGGCTCGTGGGCGACTCTGGAATTCCTGAGTGGGGACATTCACCCCTTTGAGAATGTGCCATCCCACGAAGAGGCTGGGTCCGGGACTCCAGTGATCAGGTCCAGTTTGTGGTTCTACAACTTTCTGATTGAAAAGCACCAGGCAAATCCTAAAGCCTCTAAATCTATTTTCTTTTCTTAAAGATGAGAAACTGTGGCCCCATTATGTACAGTAAACGTTGCAATTACCTCTTGTATCAAAAGTGCTGGGAGATTCCTCAAAAACTGGTTATACCTGGAAGATGAAAGTTTGCTCTTAGTCTCTTGCAGAGAATGAGCCTATGAACTTTAATAATAGGCATTTTGCCGGCACCTGCTCATGGGGGACTTTATGCCAAGTACCACCACCCCAGACACACACACACACACACACACACACACACACACATGCACGCACACACACTTTCATGCATACACATGTGCACACACACCTTCATGCATGCACATACACATATTCCGGCAGCGCCTAGAGAAAGCTCACGTGTACCCAGGCATAAAGCTGCCCAGCTGCCGGTGTTCCCAGGCACTGCTGCTCTCTCTGCCCTGGTGTGTGTCGCCACTTCCTTCCTGATGTTCTGCCGTGTTCAGCAAAGTCCCCTGCATCTGCTGGTGTTGCTGCCATGCCACCAAGATCATTCAGTCTCCCTCTGGGTGCCACATCTCCTGCCAGGGGTGGCCAATGGGATGTCCACAGGAAACTGCATGACATAATGAATATGCTTAAATCTTCTCTTTTCACTGGAAGTCCAGAAGGAAAAAAATGCACAGCAGCATCGTTTCCAGATTAAGGATGGAAGCGTCCAAGTATAACAGCTGGGCACAGAATGAGGGGGTCTGGAAGCCACTGACTTGGAGTATTTTCTTGGACAAATATCTTAATCTTTTTGGGAATAAATTAAAAATTTCCATAACCTAAAAAACAATTATTTGGGCCAGTTACACTCGAGAGTCCCTTTTAGTGCTAACATTTTGTGTGCAATGATCTTCATTCACTTGTTCACCCAGTATTTATTGAGTGCCTTTCCCGTGTCAGGCAATGTTCTCAAGAGCTGGGGTACATCAGAAAACCTAACAGGGCAAGCATCTCCACCACTGTGGAATTTATAATCTAGTGAGAGGAGAGAGAAAACAAGCGAGAGATGTAATACTCAGTTAATTATAGTGCTTGGGGAGGTGATAAATATTAAAGAGGAAAAAATCCAGGCAGGAGAAGAGGTTAGGAGTACAGAAGGGTGGCAGGTTGCAATTTCAAATGGGGTGCTCAAGAGAGGCCTTATTTTAAAAGGTAATGTTTGAGCAAATACTTGAAAAAGTGGAATGCTGAGCCATATGGATATTTGAGAGAAAAGCATTCCAGAGAGAGGTTTCAGTCCATGCCTGACACGTTCAAAGGACAGCAAGCAGGCCTGAGACTTGGGGCTTTTATCTGAATAAGATAGAAGCCCCTGGAGAGTTTTGAACAGAGGGCTGACATGATATGAGTTACACTTTAAAAGGACCATTCTGACTGCTGTGTGAAGCCCAGACGGTAGCGGGAGGCAGGGGTGGAAACAAGGAGACCGGTAGGAGGCGATTGAAGTGTCCCCGTTTAGAGAGACGGTTTAGACAAGAGAGGGGGAAGTGGGGATGGTACAAAAGCCTAGGATTCTGGATATGTGTTGAAGCCAAAGACAACAGGATTTCCTGATGAATTGGATGTAGGTGTGAGAGAAGTCAGAAATGGTTTCTAGGTTTTTAAATTGGTAAACCTGAAAGATGGAGTTGTCATAATCTGAGATGGGGAAGAAAACCACAGACTGCAAAGGTTTGGCTGAGGGAGGGGTGGGCTCAGCTGTAGACGTACAGAGGTGAGACGGCTATTAGACATGCAAGTGGAAGTGGGTGGCCCTAGATATGAGAATCTGGAGCCTAAGTAAGAGGTACAGTTTGGAGATGAAACATTTCAAAGTCTTTAGCTAAGAACCCCCATACATGGTATATACTGAGGACTTTATATCTGGAGGGTTTACAGTCATCACTGATAACACTGGCTGCTCCATGACTAACCCCCTGCTAGATTAGAGGTACTTTGTGATGTTTTCTAGGCATCTGGGTGTATGCTTGTGTTCTTGGTCTTCCCTGATGTCCCCCTGAGACTATTAAACTGCCCTGACGTAGGTTCCAGTGGAATGGATTACAGCGTAAAGCCCAGCAGCTGTCATATTCTGTCATTACAAGCAAAGAAAGGCATTGTTGGTAATTCAAGCCAGTTCCCGAGGTTTGCAGAAATGTAGTTTTATATTTTGTAGCTACCAGTTCTGTTTTTATCCCCCAATTCACGTGATCCCAAAAAGCAATCTTAAGTCAGCATAAAGTGGATTCAGCCATTTGGGGTTTACAGTTGGTAAATCGTGAATTTCCTCCTGTGCCTCCTTCTGGAACCTAAGTTCTAGAGCACATATTCTCACCGGGAGGAGACAAGGCTCTGGTGGCGTCTGCAGTCACCATGGACAGGACGCGCCTTAGACAGCCAGCATCGCCCGTGCACGTGGGCCTCTGCTGACATTTCTGCATCCGTGTCCATCCTCTCCCACAGGGCTTCCCACTGTGGGATCCCCACGGCAAGACTGAGAGATGCCTGCAGGGGTGCTGGTTCATTCCCTCGCTTGCTCTCTCTCCGCTGTGTCCTCCATGTCTGTGTCTTGGCTTATATGCACAAGTGCCCGGACGAAATCTGGCTGCCCTCCTCGCCACTGCAGGCCCCAGGTGGCTGAGGGTCTCAGGCCCTCTTTTCCTTGACTTGCTTTATAGCCCCCTTTCTCTTCAGCTGCTGCTGGATACCTTAAAGGTGTAGGGAGCCCCTGGGAGGGTCCCTTAGAGGAAGCAGAGCTCAGTTCCAGGCTCCTTCTGGTCTTCAAGTGCACTGGGGTGCCCCCCATCTCCGGGAACGCCCATGACTGGGATGTAGCCCACGGTGAGCAGGTGACAGAGCTCATTCTCAGAAACCCACACCAGGTCCTACCTCTCTTCCCCTTTCCTATTAGCTTCTAACTTGCCAGCTCAGAAACTTTATTTTTTGTCTCCCTTTATGTGCTGGGATATGGGCTAGACAATAATTTTTCTAACCCTTTAGTTTATGCCAAGTTTATGGAAGCCTAAAAGCCAGGAAGGAATGGCTTTTGTTTTTCCGTGTATTTTTGGTGTGGCTACTCTTCCCTGTGTGGTAGGAATTGTGCTGCAGTTCAAAGGGATGAGGCTGGGGAGGGCGTGGCAGAGAAGGGAAAGCAAAGGGGTTTTGGAGACAAAACCACGTGCCTTCCCAATGTCATTCCACCCCAGAGTCTCTGGGGAACTGAGCCGTGAGCTTTGGCTCAGCCTCATTCATCTCCAGGCTCCAGCTCAACCTGCCCTAAGGTCGGGGCTTCCAGAGAAGGAGAAGCAAGACCTGGAATGCATCAGACAATGCTCCAGCCATAGGTCACAGCCTGGCTCCTCTTACCGGCTCCCTGGGAACGCAAGTAGGCACCTCCTACAATAGTTTTAGTTGACAGGCATGCATGTCTCACACACACAGAAACATGCACACACTGGGGAGTGGGAGGGGATAGGGATGCTCGGGGCGGGGGGGCAGGAAGTGATGATTAAGGCACCTGGAGGAGCTCTTATTAGGAGTCAAAGGATCTAAGGTACAGGTGGAGCTCTGCCAGAACCTGCTTGTGGTTTATGCTGCTCATTTAGCCTCAACATTCCTCAGTGCCCTTTGCCGAAATGTGAACACCAGATCCACTCATCTATTTGCTCGGATGACATAAATTCAACATTCACTGGGCATCCTCTGAGTTCACGGGGCTGGGTGTCAGACCACTACTGCAGCACGTCTCCCACAGAGACAACCACACGAACAGGCTCCTCCCAGACACCAGACACTCTACTGAGGGCTTCGTATATGCTGTTTTATTCAGTCCTCAGAAGAGCATGGTGAGGGGCCAATTCCGTCTGTATCCTGAAGTTGATAAAGACAGAGCTTGTGAGATCAAAGGGTTTGTTCAAGGTTTTCCAACTAGCAAGAAGGGCCAGAGTCAAGGTTTGAACACAAGCCTTCCTGTTGCCAAAGCAGATGAATGAGGAGAAGCCAATTCTCCTCCAGCATCTTTTTATCTTCTTCCTTCACTTTAAACATGCTGGGGTTCTATGAAGGCACGAGCCTACTATATGTGCATCCAAGCAAACACACGCAGCAACGTTTCGTGAATCTGTTCATCATGGCAATCTCAGAAATGAGTGAAATACCCAGCACAACAGACCCTCAGGTGCGTCCTGTAAGTGAGGATGACTGAGGTCTTGGATGCCGTCATGCTCTGCGGTGTGTCTGGCCCAGGTCAGGGCTGTGCTCCCAGGGAAGGGTGATGTCTGGCCCCCCTTTGCTGTGACTGGACAATGTCTTTCTATCTTCTTCCTTCATCTAAACCTCCTATGCCACAAGCATGATATTATGAAAGAAGGCAAAGCTATCCTTCCTTTTCTACTCCCATGGTTGCGTGTTTCTTTTCCTGAGCTCAGCAGGGGCAAATTCCTTCCAGGGAATTCCCACCCTCACCCCACCTGTAGTGCTAACGAGCCGTTTCGGGTATATGACAGAAACTAGGCCACACCATCGGCTGTTCTGGACTCACTGGGGCTTCCCCAGTTCTCCTAGCTGGTGAATGAATTCTTTTTCCTCAAAAGATACCTCAGATAAATAGGAAATGTCCTGTTTGGAGCATAGCAATTTAGGAACCCCTTGGAAAAGCATTTGCAAGAAACTGCCCTTGAGTGACTTGATCTCAAAGAATTGCTATGAATGAGCTGTTATCAAATTAAACGGCAGATCTCAATGTGTCCAGCCTCCCAATAAACCACATTTATTACCTTACAAATGTGACATCTTCCCTGATGGTGAAGTAGTAACACTCTGAAGAAATAATTGTCCACAAGATATAAGGTACTGGCATGTGAAGTCATTCTCAGGCATTAAACTCAAATGATGTCTTTGATAATGATTATCCTCATAAAAAGATGGACTGGGCCTTGTTATCATGGAGGGGGCTACAGGAAGAGGGGGAGAAAGGGGTTGGCCCAGATCCTTCCATTATGAGAACTGAGACTGGAATCGGAGCAAGGAGGCTACAGCATATAGAGCCTTAGTCCAAGCAGCCCCTTTCATCCTGTTGAAATGGGCACAGGAAATGCTCCCCTTCCGTGGGGAAGGAATGATGAGCTTACCTTTACTATGGGGAATTGGATGGAAAAACACGAACCACAAAGTTAAATCAAGGCTGCACAGATGATGTGCTTTTCCATTACCCCGTCATCTCCCAGAGGAAGCACAGGGTCGGCAGGTAAATGATACCAGGCAACATTTGTGTAGCAGCTGAAGTTTACAGTCTTTTCACATGAATTGACCCACTATGTCTCCCCACGGCCCTGTGAGTTAGGAATTATTGCTCACATTTTATAGATAAGAAAACTGAAGCTCAGAGAAGGGAGTTGAATCCAGTATTTCATAAAATCAAGCTTGTGGCATAGGGGGTTTAGATCCAAGCCTTTCTAAGAGGTGATCTGGTTGGGACTCTAATAAATTTGAATTTAACTAATTCAAATCAGTTACATGTAACTTGATTCCACTGGATTCAGAAAAGATCATTTAGTACGTGCCTGGTGCCTGACTTTGTGTCAGAGACTGGGTATAAAAATTGGAATTGGTCCTAGTTTCTGTTCTGAAAGAGTGTACCTTCCACCAGAGCAAACAGCCTGGAAAGCAAGGGCTCTCCTACCGTGAAGTCAGTGACATGCAGGCTGGGCAGGGGTCATTGTTCCGCCTGGGACAGGCCTGGGGGAGCAGAGCCCAATGGGCACTTCAAACTGAGCTCTGAAGCAGGAGGAGGTGGAGCGGGAGCCCTTCCCGAAAGTTAGGAAGGGGAGGTGGCAGGAGACAGGTGGAGAGAGCAGACAGAAGGACCGAGGGGTGCTGGCAGGAAGCTGGCTGCTCCGTGTGGCTGGGCACAGTGTTGTGGGAGGAAGAAGGAAGGGAAATTAGGATCCAGTCTGAAGGCCTCTAAGGACTCTGTTAAGTAAATAGTTTTCTCCTGTGGCAACCAGGGCCCTCAGTGACTTTCTGGCAGATGAGTTCAGTGACGGTGTCAACAGCGATGATGATGATAAGGATAACAGGTACTGTGTACTACACGTTTGCCACAGGCCAGCCACCCTGCCAGCAGTACCTCAGTTAATCCCAGAATTGCTCTGGGAAAGGAGCTCTTTAACCCCCGTTTTGCTAATGTGGAGACTAAGCTCTCTGGGGCCCAGGTAGCCTCCTGAGGTTGAGCCAGGATCTGCAGCCCTGCCTGCTCAGACGGCGTGTTTGCTAGAAGGATCAGCAAAGGGAGGGGGCACAGTGGGCCTCCATGGAGAACAGGGTCACCTGCTCAGAGAAGTGGGAAGGAGGCCTGGGGCCGCCTCTGCTTCCTGAGCTGCGGAGCGGAAGCCCCTTCCCTCAGGGCCAGCCTCGTGCCCAGGGGGCTTGGGGAGGAGCGTGGCCCCCGGCTGCCCAGGCCATCTACCCACTGCCTCCCGCCCATCCCCCTGTCTCTGCCCCCACCCAACCTCGTACACATCTGTGCTCTTCATCCGTGACTGCTCTGGAGTCCATCACTGTGCCCAAAGGTCTTTGGTCAAATCGAGGCTGTTCATCCTAGAAGGCGGGTGACGAGCAGGGTGGGGAGTTACCTTCGGTTTAAGACAGGTAGGAGGAGCCGAGACCACCATACCATTATCACTTCACAGAGTGATCCCAGAAATGCTCAGAGTCCATGCCAATTAAATGTTGGTAATGTAATTGTGAATGTACTGGTTAAAGAGAGGGAAATGGCTGAACTGTAAATCAGTTTATTTAAATGCATTTTTTTGATAGCAGAGTATAGGCATATCATTAGCTTGCAAATGTGTCTAATAAGCCTGTCTTCACTAATATGCCAAAAGGAGCCTAATTAACTTTTTTTCCCTTCAGTTAGACAGCAGTGTGAGGATCCCTGATCACATTTCCACACTATCTTCTCAGCATCAGCAAAGCAACACTAAAACAGCCCCTGTGACATCTATAAAAATGCTAGTTTATAATTAGGACGATCTTGGCTTGAACCATAATGTTGCAATTTGTAGTGATGGCTTCTGTTTCTCTTTAATTTTAATGTATTAGCCTACAATGCTCTGGAGATTTCTAGGCAGGCTAGCCTGTTTCCATTTCCCCAATTGCTGGCGTTCTGTGCTTTAGGTTTAGGAGGGAGAAGCAGCTGCAATTCAGCAGGTTTTGGTTTTTTTTTTTCCTTTTTGGAGTGAATGCAAGGAGAGAAGGAATACTAACTAGAAAAGCTGAGACTAACATCATTCATTTATTCTGAACTCATTATCTGAATGTGAGGACCACGTCTTGGAGACGATGATGATGAGAACTAGACACGGGTTCTCAAACAACAAAGTCCTGGTGTTTGCCAATGCTCTCCAGGGCAAGGATTGTTAGCCTTTTTCCATCAGAGTCCCAGGGACCTACAAAGGTCCCCATGGACCCCACAAAAAAGATTCAGGAAGGCCGACCACTTTCTCTCTTAGTCCTGTGATTCCTCCTGGAGTCCATTTGCGTATTGAAACAAAACACTAACATCACCATCAGACGCTCATCACTGATGCCCCCATATCTGCTTTGGCTCCAGGACACAGTCGCCCCTGTGGCCCAGTGGGTTCTTAAAGTTGGGAGAGAGTGGCCCACATATAGGTTTTGGGAAACTGGACACCCTGAAATAGAATGTCATTCTGATGGAACATCAGAATGATCTGTGAGAGATTTTACCCAAACCAAAAAAGTTGGGCTTCAGCATCGAAGAATCTGATTCAGAAGATCTTGATGGGATTGGGGAATTTGTATTTTCTAAGAGCCCTCAGATTATTTTGTAATGTACCTTTACCTGGGGAAATGTTCACAACTTTAATCAGAGCCACAAATAAATTTGTGACTCCAAGAAGTTTAATAATTACTGGCCTAAAGTCTAGCATTCTGAGCGCCCTCCCTCATCTGGCCTCATTGTCTCCAACAATGGACAGGACCACTCCATTCGTTCTGGCCTGAGTTCTAAGCCAACTGGGAAATAAGAAGGGAGAGAAATGTGTTCCCTTCACTTCCTAGGTGGCCTATGGCTTCAGGCCAGTGGGCTTAGAAATAATGAAACCCCAGGTTTAAGTTGCCCACCCAGGAGGTGGTATGGGACCAGGGAAGATGTGTTCCCTCTCATGGGGGCAGCAGGTGCCCCTGAAAACTCACGACACAGAGGAGCCGAGCTGTACCTGTGCTTCCTGGAGCACCTGGCTCCTAAGGATGAGAAGCAGACTGGAAAGTTGAGCTTCTCTCCTACACGGGGCTGACTATTCTCCCCTGGGGCTGAATGAGCAAGGACTCAAGAGAAAGCAGGGCTTCTCTCCAAGAGAATGTTCTCTGTGTGGCGGCAGCCTCACGGGCTCTCATTGCTCCTTTAACATTTCCCATGATCCCCCAATATGTCACAGATTTTCCTGCCCCTGTGTCTTTTCACACTGTTTATCCTGCCTGAGATGCCCTTTCAACTATCATTTGTCCTGAAAACCAAATTCCGTGTGTCCTTAAAACTCAGGTGGAGTTTGAGGTCCTCAGTGGAGTGTTCTCTGACTGCTTCCCTGGGTAAGCTTTCCCTTCATAGGGGTTCGTCTGCTCTGAGAGACCAGAGCAGTTGTGCCAAGCTTCACTGCACATCAGCATTACCTGGGGGAGATTCTACTCACTCCAAGCCTGGGTCTTGCTATTGGAGAATCTGGCTCAGTAGATCTTGGGTGGGGTTTGAGAAACTGCATCATTTAAAAAGTCCTCCCAGATAATTCTGATAATCTTCCTGGTCCAGAAATCCTTCCCAGTCATTATTTCCATGACCCTTTGGGCACTCATAACCCTATCCATGCAACAGGAGAGAGATGCTTCTTACAAAGTGGAGGGCTCACAAAATAGCCATGTGGGGTGCAGAGGAATATTGGGAGGATGGGCACCATGGATAACAGTCTTCACCACATGTGGGTTCTGGCTGTGGGAAAAGTAGTGGGAACATTTCTCACTACTTCATAGTCTCTGTGCCTCTGAAAATGACCTGAGGTATCAAGGGAGTGTAAGAGAATTATGTGACCATCTATACAATGAATATAATAATAATATCCTTGTAGAGGTATTGTGTGAATTAAGAGAATGAAGTATATAAAGTATACAAGACACCTAACATAGTGCCCAGAATATAGATGATACTTAAATAATACCTAAAATTATTTTTAAAGTACATTGAATACAATTTGGGATCTCACTGTAATCCAGATTCTATTACATATGTTTAATACTTGTTTGTGGGAAAGATACAGGATGAGTAATGATAAAATCATATGTGAATAGGAGAACTGACACTGATATTCTTATTTTATTCATGTATTGTTTTCCTGATTTGCATCAATTCTTGGTGTTTCACTATATCTCTTTGAGCCTATTGAGAACAGTTGTTTTAAAGTCTTTGTCTAGTAAGTTCAATGCCTCTGTTTTTTCAGAGATGGTTTCTGTCAGTTAATTTTCTTCCTGCGAATGGGCCACGGTTCTTGTTTCTTGGTGTGCTTTGTGATATTTTTGTTGTTAAAATTGGGCATTTGAAAAAGCAGCCACCTCTCTCTGTCCTTGCAGAATGGCTCTGTGCTGGGACAGTCTTTTGCTGACTGGCTCAATGTCCTCTGAGCCAAGGGCTCAGCCAGAGTGACAGCTCAAGGTCTTCTCAGGCCTTTGCGAACCATGTGTCTTAACTGGCCTGTGTGTGGGTTTTTCAGTTCCCCTGGATACATGGCTGCTTTTGCACTTCTTACTTTCCTAAAGAGTCTCACTCTAGCTTCTCCTAGGGACCTATTACGTATCACGTTTCTTGGATCATATCTCTCCACCTGTCTTGCCAGGGCCTTCTGTAGGGCTGTAGCCCCCTGCAGCTTTCATGAGCAACCCCGGTCATTTCTTCTCATCTGGAATCCAAGGTAGATAAGACTGATTCTTCAGGCAGCCTCCTGGCAGATTAGGGCATTGCAAATACGGTCTGTTCTGCTCTCTGATTTGAAGAAGAGAATTGGAAACTAAGCGACCCCCTCCTCCAGACTGGGGTGAAAGTCAGACAGGAGCAGGTAAAAATGCAATAAAATTTCTTACCATTCTGAATGTGGCCTTTTCTTGATTGGGCATTCTCTTGGCTGCCATAGACTTTTGACTGTTTTCCAAAATTCCTATATGATCATTTTAACCAGTTTCTGTTTATTATTATTGTTATTTTTAATTTCTTATTTCCCTAGAAAAACAAGAGCTTGGAGTGTCCTCATCTCCATTTTTGTATCAGACCATCTTGTCATCCCTTTTAGTCACCTCTCCTAAGATTTCAGGATATTTTTACTATTTTCCTGCCAAGTCTAGAATCACAGAAGTAACATTTTAAGGAATGATAAATTATTGAAACGTTAAAACAGGGATGGACTTCAGAAAGCATCTTTTCCAAATTCTTAATCTTTTTCATCAGGAGGTGAAGGCTTCCTCCTGGGAAGGGATTTGGTTGAAATCACACCATCTGTGAGGGGGCCAGATCTAGGCTTCAAACCCAGATTTTCCAACTCAATGTCCATTGCAGTCAGCTCAGAAACACACACGTCCCAGAAGAGTGTTCAGCCAACAGGATTTAAGCAATCCTAGCAATGCTCCTACCCTGCCTGCCTTTTGCTCTTTTTAACAGCTACAAACATACACCCTTTTCTTTTTTGCACCAGTAGCCACCATTGCTGGGTCTTCCTGTTAATTAAAGAAATGCTGATGTGGAGGTTCAGACAGGTAGTGCCGCAGCTGTTTCTCTCTGCCTGAGGGTATTACCTCTGCCCCCAAGGATGCCCCTGACACCAGGGAAGATAGAGTGGATAACACTGTTATTTCAGGACGCTCAGGGATCATTATGTGATTGCTGCTGCTGTCAGGCTAAACCTTTGGATCTTCATAGAACCTGGGCAGCATTTAAGGACACTTTTCATTGGCAACTATTCTTCCCCAAGACCGCATGTGAAACATCCTGCCCTGGCACTTATTTTCCTCTTCTCAGTGGCAGTCATAGTGAGAGTGTTGGCAGCAGTAGTAACACTGGAAATGCTTCTTAGCTGTACAGTGAAATGTTTGAGGTCTTAGATATGTAAATGTTTTGTGGATCACTAAGTTCCTTGGGAATCTTATGAAAGCCCCTGAGAAAAACACACATACCAATAAACACACACATATCCATGAGATTGTAGAAGCTTCTTGAACCTCCTGAAATCCAGACCTCGGATTACGAACTCCCCCTGGGTGGAAAGCTGGCCTCAGGAGTTAGTGGGTCTTGATGGTACCACTAGCTTATTTGCTGTGCTGGTTTGGATAAGCCAGTTCTTCCAGCTTCTATTCACTTGTCGGTTTGGACAGTGTATTCCTAGCTGGAGAGGACATAGATAGGGGCAGAAGGCTATGCCTGGTTCAGTCCCAGCCACAGGAGTGAGCAGATGTGGGGACATACTGGAAGGGATGAACAGAACCTGCTTGGGGGGAGGCAGGGGCATCCTGCAAGAGGGACGGGTGACAGGCACCAGGCCGGTGTCAGAGAAGCCCACCCACCTCTAGGAGGGAGGTATCGGCATCCCTACTCTCATGATGGGAAACCTGCAGTGGGAAACCGAAGGGCTGGGTAGAGACAGGATTCAAGGACCAGGTCCCCTTCACTCCCCAAACACGTGTTTCCTGTTTCACAGCCACCTCCCCAGGGCAAGGGAAGTAATAACTTTCCCCAGAGTCTCAGGAAAGCAGCGGCCTGCTTTTCCTTATCAAATCCCTTTAGTAATAAGTCACGAGGGGAACGAGGGGCCGTGGGAGCTGAGGCGTGGCCGTCATGGCGGCACCCCTGGCAGTGGTGAAGGCTGTGCCGCCTGGAGCCGGTGATCAACTCAGCTGCAGAAATGAACCACCAGAATGGATGCACGGGAAGCGACAGCCTCTTTCTCCTACTGAAATGAAGGCAGGGGTCGGGTGCTTCCTCTAGGTCCTGCTTCCTGGCATCTGCACAGCACCAGTGGGCACCACCAATGCGCGGAATGAGAACAGGCACGTACCAATTGGCATTAATTACACTTAAATGTAAATCTAAAGGCTTCAGGCTCAGACAAGTCATGTTTAATAACACCTCATCCTGGGCTATTACAATTTTTATTTGCCACCATCGAATTGATTTGCATCCGATTCAATTATGTGTTTACTCTATGCTCATCACTTGCCAGGACCAGTGGGAACACGCACCCGCGAACTTCACTCCTTCCCTCCCCGATCATTCTCATCAGCACCTACCACCCAAATATGCGACTGTGGACCTTTTCAACCCCTTGCTGTGGGCTCCCTGACCCCTGTTGCCTGCCTGTGGACATGCTGATCTGTCTTTCATCTGCCACACCCAATTCAAAGGTCAGCCCGGGAAGGCTTCCCAGAGGGACACCTCTAATGCCTCATGTCCGCACTCACCACCCTGCAGGGTCTTGGGTGCCCCCATCATGGTGCTTTACAGTAAATATCACCCAACTTGAGCACATGTGTGATTTACCTCCTTGGGCATCTACAAGCTCTTCAGGGCAAAGTGCCTACTGTCTTCCATCTCAGTTGTTTTCATCATGTGCAATGCTCACACACACACACACACACACACACACACACACACACACACACCTGCAGCAGTGCTCCGACCACATTCTAGCTCCTCTCATCCAGATTTACCCTTGGGTCCCCTATTCTCCCAAGTCTCCTACAAGGGGCCCCGAGTGGTGATGGCTTAGGTAGCTCATGAAATGAAGGGCTGCTGATGTGTTACTCCTCTTAGGTGACCCTTGCCAGATACTAGTACGCTCTAAATTAAATAAAAATGCATGTTACCTCCTTAAGATGAAAATGGAGTTGACAGAGGAAGCAAGGAGCCATAAACCAGAGTAGGAGGACAGGTAACTGGTGATGAGGACACCTTTGTTGACCCTCAGATCATACTGGGGTGTCCGTCATTTATGGCCCAGGCCCTTGAAAGCCAGGTCTGCGGCCACGTGTTCTGTAAGCCTGATGGTGGTGAGCACCGTGACTGGGCCCTTTAAGGTCCTCCAGGCCACCTGCTGGATAGTAAAAAGCTGATAGGAAGTGGCACTCAGAGACAGAGGGCTTTGGGAGAGATACAGGCTGGAAGCAGCAGTGGAGGTGGAGGGGCTGCCTCCCCACCCCCGAAGATGCGTGCGTGCTCCGCCTCACCCTCCTCCCCACTGTCTGTGATTCTCTGTGCTGAAGCCTTTGACCTCTCCATCCCGAGGCACGGTGTGTTTCCCACAGCAGCGTGAATCAGAGTGGACATGGCTTCCCAAGAGCCGAGGGGAATGGCATTCGCCCACCATGGCAGGGACAGGCACCGGAGGCTCCCGCTGTTGACAATATGTTTGTAACAGATCACTGGGCAATTTTCCAGTCTGATACTTCCGCCCTGCCTGTGTCCTCCAAAGCGCAAGGTACCAGGAAAGTTGGCAAGTCTAGTATGATAAGGCTTTGAAACATGACCCCCATCACACACCGCCTGCTGGAAGGCGTCCAAGCCCAGAACTCCGTGGGATTCATTGGCAAGTCTCGGAGTCCCAGGTTAATTGTAGCAAACAATGGTTCTGACCCACCAGCACAAAAGGAAGGCCGGCAGGCCCAGACGTCTGCTCGCTGAACTCCCTCCTCTCAGTGCCAAGGGCCTTACACGGGTACATGCGCAGGGAATGAGCATAGGGTAGGTATGGCGGATGCACATGAACAGATATGCACACCTACACAGGTGGCCATGCACGTATACACACACAGTCATGCACACAACACACACGCATACACACACAAACACACACGCGATGCAAACTAGATCCGTCATCCATCAGATGGGCTCTTGAGTCAAGCCAACCGGGCTTGGCCTTGTCAGTCTGCTCCCAGAGCCGGGGGTGCGGCTCTGCAGTGCTCTGGGAGGAGGCCCAGGCTGGCTCTTGGGAGCCACCCGAGTCTGAATTCCTCTCCCTCATGCAGCCTGGCCACTTGGCTTTGAAGGTCAGCAAGCCTGTGTCTCAGCCACAAAACAGAGGGCCGTTTGCGGCTGCCTAGCCTGTGCCCAGGATGCTGCTGACTTCTTCCCCCATGGCGGGGGAGGCCCCGAGGCCCCACCCTGGCTCCCTTCAGCTTGCAGCTCTCCTTCCTGCCACGTGACCTTGCCACGGCTCACCTGGCTGATGAGCACCCGTCCACACTCGCATCCCCTCCTGCTACTTCAGGTCCAGCTTGCAGAGCAGCTGCACATGGTGAGGACACCAGATGTCTGCTGAACACATACCTGGAGCTTCTAGTGAGACCACAGCCCAGGGCAGGCCGGAGAGTGAGGGGCTGGAGGGCAAGAACACGGGAGAGACACTGATCTGTGTAAACTGCCACTGTTTAGCTCTGTGTCCTTGGTGAGCTCTTTGCACCTCAGCTTTCTCAACTGTAAAACATGGGTGAGCAATGTCCTCTCATGGGGTGATGGTAAGGACCGCGTGTGTCATGAGCTTAGCCCAGCTGCAGGCACGTACCAAGGGCTCATCAGCGTTGGGCACCACCATCACCATCTCCATCACCTCCTTCAGTAGCACCTTCACTTCAGGCTCTTTAGCGGCAGAAAACGCTAGATCCTTCTCATGACCTTTGGCCCCTGCCGCTTGATCTTTCTTGCCCTGCAACCCCACATCTTCCAAAGAGGAATTCAGAGACTAAAAACTTTCTTTGTGCAAAATTTATTTTACTTTTTTATGTTTGTTTGTTTCATTGGTTTAGGGAAAAAAGGAATGAAAAGTTCCTGAGAAGCACCATCATCCCAGGCACTTCACACAGCATTAAAAGCTGGAAGGGGCTCCACAAAATCTGTTCATCTGCAGGTGGAACTTTTTTTTTTTTTGTAGATAATTATTTTTTATTGAGGGGTAGTTGCCACACAGTATTACATTAGTTTCAGGTGTACAACACAGTGATTCAACATTTATATACATGATAATTCTAGCTACCAGCTATCACTATACAAAGTTGTTACAGTATTTTGACAATATTCCTTATGCTATACATTACATCCCAGTTATTTATTTTACAATTGGAAGTCTGTACTTTTTTGTTTGTTTGTTTGAGAGGGTATCTCTCATATTTATTGATCAAATGGTTGTTAACAACAATAAAATTCTGTATAGGGGAGTCAATGCTCAATGCACAATCATTAATCCACCCCAAGCCTAATTCTTGTCAGTCTCCAATCTTCTGAAGCATAACGAACAAGTTCTTACATGGAGAACAAATTCTTACATAGTGAATAAGTTACATGGTGAACAGTGCAAGGGCAGTCATCACAGAAACTTTCAGTTTTGATCACACATTATGAACTATAAACAATCAGGTCAAATATGAATATTCGTTTGATTTTTATACTTGATTTATATGTGGATACCACATTTCTCTCTTTATTATTATTATTTTTAATAAAATGCTGCAGTGGTAGGTAGATGCAAGATAAAGGTAGAAAACATAGTTTAGTGTTGTAGGAGAGCAAATGTAGATGCTCAGGTGTGTGCCTGTAGACTATGTGCTAATCCAAGCTAGACGAGGGCAATAAAACATCCACGGATGCAGAAGATTTCTCTCAGAATGGGGGTGGGGGGAGGTTCTAAGCCTCACCTCTGTTGATCCCCAATTTCTCACCTGATGGCCCCCCTGCGACTGTGCCTGTCTTAGGTTGTTCATCCCTTGAGGAATCTTACCCGTCTCTGGCTAACCAGTCATCTTCCGGGGCCATACAGGGAAATGTGAAGTTGGTAAGTGAGAGAGAAGCCATATTGTTTGAAAAGGTTAGCTTTTTACTTCTTTGCATATTTATGCCCTGTGGCTTCTATGCCCAGCATTTGTCTTGAGGTATCTTTACCACTTGGAGGAATTATGATACTCAGTAAATTCGATATGAGGCACGAATTCTATTTAAGGGTTGTAATTAGGAAGGAAGAAGAAAAGCTATAGAGGTAGCAGATGGAAGAAAACATGGGAGGATTGATTATTTCTTTGACATATCTTCTTGTAGAGTAACATAAGCATGTATAGGTTTTAAACTAGTAATTAAATTGCGCACACACATTAACATAATAGGAATACAGTTACATAACCAAAGCAGACCTATAATTACCAGCCATCTCCAGTGAAACCAAGAAAACCAGTTAGGCACCTTAGCCATTTGTGAAAACTTATCTATGATATCGTGGATACTGTCCAACTGTGTTTGAACAGTCTGAGAGAAATCAGACAAATTAAAACAACCCATTCCTGGGGACTGTTCACATCCCATATGTTCTTTTAACAGTAGATAGTCTGTAGTTGTAAGATTTTGGAGCGCTGCAACTTGCACTTCTCCTAATTCTTGGTTGAGTTCAAACAGTATAGATCCAGTCAAATTTGTTGTTTTACTGTATGCACAGGCCAGCTTAGATATCTCCTTCTTCATTCCCATGACAAGTCCAGGAACCAGCGTGATGGATGCAGCTACAACTGCAGCATCACCTGGATCTTTGTTGAGTTTTTTTGATGATCATCTTCTGGTATGAGTCTTGCAGAGAGTGCTGATGTTGGAAGTTCTTCTTCATATCGTATCTTAGTTCATTTTCTGTGTAGCCAAATTAGGCTTTGTTCCTCTGTATAAACACAAACAGACCCTTTGCCTACACTTTGATATGCCCTTTATACCATTGTGTAGAACTCACTGGAGGTCACCACACAGGAACTGCTTTTTTTTCTTTTTTTTCTTTTAAGAGAAAGGAGTACTATCAGAAAAATGTACCTCCATAGCCGATCATCTGACATCCTTTAAGTGATCAAAATTAAGGATATTTAAAGCACGCATTAATCATTGATTTACAGTCAGTTTTATCCTATCAGGGAGTAATCCCCCTTTTTTCTTTCTTTTGTTTTTGTTATCATTAATCTACACTTACATGATGAATATTATGTTTACTAGGCTCTCCCCTATACCAGGTCCCTCCTATAAACCCCTTTACAGTCACTGTCCATCAGCATAGCAAAGTGTTGTAGAATCACTACTTGTCTTCTCTGTGTTGTACAGCCCTCCCCTTTCTCCCACCACCCCATGCATGCTAATCTTAATACCCCCTTTCTTCTTCCCCCCCCTTATCCCTCCCTACCCACCCACCCTCCCCAGTCCCTTCCCCTTTGGTACCTGTTAGTCCATTCTTGGATTCTGTGATTCCGCTGCTGTTTTGTTCCTTCAGTTTTTCCTTTGTTCTTATACTCTACAGATGAGTGAAATCATTTGGTATTTCTCTTTCTCCACTTGGCTTATTTCACTGAGCATAATACCCTCCAGCTGCAAATGGTAGGATTTGCCCTCTTCTTATGGCTGAGTAGTATTCCATTGTGTATATGTACCACATCTTCTTTATCCATTCATCTATCGATGGACATTTAGGTTGCTTCCAATTCTTGGCTATTGTAAATAGTGCTGTGATAAACATAGGGGTGCATCTGTCTTTTTCAAACTGGGCTCCTGCATTCTTAGGGTAAATTCCTAGGAGTGGAGTTCCTGGGTCAAATGATATTTCTATTTTGAGCTTTTGAGGAACCTCCATACTGCTTTCCACAATGATTGAACTAGTTTACATTCCCACCAGCAGTGTAGGAGGGTTCCCCTTTCTCCACAGCCTCACCAACATTTGTTGTTGTTTGTCTTTTGGATGGCAGCCGTCCTTACTGGTGTGAGGTGATACCTCATTGTAGTTTTAATTTGCATTTCTATGATAATTAGTGATGTGGAGCATCTTTTCATGTGTCTGTTGGCCATCTGTATTTCTTCTTTGGAGAACTGTCTGTTCAGTTCCTCTGCCCATTTTTTAACTGGGTTATTTGTTATTTGTTTGTTAAGGTGTGTGAGCTCTTTATATATTCTGGACGTCAAGCCTTTATAGGATCTGTTATTTTCAACTATAGGGTTCCTTTTTGTTCTATTGATGGTGTCTTTTGATGTACAGAAGCTTTTCAGCTTAATATAGTCCCACTTGGTCAATTTTGCTGTTGTTTTCCTTGCCCGGGGAGATATGTTCAAGAAGAGATCACTCATGTTTATGTCTAAGAGGTTTTTGCCTATGTTTTTTTCCAAGAGTTTAATGGTTTCATGACTTACATTCAGGTCTTTGATCCATTTTGAGTTTACTTTTGTATATGGGGTTAGGCAATGGTCCAGTTTCATTCTCTTACATGTAGCTGTCCAGTTTTGCCAGCACCATCTGTTGAAGAGACTGTCATTTTGCCATTGTATGTCCATGGCTCCTTTATCAAATATTAATTGACCATATATGTTTGGGTTAATGTCTGGATTCTCTAGTCTGTTCCATTGGTCTGTGGCTCTGTTCTTGTGCCAGTACCAAATTGTCTTGATTACTATGGCTTTATAGTAGAGCTTGAAGTTGGGGAGTGAGATCCCCCCCTATTTTATTCTTCTTTTTCAGGATTGCTTTGGTTATTTGGGGTCTTTGGTGTTTCCATATGAATTTTTAAATTATTTGTTCCAGTTCATTGAAGAATGTTGCTGGTAGTTTCATAGGGATTGCATCAAACCTGTATATTGCTTTGGGCAGGATGGTCATTTTGACGATATTAATTCTTCCTAGCCACGAGCATGGGATGAGTTTCCATTTGTTAGTGTCCTCTTTAATTTCTCTTAAGAGTGACTTGTAGTTTTCAGAGTATAAGTCTTTCACCTCTTTGGTTAGGTTTATTCCTAGGTATTTTATTCTTTTTGATGCAATTGTGAATGGAGTTGTTTTCCTGATTTCTCTTTCTATTGGTTCATTGTTAGTGTATAGGAAAGCCACAGATTTCTGTGTGTTAACTTTGTATCCTGCAACTTTGCTGTATTCTGATATCAGTTCTAGTAGTTTTGGAGTGGAGTCTTTAGGGTTTTTTATGTACAATATCATGTCATCTGCAAATAGTGACAGTTTAACTTCTTCTTTACCAACCTGGATTCCTTGTATTTCTTTGTGTTGTCTGATTGCCATGGCTAGGACCTCCAGTACTATGTTAAATAACAGTGGGGAGAGTGGGCATCCCTGTCTAGTTCCCGATCTCAGAGGAAAAGCTTTCAGCTTCTCGCTGTTCAATATAATGTTGGCTGTGGGTTTATCATAAATGGCCTTTATTATGTTGAAGTACTTGCCCTCTATTCCCATTTTGCTGAGAGTTTTTATCATGAATGGATGTTGAACTTTGCCAAATGCTTTTTCAGCATCTACGGAGATTATCATGTGGTTTTTGTCTTTCTTTTTGTTGATGTGGTGGATGATGTTGATGGACTTTCGAATGTTGTACCATCCTTGCATCCCTGAGATGAATCCCACTTGGTCATGGTGTACGATCCTTTTGATGTATTTTTGAATTCGGTTTGCTAATATTTTGTTGAGTATTTTTGCATCTACGTTCATCAGGGATATTGGTCTGTAGTTTTCTTTTTTGGTGGGGTTTTTGTCTGGTTTTGGTATTAGGGTGATATTGGCTTCATAGAATGAGTTTGGGAGTATCCTCTCCTCTTCTGTTTTTTGGAAAACTTTAAGGGGAATGGGCATTATGTCTTCCCTGTATGTCTGATAAAATTCTGAGGTGAATCCATCTGGCCTGGGGGTTTTGTTCTTTGGTAGTTTTTTGATTACCGCTTCGATTTCGTTGCTGGTAATTGGTCTGTTTAGTTTTTCTGTTTCTTTCTGGGTCAGTCTTGGAAGGTTGTATTTTTCTAGGAAGTTGGCCATTTCTCCTAGGTTTCCTAGCCTGTTAGCATATAGGTTTTCATAGTACTCACCAATAATTCTTTGTATTTCTGTGGGGTCCGTCGTGATTTTTCCTTTCTCATTTCTGATCCTGTTGATTTGTGTTGACTCTCTTTTCCTCTTAATAAGTCTGGCTAGAGGCTTATCTATTTTGTTTATTTTCTCGAAGAACCAGGTCTTGTTTTCATTGATTTTTGCTATTGTTTTATTCTTCTCAATTTTATTTATTTCTTCTCTGATCTTTATTATGTCCCTCCTTCTGCTGACCTTAGGCCTCAATTGTTCTTCTTTTTCCAATTTCGATAATTGTGACATTAGACCATTCATTTGGGATTGTTCTTCCTTTTTTAACTATGCCTGTATTGCTACATACTTTCCTCTTAAGACTGCTTTTGCTGTGTCCCACAGTAGTTGGGGCTTAGTATTGTTGTTTTCATTTGTTTTCATATATTGCTGGATCTCCATTTTGATTTGGTCATTGATCCACTGCTTATTTAGGAGCATGTTGTTAAGCCTCCATGTGTTTGTGAGCTTTTTTGCTTTCTTTGTACAGTTTATTTCTAGTTTTATGCCTTTGTGGTCTGAAAAGTTGGTTGGTAGGATTTCAATATTTTGGAATTTACTGAGGCTCTTTTTTGTGGCCGAGTATGTGGTCTATTCTGGAGAATGTTCCATGTGTACTTGAGAAGAATGTGTACCCTGTTGCTTTTGGATGTAGAGTTCTGTAGATGTCTATTAGGTCCATCTGTTCTAGTGTGTTGTTCAGTGCCTCTGTGTCCTTACTTATTTTCTGACTGGTGAATCTGTCCTTTGGAGTGAGTGGTGTGTTGAAGTCTCCTAGAATGAATGCATTGCATTCTATTTCCTCCTTTAGTTCTGTTAGTATTTGTTTCAGGTATGTTGGTGCTCCTGTATTGGGTGCATATATTTTTATAATGGTTATATCCTCTTGTTGGGCTGAGCCCTTTATCAATATGTAATGTCCTTCTTTGTCTTTTGTTACTTTATTTATTTTGAAGTCTGTTTTGTCTGATACCAGAATTGCAACACCTGCTTTCTTCTCTCTGTTGTTTACATGAAATATCTTTTTTCATCCCTTGACTTTAAGTCTGTGCATGTCTTTGGGTTTGAGGTGAGTCTCTTGTAAGCAGCATATGGATGGATCTTGCTTTTTTATCCATTCTATTACTCTGTGTCTTTTGATTGGTGCATTCAGTCCATTTACATTTAGGGTGATTATTGAAAGGTATGTACTTATTGCCATTGCAGGCTTTAAGTTTGTGGTTACCAAAGGTTCAGGGTTAGCTTCTTTACTGTCTTACTGTCTAACTTAACTCGCTTGTTGAGGTATTATAAACATGGTCTGGTGATTCTTTATTTCTCTCCCTTCTTATTCCTTCTCCTCCCTTCTTCATATGTTGTGTGTTTTGTTCTGTGCTCTTTTTAGGAGTGCTCCCATCTAGAGCAGTCCCTGTAGGATGCCCTGTAGAGGTGGTTTGTGGGAGGCAAATTCCCTCAACTTTTGCTTATCTGGGAATTGTTTAATCCCTCCTTCATATTTAAATGATAATCATGCTGGATACAGTAGTCTTGGTTCGAGGCCCTTCTGTTTCATTGCATTAAGTATATCATGCCATTCTCTTCCGGCCTGTAGGGTTTCTGTTGAGAAGTCTGATGATAGCCTGATGGGTTTTCCTTTGTAGGTAACCTTTTTTTCTCTCTGGCTGCCTTTAATATTTTGTCCTTTTCTTTGATCTTTGCCATTTTAATTATTATGTATCTTGGTGTTTCCCTCCTTGGATCCCTTGTCATGGGAGTTCTGTGTACCTCTGTGGTCTCAGAGGCCATTTCTTCCTCTAGTTTGGGGAAGTTTTCAGCAATTATTTCTTCAAAGACACTTTCTATCCCTTTTTCTCTCTCTTCTTCTTCTGGTACTCCTATAATGCGGATATTGTTCCATTTCAATTGGTCACTCAGCTCTCTTAGAATTCTTTCATTCCTGGAGATCCTTTTCTCTCTCTCTGCATCAGCTTCTCTGAGTTCCTGTTCTCTGTTTTCTAGTCCATTAATGGTCTCTTGCATCTCGTCCATTCTGTTTTGAAGTCCTTCCAGAGCTTGTTTTATTTCTTTATTCTCCTTCTTTAGTTCTTGCATATTTCTCTGCAAGTCCATCAGCATGGTTATGCCTTTTGTTTTGAATTCTTTTTCAGGAAGACTGGCTAAATCTATCTCCCCAGGTTCCTTCTCAGGGGAAGATGTAGCAGATGCCGAAGCTGTCTGGGTTAGTCTTGTCTGGATCATATTTTTTTGCCTTTTCATGTTGACAGGTGCTATTGACTGTCAGCTGGGAAGGCCAAACTTTTCACTTGCTACTGGCCTTTCTTTACTGGGACAACTGCGACCCCTAGTGGCTTGTGTTGGGTAATTGTGTGTAGACTGGGTCTTCGTGTTTTGCCCGGCTGGTGTGGAGAAAACTCCCTTTCTGAGGGCGTGGCCAGCCTCAGGCTGCTTCTCTGCTTTCGCAGTGCCCGGAGGGGTAATGGACAGTGGGGGCGGGAGGGGGGGGGTTGGTTGGCTGTTTACATCCGTGGGGGGTCTCAGAGCTGTTGCCCAGGGGGTTAGTGTGCCCAGTTTTCCCTGTAATTTCCAGCCACTGGACTGTGATCTTTGTTGTTTCCATCCAGCTGTTATGTGTTTGTCCCTTTAAGACTCTCAAAAAGCAGTTGCTTTTCTTTGTTAGGGGCATCAGCTTCGGAACCCACTCAGAGGTCTTGCTGCCCTATTTCCCTAGTTTCCAGCCCTCCACGCATGCACTGTGTCTGCGCTGTGGTGCGGGTGGCTGGGGCTGGGTGTTCAGCAGTCCTGGGCTCCCTCTCCCTCCCCGCTCCAACTCCTCTCCTCCCACTGGGAGCTGGGTGAGGGGCCTCGGGTCCCGGCCCTCCCGCCGGGAGCTGGGGGGAGGTGTGCTCAGGTCCTGCTGGGCCAGGGGTTGTATTTTACCCCTTTCACCAGGTGCTGGGCTCTCGCACGAGTGGATGTAGTCTGGCTGTTGTCCTGTGTCTTCTGGTCTCTCTTTTAGGATTAGTTGTATTTGTTGTATTTTCAAAAATATATCTGTTTTTGGGAGGAGATTCCCACTGTCCTACTCATGCCGCCATGTTGGCTCCCTGTACAGGTGGAACTTTGAGGGAAGTGGGCAGCCGGACGGGGGGCTGACAGCTCCACTTCGGGGAGGAGGAGCCACCCCACGTGTGTGTTGGAAATGGCAGCTCATTGCAGCCCATGGCTGGTCAGAAAGGTGGAAAGTGGGGCCCCTTAGAAAAGTAATGTCGTGGCAGGATACTGTGTGCCCAGTGCTGGGGTCCATGCGTTAGCCCCTGGAGCGGTTTCTGAGTCAGGGTGAGAAGGCTGAGAGGAAGGACAGCTGGTGCCTTCCTCAGAAGCCAACCGTCATGAGGACTCAAGACCCCCTCCCCTCCACTTCAGTTCTGGCACAGAGACCGCCACGCAGGAGAGTAATATTAGGTTGAGCATGCACTTACTGTGTGTCAGGCATGGTTCTCAACACTCTACTTTTATCAGCTCATTTAATCCCCACAACACCTCTGCAAGGTGGAGACTTAGCATTCCCACTCTGCAGATGAGGAAACCAAAATCATTTCTAGCCCAGGTTCGCATGGCTAGTAAATGCGTGGCTAGACGCTGAACCCCAGAGGCGAGCTCAGCAGCCTCTACAAATAACCACCATGGATTCAAGGGCTGCAGAGCAGTAGCTGGGGACCCTCAACAGCAGCCTGGGCCCCATCGGTCAGTGTGGCCCCAACGGGACAGTGGCGTGGGCCAGAAGCAATGGCACTTTCTCAACCTCTGTGCCCGAGTGACCACAGGGAATATGGGTAACTCAAACAGTTTTGCAATCTCAGGAATAATACTTCTCCTCACCTTCAAATAGAAGGGCAGACCTGACTCTAGCAAGTAGCTGAGGGTGAGCAAAAGAGGGCATTTTAAATAGGGCGTAAGCAGGTAATTTTACTATGCCTGCACGTGCCCCTAGGCAGCACAGAGGTTATAAACTACTGCTGGCTTCCAGCCAGATCAAGTCTGACACCTGCTTTTATAAATAAAAATGGAACACAGCCATGCCTGTTCATTAACTTATTCTGTGTGGCTGACTAGGTATGGCGGACTGTATGGTCTGCAAAGCCCCAAATATCTGAAATCCGACCTTTTACAGAAAGAATTTTGCTGGTTCCTTGTCTAGAGAAATATATGCCCTTTAACATTTTCCCATTCAATCCTTCCAGGCCAGGGTATAATGTTTTATTATTCCCATTTTACAGATGGGAAAATCAGAGGCTCAGAGAAGTCAGCTGATTTATTCAAAGTTCTATGGCTGCAAAGTTCTATGTGTCATAATGAGGGCTCAGACCCCTCGACTCTGAAGACTATTTGCTTTGATGTCACCCTTCCACAAAACGTTTCTTCTGTGTGTGTAGATAGTGTAGAGGCCTCGGTTTCTCCTCCAAATCGCATAAAGCTCCGAGGAACAGGAAAGGTGGTCAGTAATGCATGCATCCACATACATAGTATTTTCTTTCACTTTTTGCTTCCAAGGTGAAAAAGGGACATTGGATGTCCAATGTGCCAAATAACCTGTGCTTCCCCTGTGTGAGGCAGGGGCTACAGGAACTGGGGCGGTCTGCTGTCCCCGGCAGCCTCTTCCTTGGTGGACCCCACCAGGCACTCAGAGAGACCGGAGGAGCCCTGAGAATGTCCGTCATGGCGCACACGGTTTGAAGAGGAAGGGCAGCCATTGGGGGTGGGGGCAAGAAACGCCCCTCGCTCTTTCTGCTTCATCTCCAGGGAAGAAGGAAAACTCCACCTTTGGGGGAAAGAACAAGAAGCACTCTGCCCCGAGAACATTAGTGAGCACGCACTTCAGCTGGGGAACGGGGGCGGAGGGAACCCCCACTCCTGCAGCAATGCTGAGAGGCACCACCTTCGTAAACCGATGGGGGGTGACATCACTGGTGATCCATGCTGCCACCGAGCGCCCCCTGATCTGAGGCCCCCAGGAGGGCCCTTACCTCTGGCATCCTCCTAATGATGCTTAACCTCCACCTAATCTTGGGGCACCATCGGACAAACCCAGCCGCGGGACGTTCTATAAAATAGCTGCCCGGTCATCTCCAGGAGTGCCGGAGCCATGACAGAAAAGTCAGTCTCACTGCCACGATAGGAGGAGACGGTGAGACGTGACACTTACATGCAGTGTGGGGTCCGGAGAGGACCCCGCAGAGGGGAAAAAAGGGCACTAGTGAAAAAACGGTTGAAATCCTAATAAATTTTATATGTTAGTTGACAGTATTGTGTTAAGGTTAATTCCATAGATTTTATGAATGTTCACTTAAGATGTTAATGTTAGAGGAAGCTGGGCAAAGGGTCTATGAGAGGTGTCTATTCTGTATTTTGCAATTCTACTGTCAATCTAAAATATTGCTTCGCATTCAAACAATAACTATTTCAAAAGCACATGTGAGTTGAATTTTACTTTACCACCAATTGCCACTAGAATTCCAGAAGCCTGCTTTTTGATTTGGATTGCTCTGTAAGGTACTGACTATACATGTTAGTTTGCTATATCTCTGCTCCCCTAATGCTCTGACAATCGTGTCATTATCTGTAAACAAACACATAATTTTACTAGGACAACATGTCTCGAAGAATCTGCCATTGATGTTTTTCAAAATCAATGACATCTTTTGCAAACTTGAGCCTCCTCTGATGTGTATGCTTTGTAAATTTATTTGCACATATCAGATCCGGTGGGCTGCTGAGTAGCTCCCAGATTGAACACACAGCGCCCTTTCACCCCCCGATGCTCGGTCCTTGCTTTCCTTCAGCTAAAATGGGCTTGCTCCTGTCATCTCTTAGTCCTCATCATCCAAGATGCAATGCGAAAGCTCTACTTTCCTCCTCCTGTGCTTCCAGAGTACGATGTCTTCAATATCTAAAATGTTAAAAAGCTGGTGCGTCATAAGCACTTACCTGTCGGGACCGACAGTGGCCCAGAGCATTCAGTCTGGCCATCCTGGGACACACTTGTTGAACATTAGCTTTTCTCTTCCAATTGCCCATTCCATGGAGCCTTGCAATTTAGACAGCGTTTTAAAAATCATGTCTTCCTTTGGCCATGAGCTTGTAGAATCTTTAGGAGAAGTGCCCCCCTCTTTGTGCACCGCTGATGCATTCAGCAGGGTGACCCCCACCCCAGCCCTGGCTTTAAGGGCCCACAGAGGTTTAGCGATGGAGCTGGAATTTGAACCCCTGTCATTCACTCCTATGACTGCAAATTCCATACTCTTTGCAACGTCTCTGTCGTATACACTGTGCCGGTTAGGACATGTGTGACTCCAGAAGCAGAATACTCATCAACAATGGTTTTGACAATGAAGAAATGGAATTCTCACATCCCAGAATTGTGGAGATGGATAATACTAGGTTCCTGTGAGAAGATCAACATGTCAACAAGATCCCAGACTCACTCTCCTCTCTGCCATCTTCAGTGGGTTGGCTCTGTGTCCTTAGGCTGATGGTGGCAAAAGGCACACACAATAGCACAGAACACAGAAGAAAAGGTGTAGAGAAGAAAGGCCCTATGCTCCAGGATACTGTGCTTTGTGTCACTGTTGACAAGAGGCTCACATGCTTAACCCTAGATCAGTCATTGGTGACAAGAAATGGAATGCCTATGATTAAGTTAGACCATTCAGCTCCTTCCCTGGAGCCAGAGCAGAGACCTGCACTCCTGGGCCTGTTGTGACCCGTGTCATATCTGAGCCGACTCGAGGTCCTGTTCACAGGAAAGAAGGAGACAATGACTGTTGGGTAGCAACCAGCATCTGCCACATACACTGACTTGAGTTATGCTTTAGTTTTATGTGCATTTATACTCCCCTGTCATCAGAAAACTAACGCAGTGTAATCAATACCTGAAAGAGCTATAAGAAGCTGACAGTAGAAATCAAGTCTTAGATTTCTTTGCATTCTCTAGAAATCCTGGTCCAGAGACGAGCTCAATAAATATTTGTGGATCAGTGGGGGAAATAAAACACACAACCTAATGTCCAAGAGTTGAAGAGGCTGTTACTCACCATGCCTCCGTATCTCCACTGCCAGCCTTAGATGGGTCCCGTGGCTACACTTGCAGCAGATGTCAAGTTGGAAGAAGGGCACCAGGAAGTCTGTGTGGTGATGCTGAGTTCATGGGCTGGGCATGCACACATGCCAAATTATACACCAGGCAGACATTGGGACACCTGCTTTGACAAGGCATGTCCATTCTGGGGTTTGTGTAACGACTGAAGCCAGCAGCGGAGTCCCCGTGTTCGTCGTGTGGTGTCTCATTTCCATATTTTCCCTCCTGCTACCCCTTCCTCCTGGAATGTCTTCTCTGCTGTCACCCTTCCACCTGGCTGATTAAAACTCTTCTGGGGAGGCTTTCTTTCCCACCAGGTGGGATTGGCCTCCTCTGTGGTCCTGAGTGCGTATCCTAATAATTGCACATAATAATATTATATGTCGTGTATATGAGCATATTTGCTATTTATTGAGTGCTTGGTATCTTCTAGGCTTGTGATAAATGTTTTAAACATTGTCCCCATCAGAAAAACCATATGATACACTATGAGACTTACATTCTGGTTTGAAGTATAGATAATCAAATAATGACAGAATTCAAGGTATAGTTACAAACTCTGAAAATGCTATGAAGGAAAACACACGGGGCCATGGACGTATCTAGGAGGGCAAGCATACTGAGTCCACTACAAAGAAACAAGATTTGAACCAAGAGTGACAGACTGAGTGGACATCAACCAGGCCAGGTGGACAGGGGGAGAGGGGTCTGAGCAGAGGGCAGAGCATCTGTGAGGCCCTGTCGTGGGGGCAGTGTGACAGTGGAAAGGAGAAACAGTCAGGGAGAGGTCAGCAGGGAGGTGAGAAAAGGGGTGGCCGAGGTGAAGCTGGAATGAAGGGTGGGGCTCATCCACACCGGCCCTCCTAGGCCATGTAAACGATATTGTGTCATTTGTCTAAAAGCCACTGGGAAGATGCAGAACAGACCGAAGATGTTTAAGGGAGGGTAATGTGTGTGTGGCTTGGGACAGGAAGGACGTCGTCTGGTTTCTGTCTGAAAAAACTTATTTGGGATGCAGTGTAAAGACCTCATTGCAGATGAGCTGAAGGGATGTGGGGAGAGGCATCAGGAGGTCACTTCAGTGGCCCGGGAGGGCGATGGCTGTGGCTTAGACTAGGGTGGTGGTCATGGAGATGAAACAGACCAGATGGATTCAACCTGGGTTCATTTTCTGTTGTTGCTATAATGAGTTAACACGAAACAGAGTGGCTTAAAACAATACCTATACAATATCTCACAATGGCTCAGGAGTTCCAGTACAGGGTGGGTCCTCTGCCCAGGGCTTGCGAGGCCTTAAGGTCAGGGTTTGGCCAGCCTGGGCTCTTATCTACAGGCTGTGAGGAAGATTCTGCTTTCAAACTCACTTCGGGTAGTTGGCAGAATTCAGTTCCTTAAGGCTGTCGGACCGTGGTCTCCATTTCCTTGATACATGACCCCCGTCATCTTCCAGGCGGCAATAGTGCGTGAAATTGTCCTCAAGCTTGGAATCCCAGACTTCCCCTTCTGCTCCATTTATCTCATTTCCAGTTCCGCTTCATTTTCGCTTTTTAGGGCTTATGTGATGCCAGCGGGCCCACCTAGAAAATACCAGAAAATCTCCCCCTATATTGAGGCCAGTTGGTCAATAGTTATAATTCTATCTGCAATGTCCCTTTTGCCACATAGTATAACATAACCAAGGGCATGACGTCAGAGGGCAAAGGCCATGAGGGCCCACATTCTGCTTACCCCACATGCTAATGAAGGAGGCCAAATAAGCCGTCCTTGGGAGTGAATTGAGGGGGCAATAGTGGTATTTGTCTTTCTTGAAGAGAGATGCAAGCGGAGAGAAATTAGTCAACATCAGGTCATGTAACGGGCGGCTGTGATTCGTCAGCTCCTGTCACCAGATGTTCCACAGGTTCGGTACATGCTGGTGAATAATGAGACCTGGGTCGGGGTGGGGAGAGCGGCCTGGACCAGGAGCTCTTCTGCCAGCTCCAAGGCCCTTGGAGCAAGTCAGGCAACCTCCTGGGGCCCTGGTTTCCTAATTCGTATAAGGAAGTTGAACCGGATAGTTTCTTCTGACTGAAGATTCCTGATACTGAGTTAATCCTACTCATTTGTCTTTCCTTCCTGCCAGTTGACGGGGACCTGGCCAGGTGTGAGGGGGGCGGGGGGGGGGCCTGTGGAACAGCCTGCAGATCCGAGTTCATCATGTCTTTTCAGAGAGTGGACTGCCAGCGGATGCGCTTGAGTCATAATAAAAGGTTAAATATTTTAATGAAAAAGACACATGTTGAAGGTGATTTGGGTTTCTATTAAACTCCCCCATTCCCACAATTTTCCCTCACATGCAAATGAACTGGAAGCTTATTAATGAGATGAGAGGCTGGA